>NC_053023.1:574623617-574978806 GCF_003073215.2 Triticum urartu | reverse complement strand
CAAGCTTCAAGACATCAAACTGTGGCAGACCCAGAGCTTAAGAAGAGGGCACCAGTCTAAGACATGACTTCAAGGCCGTCGAAAAGAGCTTTATTGATTTGATTAAACAACAGTAACATCATTACAATCCACGGAGAGCCGGTTTATTTCTTCTCTAGCTAACTGAGCAAGTTCACGAGCCACTGTATTACACACTCTCCCCACTTGCATCACATTGACATCGGCTGACAACATCGCCTCCGGTTGCATACGCGCTCATTCAAATAGGCCTAAACTAAGCCAGGCACATCGATACCTTTATTCAGATCATTTGGATCAAAGGCCTGAATTTATTTCCCCATCCAGCCAATCTGTGGATCTCAACGGCGACCGGTTGAAACTTCAGTCGCCATTCACACCTTACCAATGGTCGGCGGCACCGGGGACTACAACTGTAGACGGTCACAAGAAAAATACTGACCGCTCCGCGCGTTTGCGCTGCCACGAACTGAAACTGGGAAAAGAATGAGCCGACGGTATATATAAAGTTATAAACAGATACGATAGAGAATGCTTCTTCTTCTTCTACCAATCAGCGCGCCGTTTCTTTCTGCTCGCAGTTTTCCTCCGTTTGCGACGCCATCTTCTTGATGTCTTCCACGAGGATGTTCCCTTCTGTAAGGCACATGAGCAGATAACATCTTAGATATAGGAGGAGCAAGGAAGATGGACAGTGATACTGATACGCTAGTACAGTAGATGCAAGTGTGTGTGCCAGGGCTGAACCTCTGTCTTTGGAAAGGTTGCTGATAAGCTCTTGGACACCTTCCTTCCCCATGGTGTCCTTGAGATAACCTGCGGCTGCTTCTACCTCTTCCGGAGTCACCTTGCCGTCACGGTCCCTGTAACAAGATCAGTTTATTATTGTTCAGCAAGGAAATATCAAACATATTCCCCTTGCAGTCCAGTTCCTTGGTTACTGGCATACGATATAAATGAGCGAATTATGCTTATAACCGAAAAATATGACCGTGCATAGTTTTTCTCCTCCCGAGTCTGCCCCTGTGTGGCGGCCAGGAGGCTCCCAAATCCCGTCACCCGGCCTCCCCTTCTCCTCCTCCTCCCTCGCCGCCGCCCGAGGGCGCGGCAGGGCGAAGCCTTGCCATCGCCGGCGACGGCGGGGACTCGGGGCCCTCCCGCTCGTGAGGGGCTGGCGCGGGCCGGCGCCCCCAGGCCGGAGCGTGGCGTGCGGCCTGGCGTCACGGCGGGGGGTGGCGGTGCTCCGGCGATCCCATACCTCCACGGCAGGCGGCTTCAAGGTCTGGGGCGTCGCGATCGTCAGGGATGGCGGCGGCGCGGCCGGATCTGGGCCCAGGTGTGGGCTTGGTCTCCAGGTCGCGGTCGGCGCGGTGGCGGGTGCGACACGTCGGCAGCTGGGTGGATCTGCGGATTCCATCCTTGTTTGGTCCCTTGACAGCGCGGGCAACTCCGGGGGAAACCCTAGATCTCCTTGGGATCGAGCGATGGCAGTGCTTTTGCGTCGTAGCCCCTCTTCAGGGCATCGTTTTGGAGTTTGCTGCGGTTGAAGGGACCAGCGACGCCAGCGGCTCACGCCCGGTGGCGCAAGTGCCGATGAAAGTCGCGCCAACTATGGTCATGGCGGACGATGGCGGCGTCTTTGATGTCGTTTCCTTGTCGAGGCATCGTCGTTGCAGTTTGTGTCATCAGGCTCGGGATGCTCCGGGGGAAACCCTAGATCTAGGTCTCCCGGATCGGACGATGATGGCGTTCTCTGGATCGCTTTCCCTCCTGAGGGTATCGTTTTGGAGCAAGCGATGGCTGGAGGTGGCAAGAGGAGCAGCGGTGTTACATCTACCGCAAGGCCGACGGCAGATCGCGGCGGCATGGCATTGCGGAGTTTCGGCGATGGGCGCGCGTGGATGGACACGCGCAGGATGGTGGCGTTGTCTGACGCCATGGTGGCATCGACGGCAAGCCTGGCAAGGTTGGTGCGTCACGACCTGCTCTGGAGATGGATCGGTGGTTAGTGGTGGCGGCGGCCTCTGAGAGTGCGCCAGACCGGTGTGTGACCCAATCCCGGCATTGTGGCTTGGTTGGGGCATCCGGCTTTAGATGTTAGAATTTGGTGCGATGTCTGTTTGGTATTAGGCTCGGACATTTGGCACCCCTTCGTCAAGGGGATATGAGTAGCGACAGGTGTGTTGCTAAGATGGTGGCTTCAGGCATACTGATGTATTACTTTGTAAGGTCCTTGTGAATAATTAATAATATGGTTGCATGCATCGTCCAGATGCAGAGGCCGGGGGTATATCCTCCTTTTCGAAAAAAAAATTACCTATCAAGCACCTGCCAGCGGTTGCCTATTCGTGCATCAACATCATCAATCTCTTTCTCTAATTTCTGAAGCATAGCATCAACCTGAAAATGCAGCGAAACAGAATGTCAACAGTAGTCCCTTCGTTATCGAAGAGAAAGGGGAGACGCACAAACCTCGGATCTGAAAAATATAGGTTCCAGGTAGAAACCTACCCAGTATAACGTGATTACAGCTCCGAAACACATGGGTTTTGTTTTTGCATCCTTGTTTGGTTTTCTTGTCTTTCGTTCTACTACTCAGTTATGTACAACAACACAAGAGATTGCTTCAAAACTAGGTCAGAACTCAGAACAGTTCCTGTGATAATTCAAATGATACCTCTGTGCCATTTGGGACGAGGCCAGAATGTGCAGACAAGAAAGTTGAAATTAGTGATCACTAGTATATCTAAAGTAATTTTATCTCTTCTCCAACAAAGCACAAAATAATCCAACCATGTTCGCTTCTCTTTTAATTCGCACGGAGATGCTTTTGCGGGCAAAGGGCGTGGCATGTGTGGGGTTGTAATCACCTATTCATATGCTTGTAAATAAATTTGCTACTCCCTCCGTCCCATAATATAAGAGCGTTTTTGACACTTAGTGCTTTGTTGGATAAGCAAACATTTGCATCTTCTCAGAAAAAAAATGTTAGCTTCTTTTCTAGGCTTAGGTTTTCTGGTCATATTTTAGTGATTTCCAATAGCTACTTGCCGACAGCAAGAAGACCATACTATTAGTCTTGGAAATTGGAACAAACTTCTTAAGGTCTGGATGTAATGAACTATCCAACTATTATAACCTGCAAGCGAAAGATCACCAAAGCTCATTACTAGCTGAGCACAAATTGTCACTTATAAGTTATAACATCCTGTAAGCCAGTCAACAGTTCATGTATATCTGTTTGAGCTGCTACATACACTATATTGAACTTCAAATAAGGGATGCTTCTGAGTTGAAGTTCTAGTTGAACTTTAGACACGGAAATTTTTTCCTTACCTTCTCTATTAATGCTGAAGAAACTTTTTCTCCTGCAACTAATTCTGCAGCATGATCTGATTCCTCCCTGGCCACCCTATATGCTCTCCTAGCCTCTTCTTCATCCACTGTGCCCTCCTTTTCCAGCATGGTGTTATATAGTTCTATCTGAATTCCACCAAATAGGGTTTTCAATATTACATAATGCAAACTGGTAGCTCATAAAAGGGTAGTATATCTCCAACTCATACCTCTTTATTTACAAGGCTCAGAAACTCTTCTCGCTCTTTGGTAACAGACTGCAATGAAAGACAAAAATTAAACAGGTGCAGCAGAGCATTTATGTAAGTTTTTTGTTGAAATGCATGTAACAAGTATTAACACGAAAATAAGTAGAGTCGTACAGAAGCAGATGCGAGCACAGCCAATGCTTGACTGATGTCACCAAGGTGGTCATTCTTCTCATGTTCTTTTGATTTCTTTAGTTCCTCTCCTTCCCTAGCAGTAGGCTCAGTCATTTCCTTCAAAGCCAAATCTTCCTTAGTAGCCTCTTGTTCGTCTAGCTTTGCCTTTTCTTCTTTCTCTTCCTCCTGGGTATATCATTTGTTGTGAAGAACACATGCATTAATAATCATTGCTGCTTAGTTGAAACATAAAACAGTAGAACTGAGAAAAACATATAGAAAACCATTGTTTCTCCATCCAGGTTGTTTACGAAGCAGCATAGGCAAAACATATTAGAATTGGGGTTACCAAGGAAATAGAAAGCCAGCTAGAAAAACTGCATCTTCAAATCAACAAAGTAATTACATGAAGAACTGATTTCTATTGCACTACTAAAGAATACAAAAATGAGTTTGTGTAAGATGGGATCTTATTGTGGTGGTATTTTTTATTTCATGTTCTTTCAATAGAACTTTCCTACTCTAAGTTTTAAAAAAGCAATAATTTACCAATCTTTTAAGTTCAGTAAATCTAAGTGAAACATAAACCAGGACAGAAGATATGATCCTTGTACAAGCGATATCACATTTCTATATTTCAAAAGCAAATAGTCTGAGAAAAACAATTAAATACTATAAAGCTATGGATTATCATCCTAAACTAGTTCAACATATTTATAACCTTGAGATGAGGTTCCAAACTAAGAATGGGGCCAGCTTTGGTGATACAACCAAGAATGTGAAAATAAGGGGAGATCTGTGTCTGGCAAGCCTACACAGAAGACAGCCAGGAATACATGTTTATAGCACATTAGTGTACCTTGATAAGTTCCTCCTGCATCTCTAGGAATTCCAATTTTCTCTTCCTTTCAGAAACAGAATCTTCAGAAGGCAATGCTGTTCCAACTGTACCCACAACTTCATCTGGCAGAGAAGATAACGTTGCTACAACAGCCTCCTCAGGTTTCATTTTCCCAGATACAGTAAAAGCTCTGACATTTTTTTAGCACAGGTTAAAATTTGAAGATAAGCATCCAGTCAACAGGACAATTATCACCAAAATTACCTTGATAGAATCAGAAGAGATGATGGCACAGACTGATTGAGTGATAAATCCAACCAGTCTTTGAGCTGAACGTAGAAGGAAATATTCAAATTCTTGGCCAAAATTGGTACTAGGCAACTATAATTAGCAAAAACTGAAAAAATAGCAGGATATATGGTGCGGGTGGCAAAACATTCACTAATAGAGTGCCAATACAATAACATATAAATCCCCAATAATAGGCACCTGATGTGCATTTTAATGCCATGACCTAGGCAACACCATGGATGACTCATCAGCAGTTTCCAAACAAACAAACCTGATGGCGCATCTCCTCTGTTGACAATAAATCAAGGTGGCCACGTTCGCGACAAGCGTGTTGGAGCTCCTCCTCAGAAAGAGACTCCACACCCTCAGCCTCAATCATCTTATCATCATTCATAATGCTGTGCATAAACACATAAACATTATATTATGGTTGAATACCAAAAATCCAAATTGGCACAGTGGATGAGCAAACTATAAAAAATAAAACATCCAGTTTTCTATGTTTTTTTTTCAAAAATCAGGTAGGCGAGCTGTCATTTCATTAAATAAAGAGTATGAAACACTACACCGGCGGACAAGGCCAAAAACCACAGGTTTACCGCATGCACACTCCTCCCCAACAAAAATAGCTCTAGTCCAGTATGAAAAAAAAGGGCAGCCCGGTGCACGTAGCTCCCGCTTGCGCAGGGTCCAGGGAAGGGTCCGACTACTTTGGGTCTATAGTACGCAGCCTTTCCCTACATTTCTGCAAGATGCTGTTTCCAGGACTCAAACCCATGACCTCATGGTCACAAGGCAACAGCTTTACCACTGCGCCAAGGCGCCCCTTCCACTAGTCCAGTATAAAATCATGCTTAAATGCTGAAGATGCAACTCTTAAATTGAACAACAGATTTGGATACAAGATATGTTCTACATCATCCACTGTATCATTTTTTTCTCTGATATCACAACATTTAGAAGCGATTTAAGGACATACTCTCGTAACTTCTTTCGAAGCATGAATCTCAAGTAGTTGTCTGTACCGAAAGGCTGAATTCCCATATATTTACACATGTTTACTAACCGTGATCTGCAGAAAAATGTAAGTGTGAGCTGGTAAAATCAAGGATTAAGTAAACATTCAATGAAACACCAACCTGTTAATGTTATCCAAAGTCAGCTCATCGTTAAACAACTTTGCAAAGCTCAAAATTTCTTCATTGGGGACATGTCCACCTTTCCTGACCTGGTTGCAGAGTACATCACCAAAAACCATTAATATGGCACACCTCTTTATCTATGCTTGCGAGATGACACGATAAATTGAGCAAATACCTTGTCCAAAAATTTATCCAGGTCTTCAGCTGTCTGTTTCATATCCCCACTACGTGATGTTTGCACTTCTTTTGCCATTTCCTTCGCTGTATCTTGCAAGAATTTTGCATATTCCATCCTTGCTTTCAATTTCCTCTTTAATGCCTCCTGTATGTAGGAAAATGAAATGCAGTCCTGAGCATGTATGTCTGGGTTTAATAATTTTGCTGCCAGGACAGTGTACAGAACCTAGGTCATTACCTCTTCTTTCATCTTGTCCTGGAAAGTGGATGGCAACATGTTTGGGAACAACTTCAGGAACACTGGCAGCAAGAGCTCCATGAACGGAATGATGATGAACACAGCAAACGGTACAAGCCTGAACATGTCTGCTGTTGTGCGTGTAAGCTGTTGCCTCTCTCTCCTTGTAAGGCTCTTTCCATCAGCAAGCTTCACCAACAATCTTGATGAAATTCTAACATCTGCCCACAGTAGCTTAGTGCCCAGCCAATAATGCTGCAGCGTAGAAACAAATTCTTCCTTCCAATGCTTCAACTTCGCAGCCCAGTCGGCTCTTAAACCCACAAAACGAAATATAAATTAAAACATCGAAGCAAAGAGCCATCCATGAAAATGAGCAAGGCAGCAGATATACTTCAATTCAAAGAAGGTAACAAAGACCTGCTCATTGAAGCAATAATACGCAGAGCAGGACCAATACCCAGAAGTGTTGCCCAGAATTTCTGTATGATCGATTGGTCAGTCTTTTGGACTTCCTGCACCATTGCTTTGGCTTTAGCCTTTGCAGTGCTTAAGCCTTCCACCGCCTGGTCACACTCTTCTGGAGACGCCTCCTTTTCTGGTTGGTTCTGGTCCTCACTCTTTCCATTCTTAATACCAGATTTCGGCTGCCCAGCTGTTTCTGACGCTGCGCGGACTGACTGCCGGAAATACCTGGCTCCCAAGGGGAATACAGAAATATGTGCTTTGGATTCATAAGAGGCAAGAGGAACGCCAAGGGCTGGGCGACGCAGGAACCCGTTACTAAGGCCCAAAAGGTATCTATTCCTTAAAGTAAATTGCTGCTTCTCATGGCTAGAATCCCCCGAATTCTGCTGCGGCACATGGGATACAGTGTTGTGCTCAACATCACATCCAAATGTTCCTTGGCCGGAAGTAAACTTAGATGAATGTAATAGGCGAGGCCCATTAGTATGCTCAAGAATATACTTCCTTCTCCTGATGATTGCCCTAGAAGCCATTCTTGATTGCTGCTTCCTTTTCTCACAAGAATGCCCGGTTCATGCTTCTCCGAGTAGAACCCTGAAACATGGCAAACATCTAGTTATGGGTGTTGCCACATCTGAAGTATATATACGCATGCAAAAAGAAAGAGATAACACAAAGTTTGCCAAAAACATAAATTGTACTAGCATTCATGGTCTATCGGTTTTTGCATAACAGCTATGAGAGTTCAACAATTCCTAAACAAACACGAAAACAGGATATTCCATGTCTGAAAATACCAGCATTGTTCAGGACTTGGTTATATACACTTGTCCAGAACCGGCATTGTAGAACTGCCAAAAGAATTGCCAGCCATAATTAGCTTACAAACAATACAACCCAAACAATGCACCCTGCGTATCAATCCATAATGGCAGCAAACATCTCCAAGTAGTGGACGGGAGGAAATCCAGACAGCGGCTTGTTTTGGGGATGTCCAAAAACGTTGCTGGGCATCTATAAATGTACATCGCCAACAACTTCACAATTTGGCCCAAATTGCAACAGCTAGACGAATTTGTTAACGCTAATTGAGTCATCTGATTCACATTGTTTATTACTATTATGATTTGGGACATTATTATTCATATGGTGTCATAATGTCCATCAATCCCAGTCACTGGATTCGAAATATCAGGCGAGGCCCGAAGAGTAATCGCATCTCACACCCATTGATGTCTGATGGATAAAAAATTCAAAACCTGTAAATTCCGCAATCACTTAAGCACCGGAGCCACTGCACTGCACTGCACACCCTGCCGGCAAGCAAGCTGGCGGGCGATCCATTTCCGCCAAATCGCCAGTCGAAATGCGCCCGAGCCGCGGTTACGGATACGCCCCCGAAAAGGGTGGAGAAACCACCGCGCGCGCGGTCAAACGGGCCGCGCCGAGAGCCACGGGACTGGGAGTGGGAGGGACGGGGAGGACGGGCGCTCACCGGGGCAGTGGCGGCCGATCGGCCTGACGGCGGACCCCGTGGCGCGACGCCCGCGTTGGATCCGGGAGGGACGGAGGAGAGGGGGGGCGCGGGGCGGAGCGAAGGTGGTCAGGAAGCGTGGGAAACGAACGAACGAATTGGAAATGCTGGAAAAGAAAGAGAGATGTTGCGGTTTGGAGGAGGAAAGGGAAACGGGTATCCGCATCTCTGGTGGGAATCAGTGAAGTGGAGCACGGCGGAGGAGCAGTTGCCATGCCATGGGCTCGCGACCCCGAACTGCGGCAACCAGGCCGAGGGCCTCGCGCCTCGCGCCACTAGTGCATGGATATTGTTTTTTAATAAAGTTTGTATTGTTTTTCTAGTTGATCCACGGCAGTCAGAGCTCGTTTTTATAAAACCAACATCACATGAACAGTGACAACAATCAAATACAGCACCCGACTTGTTTTAGGAAGTCACTCAAGTGGTGTAACCAGTTACAACACCGATTAAAACTAAAAGATTACATGGCTAAATTTGCATGTGAAAGATATTGTTGCCAAGAGTAAGCAGTCGCATTTATCGCTTGGTTCACTGAATTGATAAAGTCTGAAGAATGAGGTCGGAGACGATGCTCCTCAATTGTGTGTGTGTGTTTGGGGGGGGGGGGGGGGGGTGTTTACGGTCGTCTTCATTTTGGAAGATCTTCGCATTCTAGCTTCCCATATTTGAGAGGATGGTAAGTAATTGAATCGATGGACAACTTAAATAGACGAGGTTGGTTGGAAATTGAAATTTCCCGAGCTTTTGAATGTCAAATCCGGAGATGGTGCTAATGTTTTGCTATATCCTTATCGTTAGGAGTCATCGAAAAAGATGCGGTTGAAGTCTCCGATGTCGCTGGCAAGGTTTGTCTTGGAATAGAGAAATGGAGCTAAGATGGCAGTTGGTCCAAGGCAAAGACTAGACCGAAGAGCGCACACTATCTAAGGCTCTAAGCTAAGGCCAAACCAAAAAAATATACACCATGAAAAGAAATTTGTTATCTTCATCTTCCAGAGGACCGTCTTCAGAAAGGGGATAACACAAAAATACACATGCACATGCACCCTGCTTGAATCAGATCCATCAAGGCGAATTAACTTGTTAGCATATACATCCAAGTTTGCACGCATGAGGAAGGTAGCGACATCACACATAGCAGGTGCACCTGAAGAGCAGTGTCAAAGATCTTCGGGACCATCTTTGGTCCTAGCCCGGGTTTTAAAGAAGTTTACCAGAGGATTATAACACGTTACTTGGCCCGTGTAGGAGACTGTGATGGTATTTATTCTTTGACCCATGCAATAGCTCGGTCTTAGTCATGGATCATATTCCCCCACTACTGATAAGAGGGAGGTTGGGATCTGTGGAAACACACACGTGATTGGATGGTTGGGAATCTGAAACTATCCCTTGGTGGTAGAGTAACCAAAAGCAAAGCATGTTTCACTAACATTCCTGTGTATCATTCATCTATGTGTAGATTGCCTAAAACCAATGTTGGTGGAATGGATGAAGCTATTAGAAGGTTCTTTTGGCAGGGTAATGGGAAGAAAAGAAAATGTCATATGGTAAGATGCCATGTTATATGTAGACTAAAGGAAAAAAAGAGGCATCGGCATCCATGACCTAAAAAGATTCAATATTAACATGTTATGTAAATGGTGGTGGAACTTGGAGAATATGGAGGGATGTGGCAGGTGATTGTCATGAATAAGTATAACATAAAGCATAATATTTGCCAAAAAATGGGTTTGTGAATGATTCATCATGTTGAGCAGATCTGGTCAAACTTAAACAATTTTACATGAGGGGCAGGCAAGTGGTGGTTGGGGATGGGAAACAAATTGTCTTTTGGCAAGGTACTTGGTGTGGAGATACACCTTTGAAGGATCTGTTTCCTGAGCTCTTCTTGTTTTGTAATGAAACTAGGAAGAACTATGAGATAAATGGTTGTCTTGGCTTAGGACTAACTTTTAGGAGATAGCTGAATGATAACCAAATAAAACAATTTAATAGCTTGCATGGGATGGAAGTCTTTATGAATCTCTCTTAGTCCGTTGATGCTCCTAGATGGAAATGGAACAAACTGGCAAATTTATTTTCAAATCTCTTTATCTGATGTGGTCCCAAATTAGATTATTTAGAGACCTCTGGAAAGCTAAAATTCCCTTAAAATTTGGCTTCATTTGTGCCTCAATTGCAACTAAAGATAATATGATCAGAATGAACTAGGTGGTTGACCCTTTGTATCTCTTCTGCCCAGAACCTAAGGACATTCATCACATGTTCTTTCTCTGCTCTGCGGCCAAGTATATCTAGAGCATTATATCCAAACTCATTGCGGCCAGAGATAGGCATGGATGATCTATCCAATACTTCCGATGGATACCAAAGTTTATGCCTAATAGCATAAATCTACAGATTGTTGGGCTAGTTGCAGTTTGTTGGGCCGTGTGAAAATTACGTAAAAGAGCTTGTTTTGATCAGAAGTTAGTCAGGTCGCCTGCTGAACTGATATGCTATGCATGTTGTTTTATGTGTTATTGGGCAGGCCTGCAATATAAAGAGGATTGAATGATGATGGAGCAAGGTATTGAGCTGCTGCAAAGGGAGGCATTGACAGCTCGTGGTGATGGCCAGGGTCAGAGAAGAGGAAGAATCCTGCAGGTGGAGGCTGGTATAAATGAAGAAGATGAAGAGGCAAACAATGACGCCAACAATGTTATGGATGAAGACCGAAGGATAAGATAAAATGCTAGAGATATGTTTGGCCTCAAGACTTGTTTTTTTTTTCTCTTCTGGGCAGATGTTTGGAGGTACGTTTGGGGGTGTCGTTTCCCCTCATGTAATATATACCATTTGTTGTCGTTACTTATCTAGCTTACTGTTAGCATTAGATGCGGCGGCGTTTGTTGAGATGATCATTGATCTTTTAACTTTATAGTTTACTTTCTGCACCAGGATGCTATATTATTTTTGTTTTTTGTCCTGCTATCTTTTGATAGTGGAACCCGGTCCATTTTTTGGTTCATGTGAAAAACACGTTATTTGAGTTCACATATTGTTATCGGGTCCAAGCAATGAACGCCAGACCACAACACCAAATAAAATGCCTTTTACAATGAGATGGTGCATGTACCATGACAGTATCTGACCAATGATGGTTAAACTGTGTTTTCAATATGAAACAATGTTTGAAGCACCAAAAACCAGAGCAATATTTTTTGATATGTCTCAACCATGCCTATGCTAAAATTACCATGATTTCCCCTTGGTCTAGTTGCCACATGGGCTAATAGGGTTGCGTCATCTCAGGCCGATCACTCCTACCAGATACCGCCACACAATTCATTGTCATTGCACATAGGCGAGAGAAATAAAGCCAACGGCTCCAACCATGATAAGGGAGGAGAAGCCTTGCCGTCGCATAGAGCAAGGCCACTCCCAAGGGTAGAGCAAGTGAGATAGGCGTAGAGAGATGACCAAACATATTGTAAACGTTCAATTTTTACCATAAATACCCCTCCCCCGTCAATAAAAAAGAAGAAGCCAATTCTCACATGGAAGGATGTAGTTAGAAATAACATCTAGACTATATTTTTAGGTGGCCTCGTATGGGGAATCCTATATAACTAGATAAAACAAGTAATACCTACTACTATCTCCGATCCATAATAAGTGTTACAATTTTGAACTAACGCCCACCAGGGGGGGGGGGTCATTCACATTGTATCATAATTATCGTAGTCATGTTAACAATTGAATATGTTTGTTGCAATGGGTTTCTTAGTTCCAGCAAACATCCATTTTCGTATTGTTGTTTGTACCGTATTTATTTCGGTCCATATTTGTTTCTATGGTTTTCTAAAAAAATAGTTCCAAAAAATATGAAAAGCAATTAGTAGCACTCTGTTTCATGGAAAATGCATTGCAGCTCTCGGGTGCCACACACCCCTATATGAAAATAGCATTAAAAAAAATATCAGGAAATTTCAAAAATTCTGAAATTTTGGGATATGAAACTATGAAACCTGAGTGCCCGTTGTACACCCATGTTCATTTGCATGGGGAATGGGAGCCCGTGGTATCCACGGCGTAGGAATTATGGTCTGACATACATTACATTAAAAAAATCTACATATATGATTTTTTTTGTCTTTTTACCGGCATTACCACGGGCACTCATTCCCCACGAAACTGAACATGTGTGTACAACGGGCACCCAAATTTCATATCCTAAAATTTCAGAATTTTTTAAATTTTTCTAATATGTTTTAATGCTATTTTTATACAGGGGTGTATGGCACCCAAGAGCCACAAATCCTCATCCTCTGTTTCATCCATTTTTTTTATCTCTACCCCTAATCATCGAACCACTTCTTGGTAATTAGCTTATTTATAGTACTGAAGTATATGCACAATTATATTTAAATATATATCACTAGAAATAAGTGTGCACGCATAATTGAGATCTCATCATTAACAAAAGAAGAAAATTAAGATCTCATCATGGAGCAGTGCTAGTCCACCACTTCTGCACAACCGTGCTAATCCACCACCTCTGACATCACTATTCAGAGCACTAAAACCTTTTAAACCCAACCTCCATCGAAGTTTCTCCATCGTATCTCTAGCTTGATGTGTCTTACAGAGGAAGACGAGCTTGGGGCAATTGGTTTTTGAAAGGGTCAACACCTTGACACCTCGCGAATTGTCCCTCTCCCCCGACAGTCCCAAAATAGGAGATCCATTGATTCTGGCGGCGCCCCTCCTCGGAGCCCGCCAAATTAGCTTGATCATCCACATTCGATTTTTGTATAGGTGTTTGCATCGTATTTATTTCCGTCCATATTTCTTTCAAGTTTTCTAAATTCTTTTTATCATCAAAAAAATGAAAATGAAATGTAGTAGTAACACTCAGTTTCATCCTTTTTTTTATCCCTACCCCTAATCACCGAGCCACTCTCGTAATTAACTTATTTGGAGTAGTGAAGGGTATGCACAACTATATTTAAATACATATCATAAAAAATAAGTGTGCACGTATAATTGAGACCTCATCATTGGCTCATCGCAAAAAAAAAAGACCTCATCATTTGCAGAAAAAAAGTGTTCTTTTAATCCAAGAAGAAGAGATTAAGATCTGATCATGCAAAGCATGTATGCAACGAACGTCTTCAACGACTGGTTTGGCTCGCTTAATGGCGCATATATCCCTTTCTTTAAGCATCGGAGAAAGAAGGGCAGGAGGTCGCTTTCTCGCATGTCGGGGGCTTGCTTTCGGTTGCCTGATGTGCTCCTCCGCACCCGCGCGTTGATGCATCCACGTCGCGCCTCCTCTCGTCGACCTCTTTGCCTATATACCACACAGATCATCACCGGCCGATGCACCCGCCGACCTCTCTTCCCCATCATACCACGCACTAACACCGATCGACACACGCCGAGGCGCAAAAGGATTCCATGATTGCTATTGCCGGCGCGGTGGTCGCCGGCGTGGCAGCCGCGGCCACGGCGGGGATTCTTGCCTTGGCGTCGTCGCGCGGCGACCGGCCCGAGGATGCCACGAGCGCCGTGGCGGCGGCGGCCGCGCCCCAGGAGTGCGCGGTGTGCCTGTCGGAGCTGGCCGGAGCGGCGGGATGCTCCGGCGACTCCGAGCCATCGGCGGTGCTGGTGCGCGTGCTGCCGGGCTGTGGCCACGGGTTCCACGACGAGTGCATCGGCAGGTGGCTGCTGCTGCGCCCAGAGTGCCCGCTCTGCCGCTGTCCCGTGGTCACCGCGGACAGTCGGCTAGCCAGGAAGGCCGTGCCGCTGGCGGAGGCCGCGCCTGCCTTGTCGCGGCCGGCTAGGATCGCGTGCGGCTTCGGCGACGGGAGGGTCGTGTGGACGCGTAGCCCACCCGTGGCATTGTGAGGAAGGTTATCTGATTACTCGAGGATTAGTGAAACCAAAGTGGAAGGAGCGCTTCAAGATTCGCATCGCCTTTGGCTGAGTGTGTGAAATCGGATTTATATGTGTTTATATCATGTGTTTTGTCCTTGTTTCATGTGCAAAATGCTTGCGGACATTATCTGATAGTTTGTCACTTTATCACACGGATGAATCGTAGGCTATTTTAAATAAAAATGTACTCCCCTCTAAACGCTTTTATATTCCTTTACGAAGGGAGTACAAGGAGCACGCATGTCTTATTGGCTTTTTTTGTTGTTGTTGAAAAAACACCCTTGAGACTATTTATTCATTAGCGGACGAGTTCATATCTGATTGAACATACCTCAACCAGATAAACACGGATTACATCATACATAATGAAGCAAGGAGCAAAAAGAAGAGCCTCTCTAGCACACATGTGTTGCTACGTTGGCACTCATTCTGACAAAATGAAGATTAAACCGTCGCAAGGGCGAGACAAGTGAAGTCATCTCTCGAAATATATGAGGTGTCTATCAATTTATCATTCTTGAACTGTCACAGTGAAACCACTTCCTGGCAGTCCATCTCGATAACCATATCATGCAACCCATTTTCAATGGAGAAAAGCATTGCATCACGACATGCAAGAAGCTTGAGAACGAACAGATCAGAGATTGCTTCATAACTAATGCACTTACTTCGAACGAAATTTCCTGTAGAATCTCTTGTAATCAAACCTGCTCCCGCATGCCCTCACACCACATCAAGAGCTCCACCCGAGTTGATTTTATCCAGTTCAACTCTGGGGTTTTCCAATGTTCTTTGGTCTACATACCCAAAGTTTGTTCAATTCCTCTTTTATAATAACAAGAGGGTGAGCTGAGAGAAGATACGATAGCTAGCTTGGTTTTATTGAGAGTAATTATCTATAGGTCAACCCTTCTCACTCTCCCCTCGCCGAGGGACATTGTCGGCTGAAGTCTGGGCAGTGCCAGTGGTGGCGGCGCATCTCTCTCTCTCTCTCTCTCTCTCCTGGTGGCGGCGTGAGTTTTTTCGGCGACGATCTTGGTAGAAAGACGCGGCGAACCTACGATGGCGGTCGTGGAGGGTCACGCTCTGACCAGTAGTGTTGCCACGCCGGTAGTGGTCGAAGGCTCTAGAACCACTTGTGAGATCTAGATCTGGGTGGGCTTGCAGCGGCCAGTCCATGGGGGCGTCAGGCTTTAGTGGCAATTGGGCATCGTGGTGGTGCTGGCGGCGACAATGTGAGGCTGGTGTCGGTAGACCATGATGGCGAGGTCCTGCAGCGGCGGTAGAGTGAACCAACATGGAAAGTGTTGCCTCAATCTGGTGTGCAAGGATGAAGGTGTGCGATGATACAAATGAAATTCCTGCCCGTATTCGATCGGTGCCAAACCTGGATTCAAGTGCATCACTCGATTCTTTGGCATTGCACAAATGCAACTATGCATCAACTAACTTGTCACCTAGCACATTGAGGATGGTACCCCAAAGAATAGAGTGGCCTACGAGAACACTTTATCCTCTTCAAGAGTAAGCACCCTCTGAGAGGGCCGGCCAAAACCTGAGTAGGCTCGGTTTTGGTATGCCATTTTTGAAGCAAGTGATACGTCTTCAACGTATCTACTTTTCCTAACGCTTTTCGTCTTATTTTGGGCTCTAATTTGCATGATTTGATTGAAAACTAACCCCAGACTGATATTGTTTTCAGCAGAACTATCATGGTGTTGTTTTTGTGCAGAAATAAAAGTTCTCGGAATGGAACGAAATTTTGCGAGGATTTTTCATACAATAAACAAGAATTTCTGGAGCCAAGAACCACCGGAGGGGGGCACCTGGATGGGCACAACCCACCAAGGCGCCCCCCTCCTAGCGCGCCCAGGTGGGTTGTCCCCACCAGGTGGCCCCGTAGACCCTGAAACCGACATTATAAAATCCTTTTTTTCAGGAAAAAAAATCAAGAAGAAAGAATTATCGCGATCCACGAGACGGAGCCGCCATCACCTCCCGTTCTTCATCGGGAGGCCAGATCTGGAGTCCGTTTGGGGCTCTGGAGAGGGGGATCTTCGTTCTTCGTCATCACCAACCCTTCTCCCTCGCCAATTCCATGATGCTCCCCACCGGGAGTGAGTAATTCCTTCGTAGGCTCGCTGGTCGGTGAGGAGTTGGATGAGATTCATCATGTACTCGAGTTAGTTTTGTTAGGGTTTGATCCCTAGTATTCACTATGTTCGAAGATTGATGTTGCTATGACTTTACCATGCTTAATGCTTGTCACTTTGGGCCCGTGTGCCATGATTTCAAATCTGAATCGTTTATATTATCACCATTACATCCATGTTCTAGATCTGATTGCAAGTTATAGTCACCTACTACGTGTTATGATCCGGCAACCCCGGAGTGACAATAGTCGGACCACTCCCGGTGATGACCGTAGTTTGAGGAGTTCATGTATTCACCGTGTGTTAATGCTTTGTTCCAGTTCTCTACTAAAAGGAGGCCTTAATATCCCTTAGTTTCCAATAGGACCCCGCTGCCACGGGAGGGTAGGACAAAAGATGTCATGCAAGTTCTTTTCATAAGCACGTATGACTATTTACGGAATACATGCCTACATTATATTGATGAATTGTATCTAGTGCCATATCGCCCTAAGTTATAACTGTCTCATGATGAATATCATCCAACAAGTCATCGATCCAATGCCTATGAATTTATCTTATATTGTTCTTGCTAAGTTACTACTGCTATCGCCACTAGTGTGCTTGCTACAAAACTACTGATATCACTGCTACCATTACTGTTACTGCTGTCACTATTATCAAAACTATCATATTACTTTGCTACTGATCACTTTGCTGCAGATAATTAATCTCCATGTGTGGTTGAATTGACAACTCAGCTGCTAATACCTTCAAATATTCTTTGGCTCCCCTTGTGTCGAATCTATAAATTTGGGTTGAATACTCTACCCTCGAAAACTGTTGCGATCTCCTGTACTCGTGGGTTATCAGCAAGCACCCATAAGTAGGCTCGGTTACAGAGCACCAGCAGAGTGTCAACGAAAATTGCCTAAACATATAAGATTTTTGAATTGTTAGGATATTAGGCAATTTTTTATTAATTTTAATCTAGATTAACATCATCACAGGAATACTAACATGGCAGGTCGCATACCACATACTAGGGACATCTAGCATGTATAGATATTAACCAAAGGCACATGTTAACGGAGAGAAGTTTAGAACATACGAGTTCACCAGAAACTCCGGTGCAATAGCATCGCCAACCATGGTGGTGAAGACCAAGTCATCGGCTGTCGTAGAGAAAGTAGTGGAAGCAGGCAGGTAGATGGGGCTCGAGGATGTAGTCGAACTTGAGTGAGAAGTCACGTCGTGACGTTTCCGAAAAACCTTATTGCCCCTCATCTCGGTGCATATTCTCATGGAACACACGGATTCAGAGGTCTTCTCTCCCGTACGTTCGTGCACGCAGTCGTCAGGATGGGATCGCCAAAAAAGCAACTCACCACAAGGAACTCTGCGAGAGTGTATGTTCTATCTACTGCTATCTGTTAGGTGTACTCTCCCTCCTTTGTATTTCTTTTATATGGAGAGGACCTGTGGGAGTGTGAAGAGATCCAACTGACATGTGGTGGGAAAAACTCTCTCAAAGTACAAAATGTGTCAATAGTGAGCTCGAGTGTTGCGTACACCCATACACCCAAAATTAGGTAGTAGATTATCGTGCAAAATTTTAGTTCTTTCAACAAGGAACATAACATTAGCCTGAAAACGAACTCAATTCATGAGTCATGTCGCAACGCGCACGTGACATGACATGACGTGTTGTGAAGTGAAGTGAGTGAGTGAGCATACATGATGTTCCTCTTTTGAGGAGTCAAGCTTGAGGAGGCATATAAGGAGTTAAATTAGAAGGGGTCGGCTAAAGATGCTCTTAATTCCCTTTCCCCTTCTCTCGCTACTCAACCAAACAATGAATTACTTCCTCCGTTTCGAATTACTTGTCTTGGATTTGTCTAGATACGGAGGTATCTAGCACTAAAATGAGTCTAGATACAAATCCAAGACAAGTAATTCGGAACGGAGGGAGTATATGCCTTGTACTCCTTCCGTTTCACAATACATAACTTTTATTTGTCAAAATATAGATGTATCTAGACATGTTTTAGTATATAGGTACATCCATTTTAGACAAATGGAAGTCAAGTATTTTGGAACGGATGGAGTATTATACTCCTTATATTGTAATTTTCTTTCACTAGGTCTTATACCTTTCAAACTCTCATTCCCTGTCACTAATTCCCGCGAACCGATACTGCTAGATTCTTCAGATATTTATTTTGTTCACTGTAAGCGTCTAGAGAGTGATCGAGCATTGGAGATGGCATGATACATTGATAGTACTACTGTGAACACTTACTCCATTAGTTCTTCTCTGGGAATCAACAAGTATCCATTAATTGTCCATACCCAAATTGTGCACAAGAAACATCTACAGTAGTACAGGCCATGCGTGAGGCATGCCACCGTCGTATCGCGCGCCACGGTTAACGTGTGTACGTATAATAGTACAAAAGAATTTTACATGATGGCCAGAAAATTGCACTACCAACCGAACCTGATCGATCTGCTCAACGCCGGCGTAAAAACCGGCCGGCCGGGCAGAGCTCTCCTCACGGCTTCCACGTGGCCGGCGGCGGCGGAGCGGCGGGGAACATGGGCGGCACGGCGGAGAACATGGTGTTCTTGTCGACGGCGCCGACGCCCGTGCCGCGGCCGCTGTTGGTGATGGCGACGAGCGCGGCGACGAGCCCGGCGTTGCCGACGAGCGTGGGCTCGTTCTGCGCGTAGCTGATCCTCGCGTCCTTGAACTTGTCGTTCTTGTCCGGGCCGCCGACCATGGCGCCGACGAGCACGTGAGGGTCGGCCTTCTTGGAGTCGCGCCACTTGTTGCCGCCGGTGCACGAGTACTTGATCCCGTTCTTGGGCGTGGACGCCCCGCGGTGGTGCAGCCGCTTCGGGTACTTCTTGCCGTACCCCACCACGTAGCTCATCTTCATCGGGTTGTCCCCAAGAATGTAGTTCAGCTGCTCGACCACCATGACACACAGTTAAGCCACGCATTGCATAATTTACCAACGACGATAAGATCGGTTAAAAGAAGAAGAAATACCTGGGATTTGGCGAAGGAGCGGAGGTCGTCGACGGTCATGAAGTTGGGGCCGCAGTACCAGCCGGGGACGTTGACGGACTCCATGTAGTCGGCGTAGAGCGCGGCGAGGAAGGAGTTGGCGACGGCGTACTGCAGCGCCTGGCCCTGGCCGTGGTTGAACTGCGCGAGGCCGCCCTTGGTGAAGTTAAACGCATTGAACTTGGGAAAATACATGCACATGTTCATGCTGGTGACGTTGTGGTATCCCATGAGCGACTCCTCGTAGGGGTAGCCGGGGTTGAGGAACATGCGGAGGCGCGAGAGCAGCAGCGTGGCGCCGGGGAGCTTGTTGTCCCAGCTGAAGACGGAGAAGTCGAGGATGTTGAAGAAGGCCTTGGCGTTCTTGGGGAGACGCGGGTCGGTGGCGAAGCTGATGTAGCTGTTGTTGCCGGTGGCGTAGTACATCCAGGAGGCGCTCCACATGAACTCGTCCCAGTAGCTGGTGGAGTTGTAGTAGTACTCGATGGCCGGGTTGCCCCGCGAGTAGGGGGTGCGCTTCCCGTTGGCGCGCGCGAACTTGTACACCGTCGCCGCGCCCCTCACCAGCTTCTTGGAGTAGGCCGGGTTGTCGCGGAACACGATGGAGGCGGAGGCCAGCGCCGCCGCCACCTCGCCTCCCAGGTCCGGCGCCGCGCTCGCCTGCTGCACCGGCCGCGGGTACGCCATGTCCTCCGGCCGGTTCCAGCAGTAGTGGTCGTCCGGCGTGCTGCCGTTGATCTTGGCAGTACCCACCTGCAGGCACAAGCACGAACGTGTCAAAATTTTCCTTTGTATTTTGCTTTGTGATGGTGAACCGATCGGGTGTGACAAAAATGTGAACACAAGTTGGAGAGCATCTTCGGATCGGATCGTGAACAGCTACTCTACTACTTGGTACTCTGAATGAGCTGCAGTGAGGATAGTTAAATTGGCTTGGAGAGTTGGGGTAACATGGCATGCCCCGCTAAGCACATGTTAGCATGTACTCCCTTTGAACTAAAATTACGACGAGTAAATCGAAACGGAGGGAGTAGATAATTGGGGGTCGAACCCTAGATAGCCTACTGATCTCAAGTGATAAGAGTCAAAGGTTGTTGGCTGTGCCGCGTGCGTGCCCATCAACATTTCTTGCTGGAAAACAAGGCTAGCTGTTGGGCGGTGCACACTGAATCGGCCACGCCAGTCGCATTATTGCACACCCCCTTTCTCTATCTTTATGCTTTTTACATTCAACAGATGAAAAGCACCACTTTAAGCAAAGCTCTCCTCCATATATGCCTTTTCTAGTTAATGTTCTCAACTGAACTTACTTTCAAATATGATTTCCAAAAAAGTCTCGCTCTTTAAATGCTTGCTTGATGTTTTCACCGTGCGATTTTCAACGAACGGTCGAGATGGACGGACGGAGTGATGGGGAGAGCTCACCTGACTGTAGAGCTTGTTGATGGTGGAGGCGGAGGAGTTGAAGGTGAGCAGCAGGTAGTCGGTTCCCCACTTGATGAGCTCCCTCACGTGGTCGTACTCCCCGATCGCCTTGTACCTGTCGGCGTACTCCACCACCGACCAGCTCAGCAGCGTCATGGAGAAGGCCATCGGGAAGTGGAACTTGATGTTGTCGCCGGCGTCGTAGTACCCGCCCACCAGGCCGCCCTTCACGTCCGGCAGGTCCGCGCCGTCCTTCATCCCCGAGTTCCCGCGCCACGGGATGCCGTTGTTCTTAGGAAGCTTGCCGGCTGTCATATCACCACAAACAGCAAAATGTTCGTTAGATCCATGAACGGTACTACCGAATTCTGAATTTCTGATTACAGTAGACAAGATTAAGCTTGTAAAGCACTCCTAGTAAGAAGCTGACAATTCAACTTGCAAGGCAGATCAGGATCTAGAAATGCGGATGCTTTGCATCTGGCGAGATCCAGAAGCAGAGCATAGGCAAGATCTACCGCGACATCCATGTGCGGGGCTAAGCTAAAGAATGGATCAACTGGCTGGCCTACATGTGCGTGAACGTGCCGAGATTCGTACTTTGAAATTTCCAGAGATTTCTCTGAATATCAGCTTGTCACTTTCTGCGAGGGGGCAGGGACAGACCGTGAGCAGGACGGCATAACATTCCAAGCGTGGGGGTTGCCGTCGTACGCAGCTGTACCCAGCTCCCGATCACAGACTACGTGGTGGTCTCCCTTTCTTTCTCCCTTTTTGCTTGCCATCAAGATCAAGATTCAAGATCAAGGTGTAATTGCGCACTTAAGATCACAGATCAAAACTACGTACAATATTTAATGTTCTACTGTTACGCAGCGATTTCTACGCGAATTCTTGAGTTCAGACAGACTTGGGACTCGATCAAAGGCGGATCCGCAGAGCACTAGGAATCAGAGAATTGATCATCCATAAGCAGAGCAGAAGCAGAGGAGGTGGAGGAGTGAAGGAGGAGGAGGGGAGCTCACATTTCTGGGCGTTGAAGAAGAGGAGGGCCTTGTGGAGGGCGTCGGTGTACTTGTCGGGGGGCGGGGCATGGGGCTTCTTCTTGGGGATGTTCTTGGCGATGATGATGGGGAGGCCGATGAGGACGAAGGCGCCGAGGACGGCCCAGAGCATCCACCAGAGGAGCTTGCGCTTGACGACGACGCAGCCGAGGTCGACGTAGCGGTCCTTCTTCTTGGCCTCCGGCGGGCCGAGCAGCCAGCTCTGCTGCGTCTCGTCCAGCTGGTGCTGGTGCTGCAGCGCGCCGCGGTCGATGTCCATGTTGCGGCTCTGGTCGTCCTCCGCGCCGTCGATGTCGAACGCCCCGCCCCAGTGGTTCTGGGAGTGCATGGTGGCTCCCCCCCTCCTGGACGGCCGCCGGCCGCTGGGGCTTTCTTGGTCGGAGTTGGCTCGCGCGCGCGCGGTTTCGGGCGGTCGATCAGCGCATGAACGGCCGGAGCCGGACACCCAGCTGGGGAGTGTCTTACTGGCGGTGAGGTGCGGAGGCCGGAGGAAGCTGGGTGTGGTGCGGTGGCCGGGTGGGGAGTTTTGAAGGGGAGGGGAGGGGGGCGGTTGACTTGAGGAGCTGGGGGAGGCGTGCCACCGTCGCACCCGCGCCGTGTGGGGACTGGAAGCGAGTGGGAGTGGAGGTGGGGAACGAAGGGTTGTTGGGGTCTCTTCCAGAGTTACTACGCCTTTTTGCCGCGCTGATGTACCGCTTGTGCTGCACTGCTACGGCCACCAACCAAATGATGCGCACCTTTCTATTAGTGGTTTTATGATCTTTTGTGGCCAATGCTCTTGGCTCCGTAAGTCCATATAACGCAATATAACCAAAACAATGTAAACTGAGTCTTAACGATCTACAGAGGCGATGCCACATCAACCCCTCCTCGGCTCCGCCTTCCCACAAGCGACCTTAATTCGCTATTCCGACAGCACGATGCAAGGGGCTAGTTTCTCCGTATTGTGTTTTTTTTTGCTATGTTTTTAGGTTTTGTTGTCCAAGCTGCAGTGCCATGGCGGTGGCGATGAATTAGTGTAGAAATAAGTTCTTTCGGCTCATTTTTCATTACAGTGGCATCTTCTTCTATGTCGACATAGAGCAAGTGAGAGTATACATTTACAAATAAGTTCCTTTGGCTCATTTTCCATTATGTATGTTTCAGCGAATTCAATCATCATCAAGAAACCCCAACTAAACCCTAAATATTTTCCCCCTTGAGAACAAGTATCACGATTAGTTTCCGGACACTAGTTGCTCTTGAAATTAATCTCGAACAATATTAATTGGGGAAATAGTTACGTGTCACTCGATAAGGAGTAGAAAGTGCCAGTATAACTTGGTTGTTTCAGAAGGCAAGATATGACATAAACGTTTTACTTATACTCAACCAACTCTGAAATGTCGCATTCTAGCCAACATGTTTCTAGTTATGAACCAATTGTCGTATATGGACCCAATGCAGCTCGTGCTATTCCTGTCTGTCTAATGTTGTCTAAGGAATTGTACTTTTAGTATGCACATCTTATTATTTTATGAAACTAGATATTATAGTATTTCCATTAATTTTCCAAGTAGGATATGTTGCCTTGCCAACTCCATTACTAGAGCATACGTTTCTATGTTCGTTAAAAATCATCGGTGCACCCACATTAATAGCTCGAAGATTCATCCATGGGATAAGGAGTAGAAAGTGCCTAGCTATTTTTACTGATACAGAAGATAAAAATGATTACATAATATTTACACTATATCCGCTGCAGGGCCAAACTCTAAAATGTCGGATCTTTTACCCCTTTCCTATTTATGAACTAATGGCTATATATATGGACTCAGCATAGTTCGAGCTAATCTTGTTAGTCTTTTATTTTTCATAAAGGATGGATCTAATTTAATCGACTCAAAATAAATCATCAAGGGCCAACCTCTGCATAACTATGATGAACAAAATCAACATCAACACACACGCATAGAAAGATATGTCTATACAAAGGAAAAGAAAAAAAACCGAAAGCATTGAAAGCAACGATCTAGAAACAGCAACAACGATCATATCCGCACAAACCATATTCTCGTTTGTCTAGTTCTTTTTGTTTTTGCAAAAATGATCAAATCTCTTATAAAGATTCACCGGAAGTACAAAACACCTCAAACATAATAAAAAATTACATCATGATCCATGGACCACTGAACGATCACTGGCGCCGGCAGAGCGAGCCGACACACGACACTGTCGCCGCTCCCATACGGGAGCCATCCTGACCTTGTCGATGACAGCCGGGAAGTCTTTAACGTGCGTCTTGTTAATTTTTGTGACTAGAAACGTATATAAGTCTCAATTAGTGCCTCCATTATTAGATCATGTGTGGTATTGTATGATGCCTATGTTAGTTAAAAATCATCACGGTATTGATTGGTATCGTTGGAAGATCCATGAGCATGCGCCATGCACGTACGTGGACGTAGCAACCTCCTCCCTTTTTTCGCGCGCACACGAGGTAGGCGTGCACGCTGTGTACCCGTTGCAGCGGCGCCTTTCCCTGACCGCGTTGGCGACGTCATTGGGATCCACCCGGGATCGAGCGACGCGACGTTGGCCAGTCTGAGCACGCACACTTTGGCGCATAGTAAAAGTGCAGCCGGCGCCGACAGGTCGCTTGACACCGAGACGCCCCCGAACCGCGAACCGGGCGAAAGATCGAACGGACAGGGGAGAAACCGATTTTTGTAATTGCTTTCCATGTGCGCGTTTGGTGGGGGCACATTCAGATATTCCGTTCCAGACGCTTCAGAGCAGAGCGGGACGGACGGAATGGTGGGGTGTCCTCCTCTGCTCGCGCATATCGGAATATTTATGGGATTGGGAACGAAAGAACAGATCTCCTTTTCTGTTCATGTTTATGCGCGCGATCGAGCGAGGAAGCTCGCTGCCAGTCCCAGCGATGATTTGGCACCCATCAATCGATCAATCAACAGCACATCATTATATAATCTAATAACATGGGGTGTGCTTGTTACTTTTGTCATGCGTGCGCATGTGTACAACATGCATGCAGCGATCCGTCCCCATCCATCGGCCGTTCGAGACGCCTGATTAACGTTAATATTCAGTTTTTTTAAAAGAAGACCTCCAGTTTGTTAACTTTTTTTTTGAGACAATCCAGTTTGTTAACATCTGCACTAGGGGAAAGGTGATCCGGTGAAAAGAGCTTCGTGTGACATCGAACTTCTGCGGGTTAATTAACAGAGCATTCATCTAAAAAAGGTACTAGAAAATTACGATTCAGTAGTTGGATGAAAGCTGCAATCTCAACCACCATGCGCGATGAGTGTCGGTCGCTCCAGGCTCAGTCAAAGGTGGAGGACACATGGAGCGCGCGAGCTCTTCTTGCTAGCCCATCGACGCGGCATTGTTTATTCCCAAGTGTCCGCATGCTCAGCCTGGCGAGAGGTTGGCATCACCATCAATTATTTACGCGTCGTTGATTTTCTATGATTTAGTGGTAGGTCCTGCTAGATGTGGGCGTATCCTCATCAGCTCGCTCCTTTCGTGTTGCAACTGGGCACGCAGGCCATGGATGCCCCGGTCGCCAAGCGACGGCTGGAGTACAGCGATCTTTCACCGGATTTCAGACCATGACAGGCAGGCCGGGAAAACAACTGTGGACGGACGGAAGGGAAGCTGCAGCAGTGCAGCTGGAAGACTAGCGACGTGTGTCAGCGTGTGGACTTGTGAAATTCAGAAGCAATCCTATTAATTAAGCCTATTTCTTAAGCAACGAATTTAATGTTCTGCGTCAAAAGAGGCAACACAAATTCGTGGAGAAACTTGGGACGGTGGCAATGTAACTTTTGATCAATGAATTTGGAGGAGCCAGCGGCGTCGGTTAGGGCGAATATACAAATGGAGGATTGATTAGTGGAAGAAGCGGGGGGAAAGGAACATGCCACTGGCCAGGGGCTAAAAACTAATCCTGTCGAGTTGTTGGACCCATAAGAAATTCAGACACCGACAAATCGGCAAGATGGGCGAGCATATGTTGCATGGAGGGATTTTTATTCCTCACCGACAGTACCAAACTGCCATCATCAACGAACGCCCGGTCCTGGTTGTTTTGCAATACTAGTATGGAATCGTAGGCGGTGAAGCTCCTCGCCATCCAACTACAGCCGGTCAGCCCGCCGAGGCATTTGAGACGTGTTTGAGGCCTCCGGCTATAGATGCTTTTCATCACCAGTTTTGTGTTCTGCTTCGATATGAATTTGGTTACTTTTTTTGAGTTGATGAATTCAGTTACCACCGTTGAACTAAAAC
This sequence comes from Triticum urartu, assembly GCF_003073215.2. Taxonomy (NCBI): domain Eukaryota; kingdom Viridiplantae; phylum Streptophyta; class Magnoliopsida; order Poales; family Poaceae; genus Triticum; species Triticum urartu. Next base: position 574,952,460 of record NC_053023.1, on the reverse strand, counting down.
CTTGACGCTTATTTTGAATCAAAGAGATTATTATTTTTATAAAGGACGTTTTTATTAACTCAAAGTGAATTCAGTTACTTAGAGGGACGTTTTAGGTTTGTTATAGATGTTACTGTTTTTCATTTATTTTTTAAAATCAAAGCTAACGACATAATAATTTAAAGGATGGAGCTACACCTCGAGCTTTGTGTCTTCCATTTCCCCTCACTCTCAGTACGCGAGAGCTTTGCATGTTCCATCCCCCCCCCCCTCTCTAACTGATCTTGCACCCCCCCTAGCCCCCTTTCTCCCTTACTGAAGTCTGCCCCCCAATTCCCTTCTTCATATTGCACCTTCGTCAATCTCCCTCGTCCACCCCAGTTACATCAAGGTACATCGTCGACCTTCTAATAAGGGTTCCATCTAATCTGTGGAGCATATTATTACCATGTTGATGAGCCTCCATAAGTTGCACTTCACTGTGAGGCTAGTTCCTTTTCTTTCTCTTCCTTGCAGTTATCCTTCCTCCTCCCACAGCTCATCTTAATAAGTAGAGAAAAGGAGGTTTGCCTTCACTTATCTAAGACATGATATCTTAGTAAGCAAGATAAGTTAATTCTCTGCATCGTACAAGATGTCATTTCTTAGTTACATATTTTCCAGTTTAATTTTAGTTATTTCATAATTTTAGAAGCATGCAAACATTAATTATTACTCCCTTTGATAGAGGCTATCATTTTCTGCGGGAGTCAACCTTGACGATCCGACTACGAACGTGCGAGACGTCGCGCCTTAGCAATCGCTAAACCAACTTCTGAGGGGTTATTGACCACGCCGGAGCACGATCAACCTGACCACGAGGGTCAGTTTCCTGCGAGCAAACAAAGAACAAGCAAGAAACTGAGATTGCAATCTGGATCAGAGGCGGAATCAGGATTTCTCAAAGCCTAGGGCTAAACTAACTGACTAAAAATCACGACAAATATCACGCACGCCAATGTGTGTTGGAGGTATGCCACAAGTTCACATTAAAAAATATAAGTTCACTATTTCACTAGAGGAAATTCTGTAAGACAAATAGTTTAATAAAGTGCATCATTGCAAACATTGTTTGGTACCAAATTATTGAAGATTTGCTTAATTCAAAGCCATCATTTCTTCACCAAAGATAGTAGAAGAACCGGGAGCTGCAAACATAAAATCGAGTATTTAAAGACCAGGTCAATTCTTCATATGAAATTTTACAAAAGAAGAGCATAATATACCATTATTGTGAAATGAAAGAGGTAGTAGCCCCTTGTGTTTCCTCATTTTTTGATGGCACAGAATAATCTTAATATCCTCAATCCTGAAAAAAAGATTTAATTGAACGAGTCCTCATCATCTTGGATTTCTAATCTCTTCATGACCATGAAATAAAACTGACTAAGTAATATAATTTAACAGCACAAATTCACTAAGTTTGCCTAATATAAAGAAACTAGGGAAAGAACTGGATGATACAGTGCACATATTACCTGTGCGCCAGAGTGTGTGTGCGCTGTAATTTCAATAGTTGGAGAAGATCAGAAGGAGAGGCGGATGGTTAGGACGCCGGACCCGGCGGCGGGGAATCGCGGTTTGTTAACTGACGAGGGCGGTAACATAGGCGTGCAACGCAGCCGAGCGAGGCTAGGGTTTCTCCGTTGCCGATCGGGAAAGGGATTTTCTTTTTCTTGATGAGCGAGCGACAGATCGAATGGTCAACTTGCAAACTTGCAATGCGCGATTGGTATGATCTGATCGATGGACTGGAATGGGGCTAATGGGCTGAAGCCTTGCAGGCCGATGCGAAAGCCTGGGGCTGGGCTTGTATGTATCACAAATTCTCAAATATTTGCAACTATGTGTTTATGTGCTAGTTGGGCCACGCCTAGGGCTACAACCCCAGTTGCCCCAGGCCTAATTTCGCCCCTGATCTGGATAATGCGAATATAAGATGAAAGCTTTATTAGGTGGGGTTCTGTGATGCCTTTGTCTGGTCGTTGAACACAAACGAAGTACGTGAAATTACAGCTATGGCGAACTTTAATCTAAACAAAATCCGAAGTCTAAACGATGCCCTAAGGGCTGTATATATGGAGGAGAGAGGGGGAATTTCGTGGCCCTTGGAGGAGGGGTCCGAAACCAACCCTAACTCTTGTTTCCCCACACATACGGACTCTAAAAACGGTCTATAATCAAGTATTTCGAAATTACATGGGCCTGGCCCAAAAATAAGGTGACGCAACACCTAGAATAGCCTCTGAACGAAATTTATGAAGTGGCATCTTGTATATTTCGTTCAAGGCTTCATGCACTCATTATGGTGGCTTCAAAGTCCTGGAATCACCACTTGTAACTCCGTTCTTGTTCCCCTTGCGCATGCCATCATCTCCATGCTTGAACTTGCGTCAAGGTTCATCTTTCTTGTCCAAGCTAGGCCCTTCATTTGTAAGCAAAACAAATATATCCAATTTAGGCAGCATCATATTCTCATGAACATTAGAATCATTACCAAAAAACGAAAGTACCTGATAATTCAATTGGCGTGCACGAGCTCTAATAATTGGTCCAGTATGTATAGTAGCAGGGGCTGTGGGTGTAACAATGGTATTGATGTCCTCATCATCCTCCCCTTCTTGAAATGAAGTCGTCCTCGATGAAAGCTCATCTTCCTCACCCAAATAAGGGTTCAAATCTGCAATGTTAAAAGTGGGACTAACCCCAAAATCTGCAGGCAGCTCAAGTTTATATGCATTATCATTTATTTTCTCTAACACCTTAAAAGGACCATCAGCACGTGGCATTAGCTTTGATTTGCGCAAATTAGAAAATCTATCCTTATGAAAATGTAACCAAACAAGATCTCCAGCAAACACAACATGTTTTCTACCCTTATCTCCAGCAAGTTTATATTTAGCATTTATACGCTCAATGTTTTCCTTAGTTAACTTATGCATTTTTAAAATCAATTCAGCATGTTTTTAGCATCAAAATTAACCTTCTTCAAAGATGGAAGAGGCAACAAATCAATAGGTGCATGATACGTCTCCAACGTATCTATAATTTTTGATTGTTCCATGCTATATTATATTTTGTTTTGGACATTATTGGGCTTTATTATACACTTTTATATTATTTTTGGGACTAACCTATTAACCGGAGGCCCAGCCTAGAATTGCTGTTTTTTTTGCCTATTTCAGAGTTTCGCAGAAAAAGAATATCAAACGGAGTCCAAACGGAATGAAACCTTCGGGAACGTGATCCAGAGGACTTAGACCCTACGTCAAGATATCAACCAGGAGGCCACGAGGTAGGGGGCGCGCCTACCCCCCTGGGCGTGCCCTCCACCCTCGTGGGCCCCCTGTTGCTCCACCGACGTACTCCTTCCTTCAATATATACCTACGTACCCCCAAACTACCAGATACGGAGCCAAAACCCTAATTCCTGTTGGGGAACGTAGTAATTTTTTTAAAAAATCCTACGCACACGCAAGATCATGGTGATGCATAGCAACGAGAGGGGAGAGTGTGTCCACGTACCCTCGTAGATCGAAAGCAGAAGCGTTAGCACAACGCGGTTGATGTAGTCGTACGTCTTCAAGATCCGACCGATCAAGTACCGAACGCACGGCACCTCCGAGTTCTGCACACGTTCAACTCGATGACGTCCCTCGAACTCCGATCCAGCCGAGTGTTGAGGGAGAGTTTCGTCAGCACGATGGCGTGGTGGCGATGATGATGTTCTACCGACGCAGGGCTTCGCCTAAGCACCGCTACGATATGATCGAGGTGGGTTATGGTGGAGGGGGGCACCGCACACGGCTAAGAGATCAAGAGATCAATTGTTGTGTCTATGGGGTGCCCCCTCCTCCGTATATAAAGGGGGGAGGAGAGGGCCGGCCAAGGTGGTAGCGCGCCCTAGGAGGGGGAAACCTACTCCAAGTAGGTTTGCCCCTCCCTTTCCTAATCCAAGAAGGAGGGGGAGGAAGGAGTGGGAGAGGGGAAAGGCAAGGTGGGCGCCGCCCCCCTTTCCTTGTCCTATTCGGACTCAAGCGGAGGGGGCGCGCCTCTTGCCTTGGCCGGCCCCTCTCTCTCTCCACTAAGGCCCAACAAGGACCATTAGTTCCCGGGGGGTGGTTCCGATAAGCTCCGGTACTCCGATAAATGTTCGAAACCTTTCCGGTGTCCAAACATAGTCGTCCAATATATCGATCTTTACGTCTCGAACATTTCGAGACTCCTCGTCATGTCCGTGATCACATCCGGGACTCCGAACTACCTTCGGTACATCAAAACATATAAACTCATAATATAACCGTCATCTAACTTTAAGCGTGCGGACCCTACGGGTTCGAGAACTATGTAGACATGACCGAGACACGTCTCCGGTCAATAACCAATAGCGGAACCTGGATGCTCATATTGGCTCCTACATATTCTACGAAGATCTTTATCGGTCAAACCGCATAACAACATACGTTGTTCCCTTTGTCATCGGTATGTTACTTGCCCGAGATTCGATCGTCGGTATTCCAATACCTAGTTCAATCTCGTTACCGGCAAGTCTCTTTACTCGTTCCGTAAGACATCATCCCGCAACTAACTCATTAGTTGCAATGCTTGCAAGGCTTATAGTGATGTGCATTACCGAGTGGGCCCAGAGATACCTCTCCGACAATCGGAGTGACAAATCCTAATCTCGAAATACGCCAACCCAACAAGTACCTTCGGAGACACATGTAGAGCACCTTTATAATCACCCAGTTATGTTGTGACATTTGGTAGCACACAAAGTGTTCCTTCGGTAAACGGGAGTTGCATAATCTCATAGTCATAGGAACATGTATAAGTCATGAAGAAAGCAATAGCAACAAACTAAACGATCAAGTGTTAAGCTAACGAAATGGGTCAAGTCAATCACATCATTCTCCTAATGATGTGACCCCATTAATCAAATGACAACTCTTTGTCTATGGTCAGGAAACATAACCATCTTTGATCAATGAGCTAGTCAAGTAGAGGCATACTAGTGACATTCTGTTTGTCTATGTATTCACACATGTATCATGTTTCCGGTTAATACAATTCTAGCATGAATAATAAACATTTATCATGATATAAGGAAATAAACAATAACTTTATTATTGCCTCTAGGGCATATTTCCTTCAGTCTCCCACTTGCACTAGAGTCAATAACCTAGATTACACAATAATGATTCTAACACCCATGGAGCCTTGGTGCTGATCATGTTTTGCTCGTGGAAGAGGCTTAGTCAATGGGTCTACAACATTCAGATCCGTATGTATCTTGCAAATATCTATGCCTCCCACCTGGACTTGGTCCCGGATGGAGTTGAAGCGTCTCTTGATGTGCTTGGTTCTCTTGTGAAATCTGGATTCCTTTGCCAAAGCAATTGCACCAGTATTGTCACAAAAGATTTTCATTGGACCCGATGCACTAGGTATGACACCTAGATCGGATATGAACTCCTTCATCTAGACTCCTTCATTTGCTGCTTCTGAAGCAGCTATGTACTCCGCTTCACATGTAGATCCCGCTACGACGCTTTGTTCAGAACTGCACCAACTAATAGCTTTGCCGTTTAATAAAAACACGTATCCGGTTTGCGATTTAGAATCGTTCGGATCAGTTTCAAAGCTTGCATCGACGTAACCATTTACGACGAGCTCTTTGTCACCTCCATAAACGAGAAACATATCCTTCATCCTTTTTAGGTATTTCAGGATGTTCTTGACCGCTGTCCAGTGATCCACTCCTGGATTACTTTGGTACCTCCCTGCTAAACTAATAGCAAGGCACACATCAGGTCTGGTACACAACATTGCATACATCATAGAGCCTATGGCTGAAGCATAGGGAACATCTTTCATTTTCTCTCTATCTTCTACAGTGGTCGGGCATTGAGTCTTACTCAACTTCACACCTTGTAACACAGGAAAGAACCCTTTCTTTGCTTGATCCATTTTGAACTTCTTCAAAACTTTGTCAAGGTATGTGCTTTGTGAAAGTCCAATTAAGTGTCTCGATCTATCTCTATAGATCTTGATGCCCAATATATAAGCAGCTTCACCGAGGTCTTTCATTGAAAAACTTTTATTCGGATATCCTTTTATGCTATCCAGAAATTCTATATGATTTCCAATCAACAATATGTCATCCACATACAATATCAGAAATGCTACAGAGCTCCCACTCACTTTCTTATAAATACAGGCTTCTCGAAAAGTCTGTATAAAACCATAAGCTTTGATCACACTATCAAAACGTTTATTCCAACTCCGAGAGGCTTGCACCAGTCCATAAATGGATCGCTGGAGCTTGCACACTTTGTGACCTCCCTTTGGATCGACAAAACCTCCCGGTTGCATCATATACAACTCTTCTTCCAGAAATCCATTCAGGAATGCAGTTTTGACATCCATTTGCCAAATTTCATAATCATAAAATGCAGCAATTGCTAACATGATTCGGACAGGCTTAAGCATCGCTACGGGTGAGAAAGTCTCATCGTAGTCAATCCCTTGAACTTGTCGAAAACCTTTTGCAACAAGTCGAGCTTTATAGACAGTAACATTACCGTCAGCGTCAGTCTTCTTCTTGAAGATCCATTTATTTTCAATGGCTTACCGATCATTGGGTAAGTCAACCATAGTCCATACTTTGTTCTCATACATGGATCCCATCTCGGATTTCACGGCTTCAAGCCATTTTGCGGAATCTGGGCTCACCATCGCTTCTTCATAGTTCGTAGGTTCATCATGGTCTAGCAACATAACCTCCAAAACAGGATTACCGTACCACTCTGGTGCGGATCTCACTCTGGTTGACCTACGAGGTTCAGTAACAACTTGATCTGAAGTTTCATGATCATCATCATTAACTTCCTCACTAATTGGTGTAGGTGTCACAGGAACCGGTTTCTGTGATGAACTACTTTCCAATAAGGGAGCAGGTACAGTTACCTCATCAAGTTCTACTTTCCTCCCACTCACTTCTTTCGAGAGAAACTCCTTCTCTAGAAATATTCCAAATTTAGCAACAAAAGTCTTGCCTTCGGATCTGTGATAGAAGGTGTACCCAACAGTCTCTTTTGGGTATCCTATGAAGACACATTTCTCCGATTTGGGTTCGACCTTATCAGGTTGAAGATTTTTCACATGAGCATCGTATCCCCGAACTTTAAGAAACGACAACTTTGGTTTCTTGCCAAACCATAGTTCATAAGGCATCATCTCAACGGATTTTGATGGTGCCCTATTTAACGTGAATGCAGCTGTCTCCAGAGCATAACCCCAAAATGATAGCGGTAAATCAGTAAGAGACATCATAGATCGCACCATATCTAGTAAAGTACGATTACAACGTTCGGACACACCATTACGCTGTGGTGTTCCGTGTGGCGTGAGTTGCGAAACTATTCCGCATTGTTTCAAATGAAGACCAAACTCGTAACTCAAATATTCTCCTCCACGATCAGATCATAGAAACTTATTTTCTTGTTACGATGATTTTCAACTTCACTCTGAAATTCTTTGAAATTTTCAAATGTTTCAGACTTATGTTTCATTAAGTAGATATACCCATATCTGCTTAAATCATCTGTGAAGGTGAGAAAATAACGATACCCGCCGCGAGCCTCAATATTCATCGGACCACACACATCTGTATGTATGATTTCCAACAAATCTGTTGCTCGCTCCATAGTTCCGGAGAACGGCGTTTTAGTCATCTTGCCCATGAGGCACGGTTCGCAAGTACCAAGTGGTTCATAATCAAGTGGTTCCAAAAGTCCATCAGTATGGAGTTTCTTCATGCGCTTTATACCGATATGACCTAAACGGTAGTGCCACAAATAAGTTGCACTATCATTATCAACTCTGCATCTTTTGGCTTCAATATTATGAATATGTGTATCACTACTATCGAGATTCAGTAAGAATAGACCACTGTTCAAGGGTGCATGACCATAAAAGATATTACTCATATAAATAGAACAACCATTATTCTCTTATTTAAATTAATAACCGTCTCGCATCAAACAAGATCCAGATATAATGTTCATGCTCAACGCTGGCACCAAATAACAATTATTCAGGTCTAAAACTAATCCCGAAGGTAGATGTAGAGGTAGTGGGCCGACTGCGATCACATCGACTTTGGAACCATTTCCCACGCGCATCGTCACCTCGTCCTTAGCCAATCTTCGCTTAATCCGTAGCCCCTGTTTCGAGTTGCAAATGTTAGCAACAGAACTGATACGTCTCCAACGTATCTACTTTTCCAAACACTTTTGCCCTTGTTTTGGACTCTAACTTGCATGATTTTAATGGAACTAACCCGGACTGACGCTGTTTTCAGCAGAATTACCATGGTGTTATTTATGTGCAGAAACAAACGTTCTCGGAATGACCTGAAATTTCACGGAGCAACTTTTTGGAAAATATAAAAAATACCTGCAAAAGATGAAGGCCAAGGGCCCACCACCTCTCCATGAGGGTGGGGGCACGCCTGCCCTCCTAGGGCGCGCCCCCTACCTCGTGGGCCCCCTGGTGCTTCTCCGACTCCAACTCCAACTCCATATATTGTGTTTCGGGGAGAAAAAACCAGAGAGAAGAATTCATCGCGTTTTACGATACGGAGCCGCCGCCAAGCCCTAAAACCTCCCGGGAGGGCTGATCTGGAGTCCGTTCGGGGCTCCGGAGAGGGGAATCCGTCGCCATCGTCATCATCAACCATCCTCCATCACCAATTTCATGATGCTCACCGCCGTGCATGAGTAATTCCATCATAGGCTTGCTAGAGTGATGGGTTGGACGGGATCTATCATGTAATTGAGTTAGTTTTGTTAGGGTTTGATCCCTAGTATCCACTATGTTCTGAGATTGATGTTGCTATGACTTTGTTATGCTTAATGCTTGTCACTAGGGCCCGAGTGCCATGATTTCAGATCTGAACCTATTATGTTTTCATCAATATATGAGTGTTCTTGATCCTATCTTGCAAGTCTATGGTCACCTATTATGTGTTATGATCCGTTAACCCCGAAGTGACAATAATCGGGATACTTACCGGTGATGACCGTAGTTTGAGGAGTTCATGTATTCACTATGTGTTAATGCTTTGTTCCAGTACTCTATTAAAAGGAGGCCTTAATATCCCTTAGTTTCCGTAAGGACCCCGCTGCCATGGGAGGGTAGGACAAAAGATGTCATGCAAGTTCTTTTCCATAAGCACGTATGACTATGTTCGAAATACATGCCTACATTATATCAATGAACTGGAGCTAGTTCTGTGTCACCCTAGGTTATGACTGTTACATGATGAACCACATCCAGCATAATTCTCCATCACTGATCCATTGCCTACGAGCTTTCCATATATTGTTCTTCGCTTATTTACTTTCCCGTTGCTATTGCTATCATCACTACAAAATACCAAAAACATTACTTTTACTACTGTTACCTTTTGCTACCGTTACCACTACTATCATATTACTTTGCTAGTAAATACTTTGTTGCAGATATTAAGTTTCCAGGTATGGTTGAATTGACAACTTAGCTGCTAATACTTGAGAGTATTCTTTGGCTCCCCTTGTGTCGAATCAATAAATTTGGGTTGAATACTTTACCCTCGAAAACTGTTGCGATCCCCTATACTTGTGGGTTATCAAGACTATTTTCTGGCGCCGTTGCCAGGGAGCATAGCTCTATTCTTTGAGTCACTTGGGATTTATATCTGCTTATCATTATGAATAACTTGAGAGATCCAAAAACCAAGATTTATCCCTCAACTACGAGGGGAGGTAATGAACTGCCATCTAGCTCTGCACTTGATTCACCTTCTGTTATGAGTAAGCTTGCAACACCTAAACCTGCTTCTGCTATTCGTTCTGATATGTCGCGTGTTATTGATGATGCTACTTCTACTATGCATGATACTTATGATGAAACTACTTCTATGCTTGATACTACTGTGCCACTTGGTGATTTTCTTGATGAAAAACTTGCTAGGGCTAGAGAGATTGAAAATATTGAATCTGATAATACTGATGAAAGTGATGATGAAGAATCACTTGTTATTCCTGAGGATTATGTTTTTGATCAAGAAGCCTCTTTAGCTATTTTAGCTTGCAAAGATAGATACGAACTTAAGAGGTTATTAGCTAAATGGAACAAGCAATCTACAAATGTGTAACATCCCAAATTTTCAATTTGGAATGTTATACACTAGATCATATGCATATCATATTTTCTTGCATTTTGGTTGATCCTAGAAATTTCACGCAACTCAAGGACCCTCGGAGAGAGTTGGAGATTTCGTTATTTTCATATTTGAGAGTTCTCTCGAATTTTGAAAATAGGATCATTTGATTTATTTATTTTATCTTCAATAATTTTTCCGGTGTCAAAATATATGAGAGAGGGAATAATATGACTTTCCCAAATTTAGGAAAATAAAGATTTAATAAATAGATCAATTTTGTTGCCGGAGTTTTATTTGCATTTTATTTGGATAGGGAAAAATGCGCGTTTTCAAAAATTGCATTTTAGGTCCGGAGAAAAGTTCATTTTGTTCGGCTCATTTTTAGGAGTCGGGGAAAATTTACTTTAGATTTTTCGGAGTTCGTTTAGATCCCTTTTTTGTTTTTTTTTCTGCGCGAGGAAACTATTTAAAAAAAAATTGAGCAGCGCCTTGGGCCAAAGGCCAAGGCCCAGCTGGGCCAAAGGCCACCGCCCAGGGAGCCACGCGTGCGCTTGCCAGGCGCAAGGCCGCCGCCGCCTCTACCTCTTAGCCGAATCCTTTATGGATTCTAGGCTTTAGCCCCTCCCCTTTCCTTATTCCGTTTATTTTCTAGATCTTTCCTACTCCTATTCTAATTCCTTGTCCTCTACCCCAAGTAAACCCCTCCCCTTACCCATATAAATACCCAAGCACCCCCCCTCTAAAACACATCAAATCAAAGCTCTCCTCCACACCGCCGCCGCGCCGCCTCACCCGCGCCGCATCACACCGCGCCCTGCGTCACCGCCGCCGCGCCGCCTCACCCGCGCCGCCACCCCACACCCGCGCCGCCGCCGCGCCGCCTCACCCACGCCGCGCCGCCACACTACCTCACCAGCGCCGCCGCCGCACCTTGCCCACGCCGCCGCCCTACGCCGACGCCGCCGGAGCCCGTTCACCGGAGACCTCGCCAAGGTTGCCCCGCGCTACATCTATTCTTTTCCTCGGATCGTTTTCTTCTAATCGTTCCGATTCTTTTCTACTCTAAACCGTTCCGGTTTTCTAGATCAGTTTTTCGATCGGTTTTTCTTCTCCGAAACCCTAGATCGGATTCGTTTTCTTCTCCGATTTAGTTGCCTTTGGACCGTTCGCCGGACCGTTCGTCCTAACGAACGTGATCACCGGATTCTTCTAGGTTAACGAACGTCCGTTCGTTTAACCGTTCTTCTTTTTCTTTTCGTCGGATTTATTCCGCGATCGCGATCTCAGATCCGATCTTCTTCCTAGTCTATTTTTCCGCTCGTTTATCGGAATCAGGTGATTCAAGCGCCTGGAGTTTCGTCTCGAAACCGCCGTTCCGTCTAATCAACTTGAACAAGCTTTTGTTACAGTAAAATTTTGACCTAGCTTCAACTTGCTAGAACCGAGTTGTTTTCTTCCGCCGTTTGTTTTTCGTTCTTTCTTGCAACCGGAGTTCTTAAGTTGAACTACCTGGTTCGATCTCTTGTTCGAGTTTTACCTGTTCATTAGTTGAGTACTTATTGTATGCTTGTTGTTTGTCTGCGATAGATTACCCGGATTGCGCCGCTTGTTACTTCGAAACCCTAGGACTCGCGGATCATCAGCAAGGCAAGTAACACTTTGATCATACCTTTTCTACAACCCAGTTTTATTGCATTAGATCAATCCTCACACATTGCATGATTAGGATCTAATTAAATTGTGGGATGGGAAGTAGATGAGGTAGTACCTATTACCTGTATTATTATCAAACCTTTGGGAGTTATTTCTACGTTTGCTTATTATGCCATGCTTTGCTAGTAGACGTGGATTGGGTGAGTGATATCCATGACAGATGTGAGATTGATAATTTTAATGGTTTATCTAAGGTGGAAACTTAAACACACATCTGGGTGGATTGAGGCACCTGATGTCTATCAGGACTTGCCTGTTTTTTTTTGGACCGCCACCCAGGCTCAAAGGGATCATAAGATAATTCATGCTAGAAACTTCCGTGTGCAGCCACATGCTACTATGGGCTCTGGCATAGTTGACTAAGTTGTGCGAACTCTTACGGGGTGGACTAGCAGATGTAGGGGATGTAGGTGTACCGGTCTACCCCACATGTAAGGTGCTAGTGCTTCTGAAAGACTATGTCTCGGTCATCCGTTTCTCAAACACCATGTAGTGCGAGAAAACAAACGGAGGCGATCGAGTCATGTGGGGAAAAGTGCGCAACCTCTGCAGAGTAACAAACTAATCATGATTAGCCGTGTCCCCGGTTATGGACAACTTGAGTATCTAGTACTTGAATATCATTGTGAATCTCAACATGTTACTTCTAATTAATGTTATTGGGTTTTAATTACTTTTAATTGGGATTGAGAATGCTGTCAACCATTCTCAATGTTTCACAACCACCATGATAGTAAATAAAATTTATTCCTTTGCAGTAGGGAAAAACTGGCTTTACGCAAAACTGTAACCATAGAGCTTTCCACCAGCCATATATGCATGTAGTATAGCTGTTTCATTCCATTACTCTCTATGTGTTACTTTGCCAGCATATTCCATGTGCTGACCCGTTTTCGGGCTGCAACGTTAATGTTGCAGACTTCTCAGACGACGATTGAGGTGTTTAGGTCGTGGTTCTATACTCAGTGATGCCGCTGGAGTTGATGGACCCATTTATCTTCCGAGTCTTCCGCTGTTATCGATATTATATGGCCTTCTGCCATATTTATTGTAATAAGTTCTTTTTGAGCCATCGATGTAATAAGTGTGTGATTGAAACTCTGCTATAAAACCTCGATGTACTGTGTGGTGTCAGCATTACTGATCCAGGGATGACACCGTAGCACAGTAGACGTGATCCATTCGGGTCAGGTCGCTACAGAGATGGTATCAGAGCACACGTTGACTGTAGGACACGACCACTAAGTTAAAGCCATAGATCACCCTTCTCTTCTCATTTTCTAACTCCTCATCTTTTCTACTCTATTAGGATGACGCACGCAAAGATTAAGTACGCTCAACCGGATGAAGGCACACAATTTGGATTTCACCTGAAGGAAGTCACCAAGTACCTGAACATTGGATTACCAAGCTTCACGGGAACCTTCAACGCCACTCTACCTGAAGAGGAGCGCTGGAAGATTCAAGCTCACGTTCCGGGAAGAACATTCGCGCCAATCACGAAGCCCATAGATAGTGTTTTCAATGCACCAACCTGGAGTCTAGGAAGGAGCATGGCAGCTCATATCACCATAGGACGCATTGGAGAAGTTTATCAAGAAGACCTCAAGGATACTATCTACCGGATTTGCGGACGCCGTGATGAACAATGGGAGTTAGTCAGCACCAAGAAGGATAGATCCATTGCATCTTTCATCCAGGAGTTAAACCAGCACATTCGACGCCACGAGAACCAGATGTGCAATGATATGGTAGAGTTGAAGAATGCGAAGGCAAGGATCATCGAGCTAGAAGGAGAACTAAAGTCTACACGCAAGGACTACATGGACGAGATCGTAGCTCTAGCAAGGCACAATTGCGATCTTAAGCAGGAGATTGAAGAACTCAAGAGCAAGTTAGCATCCCAGGAGGATGACGAGTACGTCGCATGTCCAGACAACTACATCATCATCGACGACACCGATTCGGATCCAAGTGAACCCGACTTTGAAGACGAAGCTGGAGTAGATATCATGGAGTCTTCCACCGGTTCAAATTTCTAGATGACCACCAGATAGTAGTAGTATTCCCCCATGTAAACATTATAGTCGAGCACTTTTGCGATAGTTAGACCGTTTGTAAGCCCTTGTTTGATTGATTGAAGTGAATTGTGTGCTTTTGCCTCATGTGCATATGGGTAGTGTTTTCCCTTTAGACCCCCTCTATTCTTAATTCTCGTCTTTTCTAAACCCTCAGATGCCTCCGAGACGTGACAATGGATTTCCACCGGAGCTCACTCAGTTGATCCAGTAGCAGAATCAATTAATGCAGATGTTAGTTCAGAATCAGCAGAACAACAACAACAACCCACCACCACCACCACCTGTTGACCACTTAGCCCGTTTCCTTAGGCTGAATCCGCCGGTGTTTTCCAGTAGCACCGAGCCAATAGTAGCAGACGATTGGCTCCGCAATATAGGAAGGGAGTTGACCACTGCAGGATGCACGGATGGTGAGAAAGTGAAGTTTGCCGCACACCAGCTTGACGGACCCGCGGCAGCGGTGGGAGAATTTCACAGCCACTTACCCAGTTGACACTGTCACATGGGATCAGTTTCAGCAAGCTTTCCGCACTGCCCATGTTTCAGCAGGAGCTATGGCCATAAAGAAGCGTGAGTTTCGCAACTTACGCCAAGGAGGAAGGACTGTTGGCCAGTATGTGGAAGAGTTTAGTAAGCTAGCCCGTTATGCCCCAGATGACGTTGCTACGGATGCAGCCAAGCAGGAGAAGTTTTTGGAAGGATTGAATGATGAACTAAGCATGCAGTTGATGGTAGCAAGTTTCAACAACTACCAGGAGTTGGTAGATCGTGCCATCATGATTGAAGGGAAGCAACAGCAGATTGAGAACCGTAAGAGGAAGTATGGACAGGGGAAGTATAACTCTGGAGCCCAGCAGAAGCCCCGTTTTACCCCTAAACCGGGATTTAAGTTTCAGCACACCCATGGAGGAGGTAGCTCGCACAACCATAATGGCCACAAGAATGGTAATGGGAATGGAGGAAGCAACGGCCAGAACCGAACAACCCCATCAACCCCAACCAAGAGAGACCTGAGTCAAGTCACCTGTTTCAAGTGTTCGAAGACCGGACATTATGCCAATGAATGTCCTGAAGGCCAGAATGGAAATGGCAATGGAAGCTCTGGGAAGAAGCCGAACCCTTTCAATAGGGGACAGGTGAACCACGTTAATGTGGAGGAGATTGAAGATCAGCCCGATGCAGTAATCGGTAAGTTTTGGTTAAGTCATTTACTGCACTCGTTCTTTTTGATACTGGTGCATCGCATTCATACATATCAAGGGGATTTGTGGAAAAGTATAGCCTGCCCACTAGGATTCTTAAAACACCTATGCTAGTAAGCTCGCCAGGAGCAGAATACATGGCCAGACAAGGATGTTTTCAAGTACCATTGAGTATAGGAAGGCATGTATTCCAAACGGATTTAATTATTCTGGAATCCCAAGGTCTGGATGTGATTCTTGGTATGGATTGGCTGTCGATGTATGGAGGAAACATCGATTGCGCCAGTAAGACAATTTTGCTTACCACACCAGAAGGAAGAAGGATCAAGTATGTATCCCGGCATGTGCCAAACAGGACACAAGTGAATTGCTTATCAGGAGTTGTGCAGGAGGAAGTACCAGTGGTAAAGGATTTTCCTGATGTATTTCCTGAGGAATTACCAGGCATGCCACCGGATAGAGACATTGAGTTTTTGATTGAGTTATTGCCAGGTACAGGCCCAATATCAAAGCGACCGTACCGGATGCCAGCAAAGGATTTGGTGGAAATTAAGAATCAGATTAAGGAGTTATTGGATAAAGGTTACATTCGCCCAAGTTCTTCACCTTGGGGATCACCCGTACTTCTAGTGGAAAAGAAGGATGGATCATTAAGGATGGTTGTAGATTATCGGGGATTGAATGAAGTAACCATCAAGAATAAGTACCCACTGCCAATGATCAACAATCTGTTTGATCGATTGCAAGGAGCTAAAGTGTTTTCCAAGATCGATTTGCGATCAGGGTACCATCAGTTGAAGATTCGAGAGCAGGACATACCTAAGACAGCATTCACCACAAGATATGGACTGTATGAGTATACCGTTATGTCATTTGGATTGACTAACGCACCTGCCTATTTTATGAACCTGATGAACAAAGTGTTTATGGAGTTTTTGGATAAGTTCGTCGTAGTGTTCATTGATGACATCCTAGTTTATTCAAAGAATGAAGAGGAGCATAAGGAACATTTGCGTTTGGTTTTGGAGAAACTAAGGGAACATCAGTTATATGCCAAATTCAGCAAATGTGAGTTTTGGTTGAAGGAAGTTGGATTCCTCGGACATGTTATATCCGGAGAAGGTATAGCAGTTGACCCCACAAAGGTTGAGACCGTAACCGAATGGGAAGCACCAACAACAGTTGGAGAGATCCGAAGTTTTCTTGGACTCGCAGGATACTACCGGAGATTTATTGAGAATTTCTCAAAAATTGCGAAGCCTATGACGGAGTTGTTGAAGAAGGATACTAAGTTCAAATGGACTGAGGAGTGTGAGGCTAGTTTCCAGGAGTTGAAGAAACGATTGGTTACCTCACCGGTATTGATTTTGCCAGATCAGACCAAGGATTATGAGGTGTATTGCGACGCTTCACGTCGAGGACTTGGAGCAGTGCTTATGCAGGAAGGGAGAGTTGTTTCGTATGCATCACGACAACTGAAGCCTCATGAGTTGAATTATGCCACGCATGATTTGGAGTTAGCAGCCGTAGTGCATGCATTGAAGACGTGGAGACATTTCCTCATTGGAAATCATTGTGAGGTGTACACGGATCATAAGAGTTTGAAGTACATTTTCACTCAGAAGGAGTTGAACCTCCGACAGAGGAGATGGTTGGAGCTCATCAAGGATTATGACATGAGATTGCATTACCATCCCGGAAAGGCTAATGTAGTAGCTGACGCATTGAGCCGTAAGAGCCATGTCAATACGATAATGACGGGAAGTATACCCAAGGAGTTAGCAGAAAACCTTCGTGAACTAAGCTTAGAGATAGTTCCGAAAGGCTATGTAGCAGCATTGGAGATTCAATCAACATTGATGGATAAGATCAGAGAAGCTCAGAAATCTGACAAAGAGATTGCTGCTATGAAAGAGAAATTGAGCGAAGGAAAAGCAAAGGGATTTCGTGAGGATGAGCACGATACCTTATGGTTTGAGGACCGTGTTTATGTGCCCAATGACCCGGAGATCAGGAAGTTGATTTTGCAGGAGGCACATAATTCACCATATTCGATTCACCCAGGGAATACCAAGATGTATTTGGATTTGAAGGAAACATTCTGGTGGACCGGAATGAAGAAGGATATTGCAGCGTATGTAGCAGTTTGTGACGTATGTCAGAGAGTAAAGGCAGAGCATCAGAAGCCAGCAGGATTGTTACAACCACTGCCGATACCCGAATGGAAGTGGGATAAGATAGGCATGGATTTTATCACAGGACTACCCAGGACGAAAGCAGGATATGACTCGATATGGGTAGTAGTTGATCGTTTGACGAAGGTAGCACATTTCATTCCAGTTAAGACCACTTACACCAGTGCTAAGTTGGCAAAGATATACATGACTAGAATCGTTTGTTTGCATGGAGTTCCGAGGAGTATCGTATCAGATAACAGTTTCGTTCCATGACAACAGTAACGAAGTTGGAGACCGTCAATTCTTTGGACCAGATTTGATTAAGGAGTCAGAACGGAAGGTTAAGTTGATTCGCGATAGGCTCAAGGTAGCCCAGTCCAGGCAGAAGAGCTATGCAGATTCTAAACGCAAGGAGACAGTTTACGAAACCGAAGACAGAGTTTACCTTCGAGTATCCCCACTTCGAGGAGTTAAGCGCTTTGGAGTTAAGGGAAAGTTAGCACCGCGTTTCGTTGGACCGTTTAAGATCGTGAAACGTATGGGAGAAGTTGCGTGTAAGTTGGAACTACCAGAAGGACTGTCAGGAGTTCATGATGTATTCCATGTTTCTCAGCTGAAGAGATGTCACGCCGAGATGGCGGAGGTACCGCTAAGAGATACAGTGCCATTAGAAGCGATTCAGTTAAAGGATGACCTAACATATGAGGAGAAGCCAGTCAAGATTCTCGATGTTGCCAGAAGAGTTACTCGCAGCAAGGTTATCAAGTTTTGCAAAGTTCAGTGGAACCACCACTCAGAAGATGAAGCCACCTGGGAGAGAGAAGAAGATTTGCTCAAAGACCACCCTCACCTATTTTCTAGCCAACCCGAATCTCGAGGGCGAGATTCATCTTAAGGGGGGTAGGTTTGTAACATCCCAAATTTTCAATTTGGAATGTTATACACTAGATCATATGCATATCATATTTTCTTGCATTTTGGTTGATCCTAGAAATTTCACGCAACTCAAGGACCCTCGGAGAGAGTTGGAGATTTCGTTATTTTCATATTTGAGAGTTCTCTCGAATTTTGAAAATAGGATCATTTGATTTATTTATTTTATCTTCAATAATTTTTCCGGTGTCAAAATATATGAGAGAGGGAATAATATGACTTTCCCAAATTTAGGAAAATGAAGATTTAATAAATAGATCAATTTTGTTGCCGGAGTTTTATTTGCATTTTATTTGGATAGGGAAAAATGCGCGTTTTCAAAAATTGCATTTTAGGTCCGGAGAAAAGTTCATTTTGTTCGGCTCATTTTTAGGAGTCAGGGAAAATTTACTTTAGATTTTTCGGAGTTCATTTAGATCCCTTTTTTGTTTTTTTTCTGCGCGAGGAAACTATTTAAAAAAAAAATTGAGCAGCGCCTTGGGCCAAAGGCCAAGGCCCAGCCGGGCCAAAGGCCACCGCCCAGGGAGCCGCGCGTGCGCTTGCCAGGCGCAAGGCCGCCGCCGCCTCTGCCTCTTAGCCGAATCCTTTATGGATTCTAGGCTTTAGCCCCTCCCCTTTCTTTATACTCCTATTCTAATTCCTTGTCCTCTACCCCAAGTAAACCCCTCCCCTCACCCATATAAATACCCAAGCACCCCCCCCTTAAAACACATCAAATCAAAGCTCTCCTCCACACCGCCGCCGCGCCGCATCACACCGCGCCCTGCGTCACTGCCGCCGCACCGCCTCACCCGCGCCGCCACCCCACACCCGCGCCGCCGCCGCGCCGCCTCACCCACGCTGCGCCGCCACACCACCTCACCAGCGCCGCCGCCGCACCTTGCCCGCACCGCCGCCCTACGCCGGCGCCGCCGGAGCCCGTTCACCGGAGACCTCGCCAAGGTTGCCCCGCGCTACATCTATTCTTTTCCTCGGATCGTTTTCTTCTAATTGTTCCGATTCTTTTCTTCTCTAAACCGTTCCGGTTTTCTAGATCAGTTTTTCAATCGGTTTTTCTTCTCCGAAACCCTAGATCGGATTCGTTTTCTTCTCCGATTTAGTTGCCTTTGGACCGTTCGCCGGACCGTTCGTCCTAACGAACGTGATCACCGGATTCTTCTAGGTTAACGAACGTCCGTTCGTTTAACCGTTCTTCTTTTTCTTTTCGTCGGATTTATTCCGCGATCGCGATCTCAGATCCGATCTTCTTCCTAGTCTATTTTTCCGCTCGTTTATCGGAATCAGGTGATTCAAGCGCCTGGAGTTTCGTCTCGAAACCGCCGTTCCGTCTAATCAACTTGAACAAGCTTTTGTTACAGTAAAATTTTGACCTAGCTTCAACTTGCTAGAACCGAGTTGTTTTCTTCCGCCGTTTGTTTTTCGTTCTTTCTTGCAACCGGAGTTCTTAAGTTGAACTACCTGGTTCGATCTCTTGTTCGAGTTTTACCTGTGCATTAGTTGAGTACTTATTGTATGCTTGTTGTTTGTCTGCGATAGATTACCCGGATTGCGCCGCTTGTTACTTCGAAACCCTAGGACTCGCGGATCATCAGCAAGGCAAGTAACACTTTGATCATACCTTTTCTACAACCCAGTTTTATTGCATTAGATCAATCCTCACACATTGCATGATTAGGATCTAATTAAATTGTGGGATGGGAAGTAGATGAGGTAGTACCTATTACCTGTATTATTATCAAACCTTTGGGAGTTATTTCTACGTTTGCTTATTATGCCATGCTTTGCTAGTAGACGTGGATTGGGTGAGTGATATCCATGACAGATGTGAGATTGATAATTTTAATGGTTTATCTAAGGTGGAAACTTAAACACACATCTGGGTGGATTGAGGCACCTGATGTCTATCAGGACTTGCCTGTTTTTTTTTGGACCGCCACCCAGGCTCAAAGGGATCATAAGATAATTCATGCTAGAAACTTCCGTGTGCAGCCACATGCTACTATGGGCTCTGGCATAGTTGACTAAGTTGTGCGAACTCTTACGGGGTGGACTAGCAGATGTAGGGGATGTAGGTGTACCGGTCTACCCCACATGTAAGGTGCTAGTGCTTCTGAAAGACTATGTCTCGGTCATCCGTTTCTCAAACACCATGTAGTGCGAGAAAACAAACGGAGGCGATCGAGTCATGTGGGGAAAAGTGCGCAACCTCTGCAGAGTAACAAACTAATCATGATTAGCCGTGTCCCCGGTTATGGACAACTTGAGTATCTAGTACTTGAATATCATTGTGAATCTCAACATGTTACTTCTAATTAATGTTATTGGGTTTTAATTACTTTTAATTGGGATTGAGAATGCTGTCAACCATTCTCAATGTTTCACAACCACCATGATAGTAAATAAAATTTATTCCTTTGCAGTAGGGAAAAACTGGCTTTACGCAAAACTGTAACCATAGAGCTTTCCACCCAGCCATATATGCATGTAGTATAGCTGTTTCATTCCATTACTCTCTATGTGTTACTTTGCCAGCATATTCCATGTGCTGACCCGTTTTCGGGCTGCAACGTTAATGTTGCAGACTTCTCAGACGACGATTGAGGTGTTTAGGTCGTGGTTCTATACTCAGTGATGCCGCTGGAGTTGATGGACCCATTTATCTTCCGAGTCTTCCGCTGTTATCGATATTATATGGCCTTCTGCCATATTTATTGTAATAAGTTCTTTTTGAGCCATCGATGTAATAAGTGTGTGATTGAAACTCTGCTATAAAACCTCGATGTACTGTGTGGTGTCAGCATTACTGATCCAGGGATGACACCGTAGCACAGTAGACGTGATCCATTCGGGTCAGGTCGCTACAAAATGCTAGAATGAAACTTGACCCTGCTTTTGCTACTTCACCTATCTGTGTTACCGATAAGGATTATGAATTCTCTGTTGATCCTGATATAATTACTTTGGTTGAATCTGATCCTTTTCATGGCTATGAATCTGAAACTGTTGTGGCACATCTTACTAAATTAAATGATATAGCCACCCTGTTCACTACTGATGAGAGAACTCGTTACTTTTATATCCTTAAAATATTTCCGTTCTCCTTAAAGGGTGATGCTAAGATATGGTTTAATTCTCTTGATCCTGGTTGTGTGCGTAGTCCCCAGGATATGGTTTATTACTTCTCTGCTAAATATTTCCCTGCTCATAAGAAACAAGCTGCTTTAAGGGATATATATAATTTTGTGCAAATTGAAGAAAAGAGTCTCCCACAAGCTTGGGGGAGGCTTCTCCAATTACTTAATGCTTTGCCTGATCATCCTCTTAAGAAAAATGAAATACTTGATATCTTTTATAATGGACTAACCGATGCCTCCAGAGATTACCTGGATAGTTGTGCTGGTTCTGTTTTCAGGGAAAGAACACCGGATGAAGCTGAAATTCTATTGAATAATATGTTGACAAATGAAAATAATTGGACACCTCCAGAGCCAATTCCTGAGCCTATTCCTAAACCAACTCCGAAGAAGAGGGGTATTCTATTTCTCAGTCCTGAAGATATGCAAGAGGCAAAGAAATCTATGAAAGAAAAGGGTATTAAAGCTGAATATGTTAAGAATTTACCTCCTATTGAAGAAATACATGGTCTTAAATTACCGCCTGTTGAAGAAACATATGATCTTAATCCATTACCTATTGAATAAACTCATGGTCTTGATAACCTAACACAGGTAGTGTCGTGGAATTGTCACGGCAGATGTCCTAGAACAAGGACTTAGTCGTAGGGCCATCGCACTAGGAAGCTTAAAGGGGTTAATCGGGACAAAGGACATGAGAGAGTTTTTATACTAGTTCGGCCCCTTACGATGAAGGTAAAGGCCTACGTCTAGTTGGTATTGGTATTGCTGGGGTTTCGATCTCCAAGAGGCTCAACTCGCCGACTTGGTTATCGATTTTGTTGTTTCTTGCCCTAAGCCGCCACCGGGTCATCCCCTTATATACATGGGTTGACGCCTGGTGGCCTACAGAGTCCCGGCCGGCTCATAATCGTGTCCGGCTCGGTGACTTTCTTTACATGTCACAAGTCTTTCCTTACATATGGTGGTTCATAATATCAGGCCTTAAACCGCCTTCAGGCCCTTGGGCCTTCTATAATACTTAATAAACTACAATCTTGGATGTTTACTGGGCTTCTTGAGTGACCCGCCATTGGGGCTGACCCGGCCCCTCCCGGGCGGGTCTCAGCTGATAGTAATATCCCCAACATTAGGCCCGTCTGTTCGCATCCTTCCTTATATATAGGCTCGCCCCGGCCTTCCTCATTCTTCTCTCTCTCTCTCTCTCTGTGTGTGTGTGTGTGTGTGTGTGTGTGTGTCTTCTTCCTCTCGCGACTCTGCTACTGCTCGAGCTTCGCCGCAGCCGCGCCTCATCTCCGTCGTCGACTCTGGCCGCTGCATCGACCTGAACCGATTCAGTGAACCCGCGGCGACCTCCGCAGTAGACCTGCAACCGTAAGTTTTCTTTCCTTCATGTCTCAGATCTTCATTAGGGTTTCCAAGCTCCTGCGTGTTCTTTGTAGTTCATCATAGTTCTTCATAGTTCTTCCACTGCCTCCTCTTTCTGATCCAAAAGAGATGTATGTTCATGCAATAACTGTTTGTTGCCTCCTTTTGATATTAGCAGACTCCTTTTTCTGGTACAAGAGCTATGTTTAGATCTGATGAACTCATCTGGACTGTATTTTTAGGTCTAGAAATTTTTCATTTTGAACATCCATTTGATCTGAAATAATATCAACCATTTTGGGAAACTTGTTTGTCCCAATACTTAGCTGAATCCACTTTCTGAAAGAATCTATAGTCATGGCGGCTTACTGCACCGGCTTTCTTTTCCTTATATGTCATTAGCCCTTAGTTAAGCCGCCATTACTTGTTTTGCATATTCATCCCTTAACTGTTAATCTTACCGTTAAACTGAACCGGCATGTTGCTTTTTTCAGTCCCTTGCACATCATGCCGTCCAAAACGCCAACCATCTGTAACTGGGTTCCCTCAACCATAACTAAGGAATGTTTAAAAGAGTTCTTCACCATAGGATTTCTGCCATCAAAAGCTGTCATGTCTTACCGTGCCCCTGACCCGGGAGAAGAACGACCCAATCCAAGAGACAGCGAAGTGATTGTTTTTACTGACCACATGAACCGTGGCTTCTCACCGCCCGGCTCAAAATTCTTCAGAGAGGTCCTTCACTTTTTCAAACTCCATCCTCAGGACATCGGGGCCAATTCCATATCTAATATTTGTATCTTCCAAGTGCTGTGTGAGGTGTATCTTCAGCAAGAGCCGACCGTAGAGCTGTGTAGAGAATACTTTTATCTGAACCGGCAGAACGAGTGCACCAACGGCCTTAGCTTAGAGCTTGGAGGCATCTCAATTCAGCGCCGGCAGGGTGCTGTCTTCCCTCTCATAGTCTTACCTAGTCACCCAAAAGACTGGAACCAAACTTGGTTCTACTGTTAGGACATGTCACCAGCAAACGAGAAGCCACTGCCGGGTTACCGCCCCGATCGTCTTGACTCCAAGTTCGCGCTTCCAGATAAACTCACTGCTGGTGAACACAAGAGATTGATGCCATCCATCAAAAAGATCAATGCTCTGTTTGGGAATGGGTTGACTGGAGTTGATCTGGCCCGCTGCTGGATCTCATGGCGGGTTATTCCTTTAAGCCGTCGGTCAAAGTTGATGTATGAATATGGTGGAGGCCCAGACGACTCTCTTCGCCATAGCCCGATTAAACTAACCGAAGAAGACATTGTCTCAATGTCAAACCTTTTGGTGAATGGGAAATATGAAGACTGCAGTATTGTTGGGTTAAATCCCTTCTGTAAGCTTAACCCGGTGCCAGAAGTAAGGATATTTTGATCTCTTTTCTTTTGTATTTTGCCCAGCCGTATTGTTTAGCACTGATCTTTCATCTTGTCTTTGCCTGTCTGCAGGCCAACTCTGACTTTTGGAAAGTGAAATATGACCACGAGGCTGCCAAGAAGGCGAAAGCCGCCGCCATGAACGCCAAGAAAACGACCCGGAAGTCGAAAAATAAAAGGAAGAACACTGCTGAAGATTTGATGAAGCTTGATGACACGTCTGATTTGGAGGTAGCCCTTGATTCCCTTGGCTAATTTTTTAACAATCTTATTGACACTGATCATTACCAAGATGCCACTGGGGCCAGTCAGGCCGGGGAAGCAGAGGTAACTATCATTTCCTCCAACTCAGAGCCCTTACCAAGACACAAAGTTCGACGAGTGATCCGTAAAGTAAGGTTTTCTAACCCTTTAGCTCACTTGGATCCCAACTTTAGTTTGAAAAAGCAGCAACATGAAAGCCGCCGTCAAGCTGGGATTGAAGATGAACCGGCTGTCGTTCTTCAACAAACTCCTCGGAAACGTCCGAATGAGGTTTACTTATTTCTGTCTTTAACTCTGTTTAATGGATCCTTCTCCTTGTATTTCTTTTTAATTCTTTTTTATCCTTTCAGGAGGTGTCTCGCTCTTCTGGCGACTCATCGCAAACGCAATTCCCGGCTTTCAAGACTACTCCCGGGTAATCAGAAATCCTCCTTTCTTTCGGGTTGTTCAATTGTACCTTTATACTGACAATCCTGCAACATTTTTTCCTTAGTGGCCAAGCTAAATCCAAAAAAGCAAAGGCAGCTAAACCGGCGGAAGACCCGCCGGTGTTGGCATCTGACCCGGCTAGGCCGCCTTCTCCATTAGTTAACGCTCCAGAAGACCCGCCTGTTGACACCGAAGCAAATCCTCCTGAGCCGTCATTTGACGAAACCACTGTGAACCCTTCTACAACCGGACCATCAAGCTCAGCCAACCCGCCGTCTCCGCCTGCACAAGATGTTCAAATTACCGAGAGCCGCTTTATTGATCCGGGGAACCCAACCGTGCTGGCTCGGTGTACAGCAAAACAAGAGGCGTTGGAGAGGCAAAAAGTTCGCTTTGACGTTGCCAACTATGACCGTCTCAATGCCAATGATATTTTGTCCGGTTATCTTAATCATGTACACTCTAGCCGTGACTCTGAGATTGAAATGGTCAAACAACTTCAGTTGAAATACAAGGTATGTTATTCCGGTTTATCTATATTCCTTCAGCCCCCAAGTCTTTGGATTATGAGAGAAACGGAATGATCTGTAGACTTGAAAAGATAGGTTGAAACCTTTACTCTTGAAATGTTTCTTGAAGTCACAACTTCACCTGTAGTCCCCAAGGGCCGGTTCATTTTGATCATAAATGAATCAGTACTTTAAAATTGTTTTGAGATCATCTTCAAAGTACTTAATACTCTGGCTTAACCTTGATAAACTTTCTGAACTGCATACATTAGCCCCCAAGGGCCAAGTGCTGTTACTTTGTAAGGTACTTGGGACTTAAATATGTGTGTAGAGTCGTAGAAATTTGATTTGGCATACATTAGCCCCCAAGTGTCAAGTGGTTTTTTGTAAAGTAGTTGAGACTTGAATCTTGATTTATGAACTTGAAACCAAACCTTGACTTATCTGAATGTTTTGCAGAATGCCTTATCTGAATTGAATTCTGAATTGTTTGACGCGAAGACCCGGCTAGCAAATCAAGAGGCAAAAATCAAATCCGCTAACTCCAAATTGCAAATAAGTCTCTCTGCAACAGAAAATTTAAAGACCAGCTTTGCTGCCAAGAAGAAAACTTGGGAAGAGGAAAAACGCTTCTGACCCAACGTGTTGAGACGGCCGAAACAACTCTGAAAGAGATTTCAGCAGAGTTGAACGGGTTAAAGGGTGCCATCTTTGGTAAGCCGTCTGACTTTAACTTTTGTGTGCTTTTTGCTGATCTGGAGTATAATCCGCCAACTGACTTTGCGTATAAAATTTATGCAGGCCCTCGAAGCAAAAACCTGAGCCAAGACCCGTTGATTAAGCTGAAGGCAGTATATACTTTGGTTGAACAACTGTATATCGGCGCACAGCGGGCTCTGGCCGCCATCTCTCCTGCTAATCAAGGACCCAACCGGCTCAGCGACGTCCTGGAGAAACTGTCAATCCTTCCTGTCAGGTTTCAAGAAGTAAAACTCTCCTGCGCGCGAGCCGGAGCTTTGACTGCCCTGAGCCGCTCCAAGGCTTGGGTGCCAGACCTAGACCCGGCGTATGTGGCCAGAGGCTATCCCACCGTGAAGGAAGACACGTCTCCTTTTGATCAGGATGACTTCATGGCTTGCGTACTCGGAGTCCGGCCTCAGGCAACTACCCTTGGAGATGATACCAATGTCGATAAATACCAGTCGGGTTTTGATAGTGAGAATTAGAAGATGGCCACTCCCTCATACAAGGTAACAGATTTGATCCCACCAGTGAGAGAAAACACATTTGCCCCAGAAGTTGACCTGGTCGGCCTGATCGACGACGAAGCCGAATTTGTCGCCGTGAATGGTTTTGATTGGTCAAAACCCAACTTCCAGCCAACAGAAGGTGGTGAACCGGCGAGGGAGGAACAATGATCATCTTCATGGGCTTATAAAGCCTTGTAATGATTTAGTTGTGAAAACACTGTATGCTTTGCTTATGCCATCGCGCATAAAACACTTTTATGTGAGCCTGTGTTTCCTGATGCTAATGTATGCATCATATTTAATGTTTGTTTCTGCAATGTTTGAACTTTGTTCCTGCAAATACAAAGAAAATACTGGCTTGGCGGCTTAGAACCAAACATGTTAAAACACCCAGTTTATAGCCAATATGTTTACCATAATAGGAACCAGAGACAGATATAAATAAAGGACAAGGGCTGAGACTAACTCTTTTAGTTAATGCAGTAGGTAAGTGCGTATAAGTAATAACCATACGTTGTCCCTTTTGATCCTTAGACCGCCGGTTCAAATAACCCGGGCGATGAATTTGATAACTCAATCTTTATGAGAAGCCAATGCTTTTTGGAATACTCAATGATTACTATACCTTGGTAGGTTACACCTTTTGATTCGTAAGCCGCCGGTGTGAATGACCCGGGCGGCTGTGTTGTCAAATAGTCGAGCCGGTAAAGAAGACCAGGCTAATTGTTTGTAATATTGAAACAACAAAAAACTAAAAGGCAAGCAACAGATAACAAGCATAATTTAATCATGTTTTCAAAAGGTAGGGGTTTCTGATTCGAATACGATCAGTAAACCGGACCAAAGGGGTTAAGCTAAGGTTCGAATACGACCATATAGCCCCCAGTGGCTTTGGCGTTGCGCCGATCAAGAGGGTACCGATAGCTATGTTCTCTTTGGTTCGAATACGACCTATGTTTGAACAGGAAGCCCCCAAATGACCTTGAGAGGTTTTTAACGACCCTGATTCAAATACGATCCAAGTCGGACTCAAAAGGGATTAAGCTATGATTCAGATATGATCAAGAAGCCCCCGAGTGAGTTTGGCCTTGAGCCGATCAAGAGGGTTATGATAGCTATGTTCTCTTTGGTTCGAATACGACCTATGTTTGAATAGGAAGCCCCCAAGTGACCATGAGATTTGCAACTAGATTCGGATACGATCATAAGCTGGACCAAAAAAGGTTAAACTTGATTCAAATATGATCAGCTCCTTAATAGTCATTTGAAAATAAGAAATAACAAAGATGCATAGTATTTGAAAAGGAAAGAGATTGATGGTCTTACTTTATTGCTTATCATGGTATACACAATGTTAAAGTATGTACATGATGAGAGCTGGCGGCTTAGGTGTAGTATGGCCGAAGTTGAGCAATGTTCCACGGCCGGCGGGTCTCCTCCTCCGACTTACGTGAGTCTTTGTGGTCTCGAATGTCAATGAGGTAATATGACCCGTTATTTAAGTTCTTACTGACCACAAAGGGTCCTTCCCAAGGTGGGGATAACTTGTGTGCATCTGACAGATCCTGGATGAGCCGGAGCACTAAGTCACCTTCCTGAAAGGTCCTGGACTTAACCCGACGGCTGTGATAACGGTGCAGGTCCTGTTGGTAAATTGCTGACCGGGCTGCTGCTAAGTCTCTTTCTTCATCCAACAAGTCAAGTGCATCCTGTCTGACTTGTTCATTATCAGCTTCAACATAAGCCGCCACACGGGGCGAGTCATGATGGATGTCACTAGGCAACACTGTTTCTGCTCCATAAACCATGAAGAAAGGTGTGTAACCTGTAGACCTGTTGGGCATGGTGTTGATACTCCACAACACCGAGGGCAACTCCTCTACCCAACAACCTGGCATTCGTTGTAAAGGAACCATAAGCCGGGGTTTGAGCCCTTTCAAAATTTCCTGATTGGCTCTCTCAGCTTGACCATTGGATTGAGGATGAGCTACAGAAGAAACGTCAAGCCGCATGTGCTCTCGTTGACAAAACTCCTCCATAGCCCCTTTGGACAGATTCGTGCCATTGTCAGTGATAATACTGTGTGGAAAACCAAAACGGAAGATCACCTTTTTCATGAACTGAACCGCCGTGGCCGCGTCACACTTACTCACAGGTTCCGCCTCAACCCATTTTGTGAAATTATCAACTGCCACCAAGAGATGTGTCTTTTTATCCTTAGACCTTTTGAAAGGTCCCACCATGTCAAGCCCCCAGACCGCAAACGGCCAAGTGATTGGAATCATCTGGAGCTCTTGAGCCGGCACGTGCGCTCGTCGTGCAAACTTTTGACATCCATCACATCTACTGACCAGATCTTCTGCGTCAGCGTGAGCCGTCAACCAGTAAAAACCGTGACGAAACGCCTTTGCCACCAAAGATTTTGACCCGGCGTGATGACCACAATCGCCTTCATGGATCTCACGAAGGATTTCTTGACCTTCTTCGGGGGAAACACACCGCTGAAACGCTCCGGAAACCTGCGATGATATAACTCTCCATCCGAAATCGTCATTGACTTAGACCGCCGGGTTATCTGTCGAGCCAGGGTCTCATCTGCTGGAAACTCTCCCTGGGTCATGTAAGCCAAGAACGGTACTGTCCAATCTGGGATGACATGAAGAGCCTCCACCAACTGTGCTTTCGGGTCAGGAACAACTAAATCTTCTTCTGTAGGCAACTTGGCAGAGGGGTTATGCAAAACATCCAAAAAGGTGTGAGGTGGCACCGACTTATGCTGAGACCCCAATCGGCTTAAGGCATCAGCCGCTTCGTTCTTTCGACGGTCAATGTGCTCCACCTGATAACCTTTAAACTGCCCTACAACGGCATCAACCTCCCGACGATAAGCCGCCATGAGAGGGTCCTTGGAATCCCACTTGCCAGATACCTGTTGAGCCACTAGATCTGAGTTGCCAAGACATCTGACCCGGCTCAAATTCATCTCTTTCGCCACTCGAAGACCATGGAGCAAGGCTTCATACTCTGTTGCATTATTAGTGCAAGGAAACATCAACCGTAACACATAACAAAATTTGTCACCTCGTGGAGAAGTTAACACAACTCCAGCCCCCGAGCCTTCCAACTATTTGGACCCATCAAAATGAATAGTCCAATACGTGTTGTCTGGTTTCTCTTCTGGCATCTGTATCTCTGTCCAGTCATTGATGAAGTCAACCAGTGCTTGAGATTTGATCGTAGTACGTGGCACATACTTCAACCCATGAGATCCAAGCTCAATTGCCCACTTGGCGACTCGCCCAGTGGCTTCTCTGTTTTGAATGATGTCTCCCAAAGGAGCAGAACTGACCACAGTGATCGGGTGACCCTGGAAATAATGTTTAAGTTTTCGGATTGCCATGAATACCCCATATACGAGTTTCTGCCAATGCGGATATCGTTGCTTGGATTCAATCAACACCTCGCTGACGTAGTAAACCGGCTGTTGAACCGGATGTTCCTTGCCGGCCTCCTTACGCTCCACCACAATAGCCACACTAATAGCCCGTGAGTTGGCGGCCACATATAATAACAACGGTTCTTTTTCAACTGGAGCAGCAAGAACCGGCGGCTCAGCCAGCTGTGTCTTCAGATCCTCAAAAGCAGAGTTCGCAGCATCGCTCCAAACAAAAGTATCCATTTTCTTCATCATCTGATACAGAGGCATTGCCTTTTCCCCTAACCGGCTTATGAACCGGCTCAAAGCAGCAATTCGACCCGCCAGCCGCTGAACATCATTGATGCATGTTGGTTTGGCTAGGGATGTAATTGCCTTGATTTTCTCTGGGTTAGCTTCAATACCTCGGTTAGACACCAAAAAACCCAAGAGCTTGCTGGCTGGGACTCCAAAAACACACTTGGCCGGGTTAAGCATCATTTTGTAGACCCGGAGATTATCAAAAGTCTCTTTCAGATCTGTGACCAAGCTTTCCTCTTTCCTGGATTTTACCACTATATCATCCACATAAGCATGAACATTACGCCCAATTTGATCGTGAAGACAATTCTGCACACACCGCTGGTAAGTCGCCTGGGCACTCTTAAGCCCAAAAGGCATAGACACATAGCAGAAGGCTCCGAAAGGAGTAATGAAAGCTGTCTTCTCCTGATCCTTGACCGCCATGTTAATCTGATGATAACCGGAATAAGCATCCAAGAAACTCAAACGTGCGCAACCCGCCGTAGCATCAATGATCTGATCAATACGGGGGAGAGCAAAAGGATCAGCCGGACAAGCCTTGTTCAGATCGGTGTAATCTACACATATACGCCAGGTGCCATTCTTTTTTAGTACAAGCACCGGGTTAGCTAACCACTCTGGGTGAAAGACCTCCACAATGAACCCGGCCGCCAAGAGCCGGGCTACCTCTTCTCCAATGGCCTTGCGCCTTTCTTCATTGAACCGTCAGAGAAACTGTCTGACAGGTTTGAACTTTGGATCAATATTAAGAGTGTGCTCAGCGAGTTCCCTCGGGACACCCGACATGTCTGAAGGTTTCCATGCAAAGATGTCCCGGTTCTCACGGGTGAACTCGATGAGCGCGCTTTCCTATTTCGGATCCAAGTTCGCACTGATGATAAACTGCTTGGATGAGTCGCCAGGCACAAAGTCAACCATCTTAGTATCATCAGTTGATTTGAATTTCAACGCCGACTCATGCTCTGTTGTTGGTTTCTTTAATGACATCATGTCTGCCAGGTCAACATGATCCTTGTAAAATTTTAACTCCTCTGTTGCACAAACAGATTCAGCATAGGCAGCATCACCTTCTTCACACTCCAAGGCTATCTTCCGGCTCCCATGTACCGTAATGGTACCCTTATGACCCGGCATCTTGAGTTGCAAATACACATAACACGGCCGAGCCATGAACTTGGCATAAGCCGTCCGCCCAAACAGAGCATGATATGGACTTTTGATCTTAACCACCTCAAAGGTTAACTTTTCTGCTCTGGAGTCATACTCATCCCCGAAGGCTACTTCTAGTTCAATCTTACCAACTGGTTATGCCGACTTACCAGGTACCACGCCGTGAAAAACAATGTTAGATTGTTTAAGATTTTTATCAGTCAATCCCATCCGGCGGAACGTCTCATAGTAGAGAATGTTGATGCTGCTACCTCCATCCATGAGCACCTTAGTGAACTTGTATCCACCAACCTGAGGTGCCACTACCAAGGCCAAGTGACTCGGATTATCAACCCGGGGCGGGTGATCCTCTCTGCTCCACACAATAGGCTGCTCTGACCAACGCAGATAACGTGGAATCACCGACTCAACATCATTAACGGCCCTCTTATGAAGTTTCTGGTCCCTCTTACATAAACTGGTGGTAAATACATGGTATTGCCCACTACACAGCTGCTTCGGGTTGCTCTGATAACTGGATTGCTGCTGCTGATTACCCTGGCCGGGTTGCTGATTATATCCTCCTTGGTGACCAGGATAACCTTGACCGTGAAAACCTCCACCGCCTGAACCGGCGCCCGGGCCGTGAAAACCGCCTCCACCTGAACCACCACCTGGGCCGTGACCTCCATCAAACGCATTTGAATTTTTAAACGCCTTCATGATCGTACAATCTTTCCACAGGTGGGTGGCTGGCTTCTCCCGGGTGCCATGCTTTGGACAAGGTTCATTTAACAACTGCTCAAGGGTGGGACCTGACCCGCCTGACCGAGGGGGCTGTCTGCCCTTGCGCCGTTGATTACCACCCTGTGCATTAGTGTTAGCAACAAACTCATCAGCCTTACGTTTATTACCTCCCTGATTTGCCGGGTTATGCTGGTGACCCTTGCCGTTGCCGTTCTTCTTTCCCTTCGTTGCCTTTTCTTCGTCAGACACCGGGTCCTTGGTAGTATCAGAATCAACATACTTGACGAGAGCCGCCATCAACGTTCCCATGTCATTATAGTCACGCTTGAGCCGCCCCAGCTTCTGCTTCAGAGGTTCAAAACGGCAATTTTTCTCCAACATTAAAACTGCTGAGCTGGCACCCATCTTATCAGATGAATGTATTATCTCCTTGACCCGGCGCACCCAATGGGTTGTGGATTCACCATCCTCTTGCTTGCAATTGGTCAGGTCCACAATCGACATAGGCTGCTTACACGTGTCCTTAAAATTCTGGATGAACCGGGCTTTCAACTTCGCCCATGAGCCGATAGAATTGGGTGACAATCCCTTCAACCAAGTACAAGTTGTTCCATCTAACATCATGGTGAAATACTTGGCCATTGCAGCATCGCTGACCTCCAATAATTCCATAGCCATCTCATAACTCTCAACCCAAGCCCCCGGCTGTAGGTCAGCCGTGTAATTAGGCACTTTGCGAGGCCCCTTGAAGTCCTTTGGCAAACGCTCATTGCGTATGGCCGACACCAAGCAAGGCACACCTCCGGTTCTTGTGGCCACTCCTGCCTCAACCGAGGTGGCTGGATAAGCCGGAAAGGTTTGACGAGCCGCCTGATCTGCTACCATTTGAGCTGCTCGTTCTGCCTCTTGACGAATCCTCTCCTGATCCGCCAAGTTAAGGGCTCCAGCCCGCACCGGCTCATGCATGTATGGCCGGTTGTGGCATTGAGCATTGCTTGACATATCTGCGGACTCCATATGCCTACTATAACTTGGGCTCCGGCTTGGGCGAGGAGTTGAATGGATCCTGTCTCGACTATAGGAGTACACATCCTGCTGCACCAGAGCCGTTTGGAGAAGTTCTCTTACCCTCCGTGTTTCAATTGCTACTGGCGAGTCGCCTTCCATTGGGAGAGCCGCCAAACGAGCCGATGCTGCGATGAGGTTTTCCAAGGGGTTGGAGAAGTGACCCGGCGGTGTTGGCACGTAATGAGGAGGAGCAGTAATTATACGAGGTGGCTCCATGGCACGTGGCTGAACCGGTGCGCCGGGTGTCGTGATCCGGTTTGCCTCCGGCGGGTTGCTCCCCCCAGCCTCGGGTGTATGGAACAGGTTCCTTGGATCAAGCGTTAGAGGTAGACGTGATTGAGTTTTCTGATGCCTCCTCCTCATGACCTCGTTTGATGCGTTAAGGTCCACCGAGAGCCAGAAAGTCTCCGCTTGAAGTTGTTGAGCGCGAGCATCCAAAGCCGCTCGCTCTACTGCCATCCGAGTTTCTTCTGCGGCTAGATTTTCCTTAGCTTGCACCATCTCCTCACGTACGCGTGCTACCTCTGCGTCGTGCTGGGCCTTATCCACCGGCTCTACCACGACGGTTAACAGAGTTGTCAGTTTATCCATGAGGTCCATTAGAATCTGAGCCGGGGGGCGCGCGGGGTCTCCTGACCCGGCTGCAGCTGACCCGGTAACTGTTGCTGTTGCTGCCGCTGCGGTAGAGTTCTGCCCGGGCTGTGTCCCTGCCATGAAGACTCCGGCCCAATTCGGCGGCTCAAGGGGGTCCGGAATACTGCTGCCATCGGAACAGCCCCCGAGCATGCCATCTTGTAGCTGGTACAAAGAGTCCGTCTCGCCTGTTGATGAAGCCGTGTCAGAACAGACGGCCGTCTCACCGCCATCCACCGATCCTTCATAGTATTCACCACCATGGATGCAGCCTACGAAGGCATGCTTCATGACAGATTGAACACGGGTGGTCCTTGTGCGCTGAGCCGTTTCGATGAGGTTGGTGTGGACGTCCGGCTCAGGGCCCGACTCGCCGATCCGGCCGATGAAGACGTGAATTCCGCCAAAGGGGACCCGGTACCCATACTCGATTGAGCCGGCCTTGGGGCCCCAGCCTTCGTCGTCGATGTAGAGCTTGCCGCGATGACTCTTGGTCATCCGGCCCACAGCGTATCCCTTGAGCCCTTTGAAGTTGCCCTTCAAGAACTCAAATCCACCGTGCGCTGGCCCCACGGTGGGCGCCAACTGTCGTGGAATTGTCACGGCAGATGTCCTAGAACAAGGACTTAGTCGTAGGGCCATCGCACTAGGAAGCTTAAAGGGGTTAATCAGGACAAAGGACACGAGAGAGTTTTTATACTATTTCGGCCCCTTACGATGAAGGTAAAAGCCTACGTCTAGTTGGTATTGGTATTGTTGGGGTTTCGATCTCCAAGAGGCTCAACTCGCCGGCTTGGTTATCGATTTTGTTGTTTCTTGCCCTAAGCCGCCACTGGGTCGTCCCCTTATATACATGGGTTGACGCCTGGTGGCCTACAGAGTCCCGGCCGGCTCATAATCGTGTCCGGCTCAGTGACTTTCTTTACATGTCTTTCTTTACAAGTCTTTCCTTACATATGGCGGTTCATAATATCAGGCCTTAAACCGCCTTCAGGCCCTTGGGCCTTCTATAATACTTAATAAACTACAATCTTGGATGTTTACTGGGCTTCTTGAGTGACCCGCCATTGGGGCTGACCCGGCCCCTCCTGGGCGGGTCTCAGCTGGTAGTAATATCCCCAACAGGTAGTAAAGGTAAATTCTCTCTATAGATATGATAAAGCTGAAATCCCATTTACTAAGTTTGCTAGCCCATGCTTAGATGAGTTTGAGAAATTTATGGCTAAGCAAGAAGACTTTAATGCTTATTTTGGTAGACAATTGAAATATAATTCAAATGTGCTTGAACACTTGGGTGATTATATGGCTAATGTTAAAGGTGAGCTTAAAATTATTAGTAAACATGCTTCTATGGTTACCACTCAAGTAGAACAAGTACTTAAAGATCAAAATGATTTGCTCAATAAATTGAATAGTAAGGATAATGATAATGTTGTTAGAGTTATGACTAGAGGTGGTAGAATGACTCAGGAACCTTTGTATCCTGAAGGCCATCCTAAAAGAATTGAGCAAGATTCTCAGAGAAATAATATAGATACACCTAGTCCTTCTAAAAGGAAGAAAAAGAAAAATGATAGGACTTTGCATGCTTCAAGTGAACCTGTTACTAAAACACCTGAGAATCCAAATGATATTTCTATTTCTAATGCTGAAAGACAATCTGGTAATTGCTACCTCTTGAGCACTGCGTTGGTTTTCCCCGAAGAGGAAGGGATGATGCAGCAAAGTAGCATAAGTATTTCCCTCAGTTTTTGAGAACCAAGGTATCAATCTAGTAGGAGGCTACGCGTGAGTCCCTCGTACCTGCACAAAACAAATAAATCCTCGCAACCAACGCGAATAGGGGTTGTCAATCCCTACACGGCCACTTACGAGAGTGAGATCTGATAGATATGATAAGATAATATTTTTGGTATTTTTGTGATAAAGATGCAAAGTAAAATAAAGGCAAAGTAAAGAGCAAAGGAAATAACTAAGTAGTAGGAGATTAATATGATAAAGATAGACCCGGGGGCCATAGGTTTCACTAGTGGCTTCTCTCGAGAGCATAGGTATTCTACGGTGGGTGAACAAATTACTGTTGAGCAATTAACAGAATTGAGCATAGTTATGAGAATATCTAGGTATGATCATGTATATAGGCATCACGTCCGAGACAAGTAGACCGACTCCTTCCTGCATCTACTACTATTACTCCACTCATCGACCGCTATCCAACATGCATCTAGAGTATTAAGTTAAAAATAGAGTAACGCCTTAAGTAAGATGACATGATGTAGAGGGATAAACTCATGCAATATGATGAAAACCCCATCTTGTTATCCTCGATGGCAACAATACAATACGTGCCTTGCTGCCCCTACTGTCACTGGGAAAGGACACCGCAAGATTGAACCCAAAGCTAAGCACTTCTCCCATTGCAAGAAAGATCAATCTAGTAGGCCAAACCAAACTAATAATTCGAACATACTTGCAAAGATAACCAATCATACATAAAAGAATTCAGAGAAGATTCAAATATTGTTCATAGATAGACTTGATCATAAACCCACAATTCATCGGTCTCAACAAACACACCGCAAAAAGAAGATTACATCGAATAGTTCTCCACAAGAGAGGGGGAGAACATTGTATTGAGATCCAAAAAGAGAGAAGAAGCCATCTAGCTACTAACTATGGACTCGTAAGTCTGACGCAAACTACTCACACTTCATCGGAGAGGCTATGGTGTTGATGTAGAATCCCTCCGTGATCAATGCCCCCTTCGGCGGAGCTTCGGAACAGGCCCCAAGATGGGATCTCGTGGATACATAAAGTTGCGTCGGTGGAATTAGGTTATTTGGGCCTTTTCTCTTTTTTTATGGCCTATTTTTTTCGTCCAAAGTCTCATCCTGACTTGTGGGG
Organism: Triticum urartu; assembly: GCF_003073215.2. Classification (NCBI taxonomy): domain Eukaryota; kingdom Viridiplantae; phylum Streptophyta; class Magnoliopsida; order Poales; family Poaceae; genus Triticum; species Triticum urartu. The sequence continues at coordinate 574,915,514 of NC_053023.1, read as the reverse complement.
GAATCATAGTCTCCATCATCCTTTCCTAATAATGATGATCATCACACTTTTATTTTTCTTACAACTCAACAATTACAACTCGATACTTAGAACAAAATATGACTCTATATGAATGCCTCCGGCGGTGTACCGGGATATGCAATGAATCAAGAGTGACACGTATGAAAGAATTATGAATGGTGGCTTTGCCACAAATACGATGTCAACTACATGATCATGCTAAGCAATATGACAATGATGGAGTGTGTCATAATAAACGGCACGGTGGAAAGTTGCATGGCAATATATCTCGGAATGGCTATGGAAATGCCATAATAGGTAGGTATGGTGGCTGTTTTGAGGAATGTATATGGTGGGTGTATGATACCGGTGAAAGGTGCGCGGTATTAGAGAGCCTAGCAAAGGTGGAAGGGTGAGAGAAGTGTGTATAATCCATGGACTCAACATTAGTCATAAAGAACTCATATACTTATTGCAAAAATCTACAAGTTATCAAAGCAAAGTATTACGCGCATGCTCCTAGGGGGATAGATTGGTAGGAAAAGACCACCGCTCGTCCCCGACCGCCACTCATAAGGAAGACAATCAAAAAATAAATCATGCTCCGACTTCATCACATAACGGTTCACCATACGTGCATGCTACGGGAATCACAAACTTTAACACAAGTATTTCTCAAATTCACAACAACTCAACTAGCACAACTTTAATATCACCATCTTCATATCTCAAAACAATTATCAAGCATCAAACTTCTCATAGTATTCAACACACTCATAAGAAAGTTTTATTATTAATCTTGTATACCAGGCATATTAGGATTTTAAGAAAATTACCATGCTATTTAAGACTCTAAAAATAATCTAAGTGAAGCATGAGAGATCAATAGTTTCTATAAAACAAATCCACCACCACGCTCTAAAAGATATAAGTGAAGTACTAGAGCAAAACTATATAACTCAAAAGATATAAGCGAAGCACATAGAGTATTCTAACAAATTCCAAATCATGTGTGGCTCTCTCAAAAGGTGTGTACAGCAAGGATGATTTTGGTAAACTAACAAATAAATACTCAAATAATACAAGACGCTCCAAGCAAAACACATATCATGTGGTGAATAAAAATATAGCTCCAAGTAAAGTTACCGATAGAAGTAGATGAAAGAGGGGGTGCCTTCCGGGGCATCCCCAATCTTTGGCTTTTAGGTGTCCTTAGATTATATTGGGGGTGCCATGGGCATCCCCAAGCTTAGTCTCTTGCCACTCCTTGTTCCATAATCCATCAAATCTTTACCCAAAACTTGAAAACTTCACAACACAAAACTCAAAGTAGAAAATCTCGTGAGCTCCGTTAGCGAAAGAAAACAAAAGACCACTTCAAGGTACTGTAATGAACTCATTATTTATTTATATTAGTGTTATACCTACTGTATTCCAACTTATCTATGGTTTATAAACTATTCTACTAGCCATAGATTCATCAAAATAAGCAAACAACACACGAAAAACAGAATCTGTCAAAAACAGAATAGTCTGTAGTAATCTGTAGCTAGCGCAAGATCTGGAAACCCAAAAATTCGAAAATAAATTGCTGGACGTGAGTAATTTATCTATTAATCATCTTCAAAAAGAATTAACTAAATATCACTTTCCAAATAAAAATGGCAGCAGTTCTCATGAGTGCTAAAGTTTCTGTTTTTTACAGCAAGTGTAACAAGACTTTCCCCAAGTCTTCCCAACGGTTCTACTTGGCACAAACACTAATTAAACACAAAAACACAACCAAAACAGAGGCTATATAAATTATTTATTACTAAACAGGAGCAAAAATCAAGGAATAAAAATAAAATTGGGTTGCCTCCCAACAAGCGCTATCGTTTAACGCCCTAGCTAGGCGTAACAAGCAAGGGTAGATCTAGGTATTGCCATCTTTGGTAGGTAATTCTTCAATGAGGAATCTACCATCTTTAGGAATTCCTTTATTTTATTGATTATCAAATTTTTAGGCACAAGATTGAAAAAATCATTTGTAACAAATGGTTCCTTAATGTTAGCAAAAAGATTGGGATGAACACTTATAGATTTGAGATCCGCAGTTTCCTTACTAGACGATTCACCCTTATTCTTAGGAACATACATAAGCTTGGCAATTTTAGTGGGAGGACTTGGAGTGTTCTTTACGGAAGAAAAATTGGTTCCCAAGTTGGTAATAATATCCTCAAGTTTATCAATTCTAGTGGAATCGTGATTTATTTTCTCATTAACTATGGGTTCCTTCTCTTTAATATTTTTCAAAGTGACTCCTACTTTAGATCCATATTGAGAGATTCGGTTGTGAATCTTTTTATCCAAATTTTCAATTAACTCTACGGTAGCAACCTTATTTTCAATAATTTCAAGCCTTTGCATTACATGCTCCAAAGTTAATACAGTTCCATTAACCAAAAGAGGGTGTGAGCCAAACAAATCTATCATAGCATTATAAGAATCAAAAGTATGGCTACCCAAGAAGTTCCCTCCAGTAATAGTATCAAGGACATATCCGTGCCAAGGAATAATGCCTACATAAAAATTGCGAAGAAGAACGGAAGTAGATTGCTTCCTGGTGGATCTATTTTGAGCATTGCAAATTCTATACCAAGCATCTTTTAGATTTTCTCCCTCCCTTTGCTTAAAATTTAGAATTTCACTCTCGGGAGACAATGGAGAAGATAAGGGACTAGCCATAACGACAAGCAAACGAACTAAAAAACAAGCAAACAAAAAGCAAATGGGCAAAAAGAGGCAAATAGAGAAAGAGATGGAGGATAGAGAGAGAGAGAGGGCGAATAAAACGGCAAGGGTGAAGTGGGGGAGAGGAAAACGAGAGGCAAATGACAAATAATGTAATGCGGGAAATAAGGGTATGTGATGGGTACTTGGTATGTTGACTTTTGCGTAGACCTCCCCGGCAACGGCGCCAGAAATCCTTCTTGCTACCTCTTGAGCACTGCGTTGGTTTTCCCCGAAGAGGAAGGGATGATGCAGCAAAGTAGCGTAAGTATTTCCCTCAGTTTTTGAGAACCAAGGTATCAATCCAGTAGGAGGCTACGCACGAGTCCCTCGTACCTGCACAAAACAAATAAATCCTCGCAACCGACACGAATAGGGGTTGTCAATCCCTACACGTCCACTTACGAGAGTGAGATCTGATAGATATGATAAGATAATATTTTTGGTATTTTTGTGATAAAGATGCAAAGTAAAATAAAGCCAAAGTAAAGAGCAAAGGAAATAACTAAGTAGTAGGAGATTAATATGATAAAGATAGACCCGGGGGCCATAGGTTTCACTAGTGGCTTCTCTCGAGAGCATAGGTATTCTACGGTGGGTGAACAAATTACTGTTGAGCAATTGACAGAATTGAGCATAGTTATGAGAATATCTAGGTATGATCATGTATATAGGCATCATGTCCGAGACAAGTAGACCGACTCCTACCTGCATCTACTACTATTACTCCACTCATTGACCGCTATCCAGCATGCACCTAGAGTATTAAGTTAAAAACAGAGTAACGCCTTAAGCAAGATGACATGATGTAGAGGGATAAACTCATGCAATATAATGAAAACCCCATCTTGTTATCCTCGATGGCAACAATACAATACGTGCCTTGCTGCCCCTACTGTCACTGGGAAAGGACACCGCAAGATTGAACCCAAAGCTAAGCACTTCTCTCATTGCAAGAAATATCAATCTAGTAGGCCAAACCAAACTGATAATTCGAACAGACTTGCAAAGATAACCAATCATACATAAAAGAATTCAGAGAAGATTCAAATATTGTTCACAGATAGACTTGATCAACCCACAATTCATTGGTCTCAACAAACACACCGCAAAAAGAAGATTACATCGAATAGTTCTCCACAAGAGAGGGGGAGAACATTGTATTGAGATCCAAAAAGAGAGAAGAAGCCATCTAGCTACTAACTATGGACCCGTAGGTCTGAGGTAAACTACTCACACTTTATCGGAGAGGCTATGGTATTGATGTAGAAGCCCTCCGTGATCGATGCCCCCTCCGACGGAGCTCCGGAACAGGCCCCAAGATGGGATCTCGTGGATACAGAAATTTGCGGCGGTGGAATTAGGTTTTTGGCTCCGTATCTGATCGTTTGGGGGTACGTAGGTATATATAGGAGGAAGGAGTACGTCGGTGGAGCAACAGGGGACCCACGAGGGTGGAGGGCGCGCCTCGGGGGGGGGGGGGGGGGGGGTGGGTAGGCGCACCCCCTACCTCGTGGCCTCCTCTTTTGTGTCTTGACGTAGGGTCCAAGTCTCTTGGGTCTTGTTCGTTGAGAAAATCACGTTCCCGAAGGTTTCATTCCGTTTGGACTCCGTTTGATATTCCTTTTCTTCGAAACCCTAAAACAGGCAAAAAATAGCAATTCTGGGCTGGGCCTCCGGTTAATAGGTTAGTCCCAAAAATAATATAGAAGTGGATAATAAAGCCCAATAATGTCCAAAACAGTAGATAATATAGCATGGAGCAATCAAAAATTATAGATACGTTGGAGACGTATCAGTAATGAACCTGAAACTAGTAATAATGTTAATTGTTACCCTGCCTGCTCCTTATTTGTTTGATTTATTGTTATAGATACCCTGATTTTATTGTTAAGAATAGGGAAGGAGAGCTTAAATATAAATTCTTCTTTGATAAACATCATCCTGAGACTATTACCCTACCTGCTCCTTCTTTGTTTGATTTATCTGCAGGCCGGTACCTTGTTCCGTTGAAGGCTATTCACGCCTACCGGAACCCAGCACCAGCCATAGAGCTAGAGCCGGAACCACAAGTTGATCCTTCACAACAGTCTAATTACCAGTGGGATCCGGAGATGATTGTCAGCCAGTGGCAATCGGAGTCTTCTTCTTCTTCTTCTTCTCAATACGACCCCAACTACTATTATGGATATCCGCCAGGCCAGCAATGGCCATAGACCAACTTAGGCCAAAAGCCTAAGCTTGGGGGAGTACGTATTACCCACCGACATTACATTTATGTTCACACACTCATTGCTAGATGTCGGTGCTCATACTTTTTCATTGTATCATCCATGCTAGTTTATTTCCTTTTTATGCTTTCTTCTTGTGTGTTTAATAAACCTTAAGAAAAACCAAAAAATTTAGTTGTAGCTCCTAGCTAGTTTTAATTTCCATGTTTGTAGTAGTAATTAAAAAGAAAACCCAAAAATATTTCCTGTTCTTCTTTTGCTTGTTGGGAGCTTTCCCATGTAAATAGTTTTATTTCTTTTCTTTTCTTTGGGGGTCGATAGGAGAAGACCATGATTAAATTATTGAAGTGGCTCTTATATGCATAAATGTTGATCTGACAAAAGAGCCCACATTGCCTTGTCTTCTCCTTTTTATTGAATGCTTGCGGATTCCAGCTTAGTCCAATGCACGTGCACTATTATTATTATTCACATCGTTCGGTCGTGCAAGTGAAAGGCAATTATGACGATATATGATGGACTGACTGAGATGAGAAAAGCCGGTATGAACTCGACCTCTTTTGTTTTTGTAAATATGATTAGTTCATCGTTCCTGATTCGGCCTATTATGAATAAACATGTTTGCAATGACAACTAGAGATCATAGTTTCTTGTGCCATGCTTAATTAGCTATGAGTTATAATGGTTTACCTTGCATGCCAACATGCTATTGAAATGGTTATGATGTGGTATGATAGGGTGGTATCCTCCTCTGAATGATTTAAGTGACTTGACTTGGCGCATGTTCACACATGTAGTTGAAACAAAATCAACATAGCCTTCACGATATTTATGTTCATGGTGGATTATATCCTACTCATGCTTGCATTCGGTGTTGATTAATTTTAATGCATGTTCATGACTATTGTCGCTCTCTAGTTGGTCGCTTCCCAGTCTTTTGCTAGCCTTCACCTGTACTAAGCGGGAATACTGCTTGTGCATCCAATCCCTTAAACCCCAAAGTTATTCCACATGAGTCCACTATACCTGCCTATATACGGTATCTACCTGCCGCTCTAAGTAAATTTGTATGTGCCAAACTCTAAACCTTCAAATAAATATCCTGTTTCGTATGCTCGAATAGCTCATGTATCAACTAGGGCTGTTTGTATCTTCCATGTTAGGCGGGTTATTCTCAAGAGGAGTGGACTCCGCTCCTCACTCACGAGATAAATGGCTGGTCACCGGGATGCCCAGTCCCATGCTTTATGCAAACTAAATCAAAATAATTGCAAACAAAACTCCCCCTGGCACTCTTGTTAGTTGGAGGCACTCGCTGTTTCGAGCAAGCCATGGATTGATGCTTGTTGGTGGAAGGGGGAATATAAACTTTACCATTATGTTTGGGAACCGCCTATAATGTGTGTAGCATGGAAGATATCGCCATATCTTGGTTGTTATGTTGACAATGAAAGTATACCGCTCAAAATATTATTCATCTCTATTTCAAAACCGAGCTCTGGCACCTCTACAAATCCCTGCTTCCCTCTGCGAAGGGCCTATATTTACTTTTATGCTGAGTCATCACCCTCTTATTAAAAAGCACCAGTTGGAAAGCACCGCTGTCTTTTGCATTCATTACTGTTAGTTTACATTGAGTATGACTTGACTGGATCTCTTTTACCATGAATTACAATGTCTAGTCAGTCCTTGGTCTTTAAAGGTGCTCTGCATTTATGTTTTGCGGTCTCAGAAAGGGCTAGCGAGATACCATCTTGTTATATCATATTATGATTGTTTTGAGAAAGTGTTGTCATCCGAGATTTATTATTATTGCTCGCTAGTTGATTATGCTATTGATATGAGTAAACTTGAGACCTAAGCGTTATTGCAAATGTGGTTAGTTATAATCTTTGCTGAAAACTTGAATGCTGGCTTTACATATTTACAACAACAAGAGCAAACAGAGTTTGTAAAAGTTTTTCTTTATCACTTTTAGTTTGTCAACAGAATTGCTTGAGGACAAGCAAAGGTTTAAGCTTGGGGGAGTTGATACGTCTCCAACATATCTACTTTTCCAAACACTTTTGCCCTTGTTTTGGACTCTAACTTGCATGATTTGAATGGAACTAACCCGGACTGACGCTGTTTTCAGCAGAATTACCATGGTGTTATTTATGTGCAGAAACAAACGTTCTCGGAATGACCTGAAATTTCACGGAGCAACTTTTTGGAAAATATAAAAAATACCTGCAAAAGATGAAGGCCAGGGGGCCCACCACCTCTCCACGAGGGTGGGGGGCGCGCCCCCCTACCTCATGGGCCCCCTGGTGCCTCTCCGACTCCAACTCCAACTCCATATATTGTGTTTCGGGGAGAAAAAAATCAGAGAGAAGAATTCATCGCGTTTTACGATACGGAGCCACCGCCAAGACCTAAAACCTCTCGGGAGGGCTGATTTGGAGTCCGTTCGGGGCTCCGGAGAGGGGAATTCGTCGCCATCGTCATCATCAACCATCCTCCATCACCAATTTCATGATGCTCACTGTCGTGCGTGAGTAATTCCATCGTAGGCTTGCTGGACGGTGATGGGTTGGATGGGATCTATCATGTAAACGAGTTAGTTTTGTTAGGGTTTGATCCCTAGTATCCACTATGTTCTGAGATTGATGTTGCTATGAATTTGCTATGCTTAATGCTTGTCGCTAGGGCCCGAGTGCCATGATTTCAGATCTGAACCTATTATGTTTTCATCAATATATGAGTGTTCTTGATCCTATCTTGCAAGTCTATAGTCACCTATTATGTGTTATGATCCGTTAACCCCGAAGTGACAATAATCGGGATACTTACCGGTGATGACCATAGTTTGAGGAGTTCATGTATTCACTATGTGTTAATGCTTTGTTCTGGTACTCTATTAAAAGGAGGCCTTAATATCCCTTAGTTTCCGTAAGGACCCCGCTGCCACGGGAGGGTAGGACAAAAGATGTCATGCAAGTTCTTTTCCATAAGCACGTATGACTATGTTCGGAATACATGCCTACATTATATCAATGAACTGGAGCTAGTTCTGTGTCACCCTAGGTTATGACTGTTACATGATGAACCACATCCGGCATAATTCTCCATCACTGATCCATTGCCTACGAGCTTTCCATATATTGTTCTTCGCTTATTTACTTTCCCGTTGCTATTTCTATCATCACTACAAAATACCAAAAACATTACTTTTACTACTGTTACATTTTGCTACCATTACCACTACTATCATATTACATTGCTACTAAATACTTTCCTGCAGATATTAAGTTTCTAGGTGTGGTTGAATTGACAACTCAACTGCTAATACTTGAGAGTATTCTTTGGCTCCCCTTATGTCGAATCAATAAATTTGGGTTGAATACTTTACCCTCGAAAACTGTTGCGACCCCCTATACTTGCGGGTTATCAAGAACCAGTATCAAATACACAGGTGCTACTGCGAGCATTAGTAAGGTACACATCAATAACATGTATATCACATATACCTTTGTTCACCCTGCCATCCTTCTTATCCGCCAAATACTTGGGGCAGTTCCGCTTCCAGTGACCAGTCTGCTTGCAGTAGAAGCACTCAGTCTCAGGCTTATGTCCAGACTTGGGTTTCTTCTCTTGATCAGCAACTTGTTTGCCGTTCTTCTTGAAGTTCCCCTTCTTCTTCCCTTTGCCCTTTTTCTTGAAACTGGTGGTCTTATTGACCATCAACACTTGACACTCCTTCTTGATTTCTACCTCCACAACCTTTAGCATCGCGAAGATCTCGGGAATTGTCTTATTCATCCCTTGCATATTATAGTTCATCACGAAGCTTTTATAGCTTGGTGGCAGTGATTGAAGAACTCTGTCAATGACACTATCAACAGGAAGATTAACTCCCAGTTGAGTCAAGTGATTATGATACCCAGACATTTTGAGTATATGTTCATTGACAGAACTATTCTCCTCCATCTTGCAGCTATAGAACTTATTGGAGACTTCATATCTCTCAATCCGGGCATTTGCTTGAAATATTAACTTCAATTCCTGGAACATCACATATGCTCCATGACGTTCAAAACGTCGTTGAAGTCCCGGTTCTAAGTCGTAAAGCATGGCACACTGAACTATCGAGTAGTCATCAGCTTTACTCTGCCAAACGTTCTTAACGTTGTCGGCAGCATCTGCAGCAGGCCTGGCACCCAGCGGTGCTTCCAGGACGTAATTCTTCTGTGCAGCAATGAGGATAATCCTCAAGTTACAGACCCAGTCCGTGTAATTGCTACCATCATCTTTCAACTTTGCTTTCTCAAGGAACGCATTAAAATTCAACGGAACAACAACACGAGCCATCTATCTACAATCAACATAGACAAGCAAGAAACTATCAGGTACTAAGTTCTGATAAATTTAAGTTCAATTAATCATATTACTTAAGAACTCCCACTTAGATAGACATCCCTCAAATCCTCTAAGTGATCACGTGATCCAAATCAACTAAACCATGTCCGATCATCACGTGAGATGGAATAGTTTCAATGGTGAACATCACTATGTTGATCATATCTACTATATGATTCACGCTCGACCTTTCGTTCTCAGTGTCCCGAGGCCATATCTGTTATATGCTAGGCTCATCAAGTTTAACCTGAGTATTCCGAGTGTGCTACTGTTTTGCACCCGTTGTATTTGAACGTAGAGTCTATCACACCCGGTCATCACGTGGTGTCTCAGCACGAAGAACTTTCGCAACGGTGCATACTTAGGGAGAACACTTATATCTTGATAATTTAGTGAGAGATCATCTTATAATGCTACCATCAATCAAAGCAAGATAAGATGCATAAAAGATAAACATCACATGCAATCAATATAAGTGATATGATATGGCCATCATCATCTTGTGCTTGTGATCTCCATCTCCGAAGCACCGTCATGATCACCATCGTCACCGGCGTGACACCTTGATCTCCATCGTAGCATCGTTCTCGTCTTGCCAACTTATGCTTCTACGACTATCGCTACCGCTTAGTGATAAAGTAAAGCATTACAGGGCGATTGCATTGCATACAATAAAGCGACAACCATATGGCTCCTGCCAGTTGCCGATAACTCGGTTACAAAACATGATCATCTCATACAATAAAATATAGCATCATGCCTTGACCATATCACATCACAACATGACCTGCAAAAACAAGTTAGACGTCCTCTACTTTGTTGTTGCAAAGTTTTACGTGGCTGCTACGGGCTTAGCAAGAACCGTTCTTACCTACGCATCAAAAGCACAATGATAGTTTGTCAAGTTGGTGCTATTTTAACCTTCGCAAGGACCGGGCGTAGCCACACTTGGTTCAACTAAAGTTGGAGAAACTGACACCCGCCAGCCACCCGTGTGCAAAGCACGTTGGTAGAACCAGTCTCGCGTAAGCGTACGCGCGTAATGTCGGTCCGGGCCGCTTCATCCAACAATACCGCCGAACCAAAGTACGACATGATGGTAAGCAGTATGACTTATATCGCCCACAACTCACTTGTGTTCACTCATGCATATGACATCTACGCATAAAACCTGGCTCGGATGCCACTGTTGGGGAATGTAGTAAGTAACTTCAAAAAAGATCCGACGCACACGCAAGATCATGGTGATGCATAGCAATGAGAGGGGAGAGTGTGTCCATGTACCCTCGTAGAGCGAAAGCGGCAGCGTTAGCACAACACGGTTGATGTAGTCGTACGTCTTCACGATACGACCGATCAAGTACCGAACGCACGGCACCTTCGAGTTCTGCACACGTTCAACTCAATGACGTCCCTCGAACACAAATCCAGCCGAGTGTTGAGGGAGAGTTTCGTCAGCACGATGGCATGGTGACGATGATGATGTTCTACCGACGCAGGGCTTCGCCTAAGCACCGCTTCGATATGATCGAGGTGGATTATGGTGGAGGGGGCACCGCACACGGCTAAAAGATCAAGAGATCAATTGGTGCGTCTATGGGGTGCCCCCCTCCTCCGTATATAAAGGGGGAGGAGGAGAGGGCCGGCCAAGGTGGTGGCGCGCCCTAGGAGGGGGAAACCTAGTCCAAGTAGGTTTGCCCCTCCCTTTCGTAATCCAAGAAGGAGGGGGAAGGAAGGAGTGGGAGAGGGGAAAGGCAAGGGGGGTGCCGCCCCCTTTCCTTGTCCTATTCGGACTCAAGGGGAGGGGGCGCGCCTCTTGCCCTGGCCGGCCCCCCTCTCTCTCCACTAAGGCCCAACAAGGACCATTAGTTCCCGGGGGGTGGTTCCGATAAGCTCCGGTACTCCGATAAATGTTCGAAACCTTTCCGGTGTCCAAACATAGTCGTCCAATATATCTATCTTTACGTCTTGAACATTTCGAGACTCCTCGTCATGTCCGTGATCACATCCAGGACTCCAAACTACCTTCGGTACATCAAAACATATAAACTCATAATATAACCATCATCTAACTTTAAGCATGCGGACCCTACGGGTTCGAGAACTATGTAGACATGACCAAGACACGTCTCCGGTCAGTAACCAATAGCGGAACCTAGATTCTCATATTGGCTCCTACATATTCTACGAGGATCTTTATCGGTCAAACCGCATAACGGTATACGTTGTTCCCTTTGTCATCGGTATGTTACTTGCCCGAGATTCGATCGTCGGTATCTCAATACCTAGTTCAATCTCGTTACCAGCAAGTCTCTTTACTCATTCCGTAACACATCATCTCGCAACCAACTCATTAGTTGCAATGCTTGCAAGGCTTAAGTGATGTGTATTACCGAGTGGGCCCAGAGATACCTCTCCGACAATCGGAGTGACAAATCCTAATCTCGAAATATGCCAACCCAACAAGTACCTTCGGAGACACCTATAGAGCACCTTTATAATCACCCAGTTACATTGTGACATTTGGTAGCACACAAAGTGTTCCTCTGGTAAACGGGAGTTGCATAATCTCATAGTCATAGGAACATGTATAAGTCATGAAGAAAGCAATAGCAACAAACTAAACGATCAAGTGCTAAGCTAACGAAATGGGTCAAGTCAATCACATCATTCTCCTAATGATGTGACCCTGTTAATCAAATGACAACTCTTTGTCTATGGTCAGGAAACATAACCATCTTTGATCAACGAGCTAGTCAAGTAGAGGCATACTAGTGACATTCTGTTTGTCTATGTATTCACACATGTATCATGTTTTCGGTTAATACAATTCTAGCATGAATAATAAACATTTATCATGATATAAGGAAATAAATAATAACTTTATTATTGCCTCTAGGGCATATTTCCTTCAATTCCACTGCTTTAACTTTCTGTATCCATGAGATCCCATCTTGGGGCCTTTTCCGGAGCTCCGCCAGAGGGGGCATCGATCACGGAGGGTTTCTACATCAACACCATAGCCTCTCCGATGAAGTGTGAGTAGTTTACCTCAGACCTTCGGGTCCATAGTTACTAGCTAGATGGCTTCTTCTCTCTTTTTGGATCTCAATACAAAGTTCTCCCCCTCTCTTGTGTAGATCTATTCGATGTAATCTTCTTTTGCGGTGTGTTTGTTGAGACCGATGAATTGTGGGTTTATGATCAGGTTTATCTATGAACAATATTTGAATCTTCTTTGAATTCTTTTATGTATGATTGGTTATCTTTGCAAGTCTCTTCGAATTATCAGTTTGGTTTGGCCTACTAGATTGATCTTTCTTGCAATGGGAGAAGTGCTTAGCTTTGGGTTCAATCTTGCGGTGTCCTTTCCCAGTGACAGTAGGGGCAGCAAGGCATGTATTGTATTGTTGCCATCGAGGATAACAAGATGGGGTTTATATCATATTTCATGAGTTTATCCCTCAACATCATGTCATCTTGCTTAAAGCATTACTCTGTTCTTATGAACTTAATACTCTAGATGCATGCTGGATAGCGGTCGATGTGTGGAGTAATAGTAGTAGATGCAGGCAGGAGTCGGTCTACTTGTCTCGAACGTTATGCCTATATACATGATCATACCTAGATATTCTCATAACTGTGCTCAATTCTATCAATTGCTCAATAGTTATTTGTTTACCCACCGTGAATACTTATGCTCTTGAGAGAAGCCACTAGTGAAACCTATGGCCCCCGGGTCTATTTTCCATCATATTAATCTTCCAACACTTAGTTATTTTTATTGCCTTTTATTTTACGTTGCATCTTTATCATAAAAAATACCAACAATATTATCTTATCATATCTATCAGATCTCACTCTCGTAAGTGACCGTGTAGGGATTGACAACCCCTTATCGCATTGGTTGCGAGGATTTATTTGTTTGTGTAGGTGCGAGGGACTCGTGCGTGGCCTCCTACTGGAATGATACCTTGGTTCTCAAAAACTGAGGGAAATACTTACGCTACTTTGCTGCATCACCCTTTCCTCTTCAAGGGAAAACCAACGCAAGTGCTCAAGAGGTAGCAAGAAGGATTTCTGGCGCCATTGCCGGGGAGGTCTATGCAAAAGTCAACACACCAAGTACCCATCACAAACCCTTATCTCCCGCATTACATTATTTGTCATTTTCCTCTCGTTTTCCTCTCCCCCACTTCACCCTTTACGTTTTATTCCCCCTCTCTCTCCTTCCTCCCTCTCTTTCTCTATTTGCCTCTTTTTGCCCGTCTCTTGTTTGCTCTTGTGTTGGATTGCTTGCTTGTCACAATGGCTCAAGATAATACTAAATTGTGTGACTTTACCAATACCAACAACAATGATTTCCTTAGCACTCTGATTGCTCCTCTTACCGATACTGAATCTTGTGAAATTAGTGATGCTTTATTGAATCTTGTCATGAAAGATCAATTCACCGGCCTTCCTAGTGAAGATGTCGCTACCCATCTAAATAGCTTCGTTGATTTGTGTGATATGCAAAAGAAGAAAGATGTGGATAATGATATTGTTAAATTGAAGCTATTTCCTTTTTCGCTTAGAGATCGTGCTAAAGCTTGGTTTTCGTCTTTGCCTAAAAATAGTATTGATTCTTGGAATAAGTGCAAAGATGCTTTTATCTCTAAGTATTTTCCTCCTGCTAAGATCATCTCTCTTAGAAATGATATTATGAATTTTAAGCAACTTGATCATGAACATGTTGCACAAGCTTGGGAGAGGATGAAATTAATGATACGTAATTGCCCTACACATGGTTTGAATTTGTGGATGATTATACAAAAAATTTATGCCGGATTGAATTTTGCTTCTAGAAATCTTTTAGATTCGGCCGCGGGAGGCACTTTTATGGAAATCACTTTAGGAGAAGCTACTAAACTCCTAGATAATGTTATGGTTAATTATTCTCAATGGCACACCGAAAGATCTCCTAATAAAAAAGTGCATGTGATAGAAGAAATTAATGTTTTGAGTGGAAAGATGGATGAACTTATGAAATTATTTGCTAATAAAAGTGTTTCTTCTGATCCTAATGATATGCCTTTGTCTACTTTTATTGAGAATAATAATGAATCTATGGATGTGAATTTTGTTGGTAGGAATAATTTTGGTAACAACGCGTATAGAGGAAACTTTAATCCTAGGCCGTACCCTAGTAATTCCTCTAATAATTATGGTAATTCCTACAACAATTCTTATGGAAATTTTAATAAGATTCCGTCTTATTTTGAAACTAATATTAAAGAATTTATTACTTCAATGCTTTGATTGAAGAAAAATTGCTTAAGATTGATGAGTTGGCTAGGAACGTTGATAGAATTTCTCTTGATGTTGATTCTTTGAAACTTAGATCTATTCCACCTAAGCATGATATCAATGAGTCTCTCAAAGCCATGAGAATTTCCATTGATGAGTGCAAAGAAAGAACCGCTAGGATGCGTGCTAAGAAAGATTGCTTTATAAAAGCGTGTTCTTCTAGTTTCTATGATAATAAAGATGAAGATCTAAAAGTTATTGATGTATCCCCTATTAAATCTTTGTTTTGCAATATGAATCTTGATAATTATGGGACTAAATATGATCTACCTTTACCTAGACGGCGTTCCAAGAATTCAGATTCTTTAGATCTTGATGCTAAAATTGTTAAAAGTGGAATTGAAGAAGTCAAAACTTTAAATATTAATGAACCCACTATTTTGGATTTCAAGGAATTTAATTATGATAATTTCTCTTTGATATATTGTATTTCCTTGTTGCAATCCGTGCTAAATTCTCCTCATGCTTATAGTCAAAATAAAGCTTTCACTAAACATATTGTTGATGCTTTGATGTAATCTTATGAAGAAAAACTTGAGTTGGAAGTTTCTATCCCTAGAAAACTCTATGATGAGTGGGAACCTACTATTAAAATTAAAATTAAATATCATGAATGCTATGCTTTGTGTGATTTGGGTGCTAGTGTTTCCACGATCCCAAAGACTTTGTGTGATTTTCTAGGTTTCTGTGATTTTGATGATTACTCTTTAAACTTGCACCTCGCGGATTCCACTATTAAGAAACCTATGGTAAGAATTAATGATGTTCTTATTGTTGCAAATAGGAATTATGTGCCCATAGATTTTATTGTTTTTGACATAGATTGCAATCCTTCATGTCCTATTATTCTTGGTAGACCTTTCCTTAGAACGATTGGTGCAATTATTGATATGAAGGAAGGGAATATTAGATTCCAATTTCCGTTAAGGAAAGGCATGGAACACTTTCCTAGAAATAAAAATAAATTACCTTATAAATCTATTATGAGAGCCACTTATGGATTGCCTACCAAAGATGACAATACCTAGATCTATCCTTACTTTTTATGCCTAGCTAGAGGCGTTAAACGATAGCGCTTGCTGGGAGGCAACCCAATTTTATTTTCATTCCTTGCTTTTTGCTCCTGTTTAGTAATAAATAATTTATATATCCTCTGTTTTGGTTGTGTTTTTGTGTTTAATTAGTGTTTGTGTCAAGTAGAACCGTTGGGAAGACTTGGGGAAAGTCTTTTTAATCTTGCTGTAAAAAAACAGAAACTTTAGCTCTCACGAGAATTGCTACCATTTTTATTTGGAAAGTGATATTTAGTTAATTATTTTTGAAGATGATTAATAGATAAATTCCTCACGTCCAGAAATTTATTTTAGAACTTTTGGGGTTCCATATCTTGCGTTAGTTACAGATTACTACAGACTGTTCTGTTTTTGACAGATTCTGTTTTTCGTGTGTTGTTTGCTTATTTTGATGAATCTATGGCTAGTAAAATAGTTTATAAACCATAGAGAAGTTGGAATACAATAGGTTTAACACCAATATAAATAAATAACAAGTTCATTACAGTACCTTGAAGTGGTGTTTTGTTTTCTTTCGCTAACGGAGCTCACGGGATTTTCTACTTTAAGTTTTGTGTTGTGAAGTTTTCAAGTTTTGGGTGAAAGATTTGATGGATTATGGAACAACGAGTGGAAAGAGCCTAAGCTTGGGTGTTCCCATGGCACCCCAAGATAATCTAAGGACACCTAAAAGCCAAAGTTTGGGGATGCCCTGGAAGGCATCCCCTCTTTCGTCTACTTCCATCGGTAACTTTACTTGGAGCTATATTTTTATTCACCACATGATATGTGTTTTGCTTGGAGCATCTTGTATGATTTGATTTTTTTCTTTTTAGTTTACCAAAATCATCCTTGCTGTACATACCTTTTGAGAGAGACACACATGATTCGGAAATTATTAGAATACTCTATGTGCTTCACTTATATCTTTTGAGTTATATAGTTTTTGCTCTAGTACTTCACTTATATCTTTTAGAGCACGGTGGTGGTTTTGTTTTATAGAAACTATTATTCTCTCATGCTTCACTTAGATTATTTTGAGAGTCTTAAATAGCATGGTAATTTACTTAAATAATCCTAATATGCTAGGTATTCAAGACTAGTAAAAACTTTCTTATGAGTGTGTTGAATACTAAGAGAAGTTTGATGCTTGATGATTGTTTTAAGACATGGAGGTAGTGATATCAAAGTTGTGCTAGTTGAGTAGTTGTGAATTTGAAAAATACTTGTGTTGAAGTTTGCAAGTCCCGTAGCATGCACGTATGGTAAACCGTTATGTAACAAATTTGAAACATGAGGTGTTCTTTGATTGTCTTCCTTATGAGTGGCGGTCGGGGACGAGCGATGGTCTTTTCCTACCAATCTATCTCCCTAGGAGCATGCGCGTAGTGCTTGGTTTTTGATGACTTGTAGATTTTTGCAATAAGTATGTGAGTTCTTTATGACTAATGTTGACTCCATGGATTATACGCACCCTCACCTTTCCATCATTGCTAGCCTCTTCGGTACCGTGCATTGCCCTTTCTCACATTGAGAGTTGGTGCAAACTTCACCGGTGCATCCAAACCCCGTGATATGATACGCTCTTTCACACATAAACCTCCTTATATCTTCCTCAAAACAGCCACCATACCTACCTATTATGGCATTCCCATAGCCATTCCGAGATATATTGCCATGCAACTTTCCACCGTTCCGTTTATCATGACACGTTCATCATTGTCATATTGCTTTGCATGATCATGTAGTTGACATAGTATTTGTGGCAAAGCCACCATTCATAATCCTTTCATACATGTCACTCTTGGTTCATTGCATATCCCGGTACACCGCCGGAGGCATTCATATAGAGTCATACTTTGTTCTAGTATCGAGTTGTAATCATTGAGTTGTAAATAAATAGAAGTGTGATGATCATCATTTTCTAGAGCATTGTCCCAAGTGAGGAAAAAAAGATAAAGGCCATAAAAAAAGAAGGCCAAAAAAATGAGAGAAAAAGAGAGAAGGGACAATGTTACTATCCTTTTTACCACACTTGTGCTTCAAAGTAGCACCATAATCTTCATGATAGAGAGTCTTTTGTTTTGTCACTTTCATATACTAGTGGGAACTTTTCATTATAGAACTTGGCTTGTATATTCCAACAATGGGCTTCCTCAAATGCCCTAGGTCTTCGTGAGCAAGCAAGTTGGATGCACACCCACTTAGTTTCTTTTGTTGAGCTTTCATATATTTATAGCTCTAGTGCATCTGTTGCATGGCAATCCCTACTCCTTGCATTAACATCAATTGATGGGCATCTCCATAGCTCATTGATTAGCCTCGTTGATGTGAGACTTTCTCCCTTTTTTGTCTTCTCCACATAACTCCCATCATTATATTCAATTCCACCCATAGTGCTATATCCATGGCTCACGCTCATGTATTGCATGAAGGTTCAAAAAGCTTGAGATTACTAAAGTATGAAACAATTGCTTGGCTTGTCATCGGGGTTGTGCATGATGAGAACATTCTTGTGTGACAAAAATGGAGCATGACTAAACTATATGATTTTGTAGGGATGAACTTTCTTTGGCTATGTTATTTTGAGAGGACATAATTTCTTAGTTAGTATGCTTGAAGTATTATTATTTTTATGTCAATATTGAACTTTTATCTTGAATCTTTTGGATCCGGATATTCATACCATAATTAAGAAGAATTACATTGAAATTATGCCGAGTAGCATTCCACATCAAAAATTCTGTTTTTATCATTTACCTACTCGAGGACGAGAAGGAATTAAGCTTGGGGATGCTTGATACGTCTCCAACGTATCTATAATTTTTTATTGTTCCATGCTATATTATATTATGTTTTGGACATTATTGGGCTTTATTATACACTTTTCTATTATTTTTGGGACTAACCTATTAACCGGAGGCCCAGCCCAGAATTGCTGTTTTTTTGCCTATTTCAGAGTTTCGCAGAAAAAAATATCAAATGGAGTCCAAATGGAACGAAACCTTTGGGAACTTGATTTTCGGAACGAACGTGATCCAGAGGACTTGGACCCTACGTCAAGACATCAACCAGGAGGCCACGAGGTAGGGGCGCGCCTACCCACCTGGGCGCACCCTCCACCCTCATGGGCCCCCTGTTGCTCCACCGACGTAGTCCTTCCTCCTATATATACCTACGTACCCCCAAACTACCAGATACAGAGCCAAAACCCTAATTCCACCGTCGTAACTTTTTGTATCCACGAGATCCCATCTTGGGGCCTTTTCCGGAGCTCCACCGGAGGGGCATCGATCACGGAGGGCTTCTACATCAACACCATAGCCTCTCCGATGAAGTGTGAGTAGTTTACCTCAGACCTTCGGGTCCATAGTTACTAGCTAGATGGCTTCTTCTCTATTTTTGGATCTCAATACAAAGTTCTCCCCCTCTCTTGTAGAGATCTATTCGGTGTAATCTTCTTTTGCGGTGTGTTTGTTGAGACCGATGAATTATGGGTTTATGATCAAGTTTATCTATGAACAATATTTGAATCTTCTCTGAATTCTTTTATGTATGATTGGTTAAGTTTGCAAGTCTCTTCGAATTATCAGTTTGGTTTGGCCTACTAGATTGATCTTTCTTGCAATGGGAGAAGTGCTTAGCTTTGGGTTCAATCTTGCGGTGTCCTTTCCCAGTGACAGTAGGGGCAGCAAGGCACGTATTGTATTGTTGCCATCGAGGATGACAAGATGGGGTTTATATCATATTGCATGAGTTTATCCCTCTACATCATGTCATCTTGCTTAAAGCGTTACTCTGTTCTTATGAACTTAATACTCTAGATGCATGCTGGATAGCAGTCGATGTGTGGAGTAATAGTAGTAGATGCAGGCAGGAGTCGGTCTACTTGTCTCTAATGTGATGCCTATATACATGATCATACCTAGATATTCTCATAACTATGCTCAATTTTGTCAATTGCTCAACAGTAATTTGTTTACCCACCGTGAATACTTATACTCTTGAGAGAAGCCACTAGTGAAACCTATGGCCCCCGGGTCTATTTTCCATCATATTAATCTTCCAACACTTAGTTATTTTTATTGCCTTTTATTTTACTTTGCATCTTTATCATAAAAAATACCAAAAATATTATCTTATCATATCTATCAGATCTCACTCTCGTAAGTGACCGTGTAGGGATTGACAACCCCTTATCGCGTTGGTTGCGAGGATTTATTTGTTTGTGTAGGTGCGAGGGACTCATGCATGGCCTCCTACTGGATTGATACCTTGGTTCTCAAAAACTGAGGGAAATACTTGCGCTACTTTGCTGCATCATCCTTTCCTCTTCAAGAGAAAACCAACGCAAGTGCTCAAGAGGTAGCAGTGCACGAGTCAGGAAACGATACACAATTTCAAAAGGGCACATCTTAGTAGTGGAATGCAATGAACAATTATGAGAAAATTCAATATGAGGCAAGCATTCTTCCCACATTTTCTTATTATTCTTCAAAACAACCCTAAGCATAGTAGACAATGTTCTATTGACTACTTCAGTTTGTTCATCAGTTTGGGGGTGACAAGTAGTACTAAAAAGCAGTGTACTCCCCAATTTAGCCCACAAACATCTCCAAAAGTGGCTAAGAAATTTAGTGTCATGATCTGAAACAATAGTATTTGGCACACCATGCAAGCGAATAATTTCATGAAAGAACAAATCAGCAACATTAACAGCATCATCGCTTTTATGACATGGTATAAAGCGTGCCATTTTCGAGAACCTATCCACAACAACAAATATGCTATCCTTCCTCTTCTTTGTTCGAGGTAAACCTAAAATAAAATCCATAGATATATCCTCCCAAGGAACACTAGGTACAGGCAAAGGCATATATAAACCATGAGGATTGAGTCGTGACTTAGCTTTTTGACATGTACTGCAGCGAGCAACAAAATGCTCAACATCCCGTCTCATCTTTGGCCAAAAGAAATGTGTAGCAAGTACGTCCTCCGTATTCTTCACGCCAAAGTGTCCCATTAGTCCTCCTCCATGCGCCTCCTACAACAACAAAAGACGAACGGAGCTAGCCGGAATGCATAGCTTGTTAGCACGGAACACAAATCCATCATTAACGACGAACTTGTTCCACATTCTTCCTTATTCACAATTCTGCATTACATCTTAAAAATCAGCATCATGTACATATTGATCTTTGATGGTCTCCAAACCAAATATTTTGAAGTCAAGTTGTGAAAGCATAGTATAGCGACGAGACAATGCATCAGCAATAACATTTTCTTTACCCTTCTTGTGTTTAATGACATAAGTGAAAATCTCAATGAATTCAACCCATTTAGCATGTCTACGATTCAGTTTAACTTGACTTTTAATATGTTTCAATGATTCATGATCAGAATGTATAACAAATTCTTTGGGCCATAAATAATGTTGCCATGTTTCTAAAGTCCGAACAAGAGAATATAATTCTTTATCATAAGTAGAATAATTCAGACTAGGCCCACTCAATTTTTCAGAAAAATATGCAACAGGTTTGCCATCTTGTAATAACACACCTCCTAATCCAATTCCACTATCATCACATTCAAGCTCAAAAGTCTTATTAAAATCAGGAAGTTGGAGTAAAGGAGCATGTGTCAACTTATCTTTCAATGCCGTGAAGGCTTCTTCCTGTGCGGTACCCCAAACAAAAGGTACATCCTTCTTTGTAAGCTCATTGAGAGGTGCATCAATGGTGATGAAATCTCTCACAAAACGCCTATAGAATCCAGCGAGGCCAAGAAAACTCCTCACTTGTGTGACCGTTTTGGGCTGCGGCCAACTCTCAATAGCTTCAATATTGGCTTTATCAACTTCAATTCCCTGTGGAGTAACAACATAGCCAAGAAAAGATACTCGGTCGGTGCAAAAGGTGCACTTCCCAAGGTTACCAAACAAACGTTCATCCCGTAGAGCAATAAAAACAACACGTAAATGTTCCTCCAAAGATTTACTATAAATCAGTATATCATCAAAATAGATTACCACAAATCGTCCAATGAAAGCACGTAAAACTTCGTTCATTAGCCTCATGAAATTACTAGGTGCATTAGTTAACCCAAAAGGCATGACTAACCACTCATATAAACGAAACTTAGTTTTAAATGCAGTTTTCCATTCATCTCTCAATTTCATACGAATTTGATGGTATCCTCTACACAAATCAACTTTGGAGAATATTGTAGAGCCACTCAATTCATCAGGCGTATCATCTAGCCTAGGAATAGGATGACGATAACGAATAGTAATATTATTAATGACTCTACAATCAATGCACATACGCGACGTACCATCCTTTTTCGGCACTAAAATGATAGGAACAACACAAGGACTAAGGGATTCGCGTATATAACCTTTGTCGAGCAGCTCCTGTACTTGACGCATAATCTCCTTCGTCTCCTCTGGATTGGTACGGTATGGCGCACGGTTGGGTAATGATGCACCGGGAATTAAGTCAATTTGATGCTCAATCCCTCGAATAGGTGGTAATCCCGGTAGCACGTCTTGTGGAAAGGCGTTAGCGAACTCCTGCAAAATGTTAGTGATAGCAGGAGGCAAAGAGGAAGGCATGTCCTCGAATGAAAATAATGCCTCTTTGCACACAAAATCATAGCGAACAGATTTGCTAAAATCTAGATCATCAATATCACATTTGGTGGCAAGTAAACATGCACTTTTCAATTTAATTTCAGAAGCAACACTAGATGGTTTATTATTAGGCTTCATTTGTTGCTCAAATTCTTTTGCCACAATCTGATTTTCACTCTTATTTTGCTCCTATTTTGCTTTATTAGCTCTATTAATATCATCTTTCAAAATGAAATCAGGAGTCATAGGAAGCAAAGTAATATGTTTGTCCTTATGAACAAGAGTATACTGATTAATTCTACCATGGTGTACAGAATTTTCATCAAATTTCCATGGTCTATCAAGTAATAAGGAACATGCTTGCATAGGCACCACATCACAATCAACATAATCAGCATATGTAGAGATACTAAAATGCACACGAACAGTACGTGTTACCTTAACCTTGCCGCTGTTGTTGAACCATTGGATGTAGTAAGGATGTGGATGTGGTCTCGTGGTGAGAGATAGCTTCTCCACCATCTCCATGCTAGCCAAGTTGTTGTAGCTCCCTCCATCTATGATGACACGAACGGAACGTTCCTTCACAACTCCCTTTGTATGGAACAAATTATGCCTCTGATTTTGCTTAGCTTGTGTAACCTGCACACTCAAAACACATTAAGAAACTAAACATTCATACATGTCAGCATCTTCAGCAGCCATGTATTGCGTCTCATGATCATAATCATCTCCACCATGTTCTTCATGTGTAATAAGAGCCAAAGTCTCCTCATCATAGTCACTAGCGGACTCATACCCACCATCCTCAGTAGCAATCATCACACGCTGAGATTTGCATTCTCTCGCAAAATGTCCTCTTCCCTTACAACGACGACAAATAATATCACTTGTGTGCCTTGTTGATGCCATGGAAGAAGAAGACCTCTGCGCAGGCCCAGCAGGTGTGCTCTTGGCAGATAGTGGTGGTTATGCCTGCTTTCTTGTATCACGGCTGGAGGTGGCATCTGATGGAGGTGCTGCTGCAGTGGAAGTAGAGGATGCACGTGGTGTCCATGATGAAGATTGACCTGCATAAAAGTTAGTTCACGCCAATGCCTGTCGATCCCGCACTTCACGTTCAGCTTTACAAGCAAGATGGAATAAACGAGTGATATTATTATACTCCTTATACTCTAGAATGGTCTGAATCTCTCTATTTAATCCACCCATAAAACGTGCAAGCATAGCTTTATTCTCCTCAACAATACCACATCTAATCATGTCAGTTTGTAATTCCTGATAATATTCTTCTACAGAATTTTTTCCTTGTCTTAAACGCTGCAATTTTTGAAGTAATTCACATTGATAATATGGTGGAACCCAACGAGTACGCATAGCAGTTTTTAAAGCAGCCCAAGTAGCTGGAATAGGATATAATCTACAATGTTCAGACCATCAAACACAAGCAAAACTAGTGAAAGCACAAACAGCAGCAGGAACACGTCTCTCCTCGGGATATTGTAAACATGTAAAACATTGTTCAGTTTCTAACTCCCAAGTAAGATATATATCAGGAACATATCTACCCTCAAATGGTGGAATATTCAACTTCAGTGTAGGAAAAACGTCATGATCTCGTACCTCAGGTGGTGGTGGTGCTGGTGGTTGCACGTAGTTCTGATTTTGATCAACCTCATCCTCGTAATGGTCCTCCACCTCTGCAATAGCAGCATGAGCTACAGAAGCATCAACAGCGGTACCATAATTTTGCCTAGGGTCAATGGGAACGCGATGTGCTTGTCCCACTTGGTTGTTGTTGTTGTTGTTGTTGTTGTTGCTGGTGTTGTTGTTGTTGTTGTTGTTGCTGTTGGTGTTGCTATTGTTGTTGTTGTTGTTGTTGTTGTTGTTGTTGTTGTTGCTGTTGTTGTTGTTGTTGCTGTTGCTGTTGCTGTTGCTGTTGTTGTTGTTGTTGTTGTTGTTGTTGTTGTTGCTGTTGTTGTTGCTGTTGGTGTTGCTGTTGGTGTTGCTGTTGTTGTTGCTGTTGTTGTTGGTGTTGTTGTTGTTGTTGTTGTTGTTATAGAGGTGCGTTATGTGCAGCCGGTGGTGGTGGTGGAAGACGCGCGAGCAATTCATTAAACTTGTTATCGAGCTTTGTTTCGAACGTCTTCTCCATGCCATCTATCTTCTCCATGGCCTCTTCAAATCTGTTTAGCACATCTTGCACCTGTCCACTTATCATTTGCTAAAATTTATCATGCAACTCCTTATTCGTCATGTTCTCCCAGTCAGTCTCGTCGGCTTGTGATCCTGCCATGGTTAGTAGCAACAGAAACACACAAGAATATGATTCTACGGACTACTAACAAGAGGTGGTGGTGGGTGTCACAAATCCGTCAGGCAAATCTCAAATTCTTACTGGTTCTTACCCAGCAGCATGTGGTGATCAGCAACCGATGTAGTCAAAACTCTCAAAGCTTGGATAGAGCGATTACCAGAGAGAGTCAAACGCACGACGTAGATGTATGTGGAGCTGGGAAGGCTTATGATATGGTAGCAAAAATATTAGCAATAATCAATTCAGAGATGCAAAGTTGAGTAAACGCTCAACGACGGTACTGTGCTGGTCCTAGGCTAGACCGTGCTAGAGACGCGAGCCTAGAACACGCAAAATCACGGCGCTGCACGTAAACAAGGAAGGAGCACACTCTAAATATATTTTTTTCACTTTTTTTCATCTTTTTTTGCTCCGCAACAATTTTTTTTGAAAAAGTCTACAAATGGTCTAAAAACTGCCTAGCCAGAATTTTCCAGACTTAGTTTTTTTAGTTTGAAACTATTTTTCTACTATGGGTAGCACGGAATATCGGGAGTCCTACTCTGTCACGACTCGAAGTATTGCGTGATCTGGAACTCAAAAACAAAGCAACAAATACTGGACTCGGACTGGTGGCGGAGATGAATCTGGTGGAACTCGGACTGGTGGTTGTATATGGCAATGGTATATCTGGACTCGGATTGGTGGTGGTATATGACGATGGTATGTGCGGACTCGGATTGGAGGTTGTATATGGCGATGGTATATGTGGACTCGGATTGGTGGTTGTATATGGCAGCGGCGATGTATATGGTGGGGTGGTGGCATATGGCAATGATGATGACGATGGTGCGGCGGCGGCGTGACAACCTGTGAACAGAACTCGAAACTCTAAGGGACTAGACGCTAACACCAGCAACTCGACACGACGATGCAACCGCAAATTCAACAAAGGAAAACTCTAAAAAGACTATGCAAAGGCTCAGATTGGTTCGGATATGATAAACTAACCCTAATTTTGTTTTTTGGTTTTTTTCATGGACTGTAGGTATGAAGAACAGACTCGATCTAAACTACGAAAAATTGTAAAATCTCACCAAGCAACCTGGAAATCTGATACCACTTGATAGAGGCAAAGGTGTCCCGATGTTTCGATGAGATGGTGGCTATGGTTTTTTATGGGAGTCAACCTTGACGATCCAACTACGAACGTGCGAGACGTCGCGCCTTAGCAATCACTAAACCAACTTCCGAGGGGTTATTGACCACGCTGGAGCATGATCAACCTGACCACGAGGGTCTGTTTCCTACGAGCAAACGAAGAACAAGCAAGAAACTGATATTACAATCTGGATATTGCGAATATAAGATGAAAGCTTTATTGATCAAGGTGGGGTTTTGTGACGCCTTTGTCTGGTCGTTGAACACAAATGAAGTATGCAAAGTTGCAGCTATGGCGAACTTTAATCTAAACAAAACCCGAAGTCTAAACGATGCCCTAAGGGCTGTATATATGAAGGAGAGAGGGGGAATTTCGTGGCCCTTGGAGGAGGGGTCCGAAACCAACCCTAACTCTTGTTTCCCCACACATACGGACTCTAAAAACTGCCTATAATCAAGTATTTCGAAATTACATGGGCCTGGCCCAAAAATAAGGTGACGCATCACCTAGAATAGCCTATGAACGAAATTTATGAAGTGGCATCTTGTATATTTCGTTCAAGGCTTCATGCACTCATTATGGTGGCTTCAAAGTCCTGGAATCATCACTTGTAACTCCGTTCTTGTTCCCCTTGCGCATGCCATCATATCCATGCTTGAACTTGCTCCAAGGTTCATCTTTCTTGTCCAAGCTAGGCCCTTCATTTGTAAGCAAAACAAATGTATCCAATTTAGGCAGCACCATATTCTCATGAACATTAGAATTGTTACCAAGAAACGAAAGTACCTAATAATTCAATCGGCGTGCGCGAGATCTACTAATTGGTATAGTATGTATAGCAGCAGGGGCTGTGGGTGTAACAATGGTATTGATGTTCTCATCACCCTACATTCACTTTTGTAAGTCGTTTCAAACAACTTAAAATAGGTTGTTTTGCACATTGTCTAAAATGTCTTCGAGGTCTTATAAAAGTGAACAGAGGGAGTAGAAATAACACTAAAGACAATCCATTGAATAGCATGCTTTTCTCTTCTTCACATGGCATGCAATAAGAGGAGACTATCGGCGAGGCAAGCTGAGGGCCGACCCTCCCGAAAAAAGTGGATCGACCTCCTCTGCCGCTCCCGCGGGCGACAGGGGAGGCCTCCCGCCGCCGTCGGTCCCCGTCTCCCCTCTTCCTTCAGTCCCCTCGTCGCCGCCCAGGCACACCGGCCGGCGAAGCCTGCCTGGCGTGGGCGGCGGCGGGACGCCTCTCCCCTTCGTTGTTTGGCTGGCACAGGACGGATAGATCGATGGAAGGCGTTGGGCTAGAGTGGAGCACGACGGCGTGGCAGCGGGCGCTCCTAGCGGCGGCGTGCGGTCGGCGCGACGACGCTATGGTGGCGTTCTCGCGGCACGGTATGCGGCTGCGCTGCCATTGATAGGGCTCGTTGGTTTCGCTCTGGCGGCCAGCAAGGGCTGGATCCCGCGGCGGCGGCCCCGGACGGCGGAGGTTGTGTCGGTGGCTGTGGTCTCGCGACGGGCGATGCAGCAGTCGCGGTGGTGGATGATCCGTGCACAAGACGCTTGATGAAGGCCATTGGAACAGATCTGGGTGAAGACCTGCTCGCGGCTGCTGCCGAGGCCGGCGTTGGCGGCACTTTTCGGTGTCGTTCCCTTGTTGAAGGCATCGCTGTTGAGAAGTTCCAGGCCACTATCTGCTACCTCTGGGGGAAACCCTAGATCAGCAGATCGGATGACGGCGACATTATTATGTCATTTTCCTCTTGTGGCGTCATTCTTGAAGGTGTACACGGGCTCGAGGGACCAGTGAACGGAATAATTGGTGGAGCGGTGCTTCATCCTGCACATTAATGGTGGCATTTCTCGGCGGCGTGGCGCGATGGAGACTCGACGCCCGATGTGTGGCAAGGGACTCGCACAGGAGGGTGCCGTTATCAGGCGCCGTGGTGGCGTCGATGGCAGAGAGGCCGGGAAAGGTGGTGCGGCAGTACACACTGAAGATGGATTGGTGGCAGGTGGCGGCGGCGGCCTCATACCCGGCAGGCGTCCTGGTTGAGGAATGCGCTGGACTGATAGGTGCCCCATACCCGGCAGGCGTCCGGGTTGGGACATCAGGTCTTAGATGTTTAGGTTTGGCTGCGATGTCTGTTTGGTATTAGGCTCAGACTATCAACGCCCCTTTATCAATTGGATAGGTGTAGCGACAGTTGTTGCATAGACGGTGGCTTTAGTCTTATTGTTGTATCACTTTGTAAGGTCTTATAAAAATAATTAATAAAATGGCCATATGCATCACCCAGATGCAGAGGCCGGGGGTCCTCCTCCTTTTCTAAAAAAAATGGCATGCATTTATAATTGCCTTATCAACCATCGAACACCACGTTCAGTGTTGCCAATGCGCAGTTTTTTTAGAAACTGTCAATGCGCGGCTGTACCACCTAAAATCTCTGGCACCTCAAGGGCCGCTATAATGGGCCGGCCAGGGTGCCCTGTATCTTCGGCCCATCCGTTTGTTTTTTCTTGTTTGTTTTTTCTTTGGTTCGTTTGTTTCTTCTGTTTATGTTCTCTTTTTTTGGATAATGGGAGTTTTATTTCATGATAATAGGGTTATAATCTAGCAACAACAGGTCCTCGATACACGGAGCCCCCCTATGCAATCATACAACAGTAGATGTTTCTGTACGACTGTAATTAGCCAGCTGATCTGCTACCTTTTTTTGACCTTATGTTTTGTTAGTTTGTACATCTTTTTCTATTCGAATTTTGGAAGGATTTTTTTTTCACCTTTTCTTTTCTTTTCTCTTGTTTACATGTATTTGAAATGTTCTAAAATATACAATTTGAATGTATCTTTTTTATTAATTTTGTAAAAATGTTCACCAGATACTTAAAAATCTATGACACATCTAGATGTGTTCTAGTTATCATACATCTAAGTGACTCAATCAATATAGAAAAGAGAAGCAAAAAAAAGACAAAAGAGAATACTTGCATGCATCTTAGCGTAAAATCAATAACATATGACTTAGATGTGCAATACTTAGAGCACATCTATATGTGTTTTAGCAAAACTGTAAAAAAAATCACCCAGAAAGGAAATAAAAAGTCTATATCTTCAATCCTCTCTATTACTCGCTCCACGCCTTACACTCTTTGGGCTTCATGTATTAAGAAATTAATTGTGTATTAAAAATCTTCATCATGTATTAATTAAAAACTTATGTATATTTGAAATTATTTATTTGAAAAAAATGTAAATTATGTATTTCAAAATTGTTCATCATGTATTTTTAAAATATCTGTGTAATGAAAAATGTTCTCTGTGTATTTAAAATGTTCAAAGTATTAAAAATTGTTTATTGTGTATTAGATAAATGTCTGACATCTATTTGCAAAATGTTTAACATGCATTTAAAAGATGTTCACCGTGTATTTACAGAATGTTTGACATGCATTTGACTAATGTTCAATGTGCATTTGATAATGTTTCACATGTATATGAATAAATGTTCAGCGTGTATCTGGAAAATGTTCAATGTGTATTTGAAAAATATTGAACGTCTATTTAAAGGAAATTTCAAGGTGTATTAAAAAATGGATAAAGGAGGAAAAACATGGTGAACATGTTTAATACATGACGACATTTTTAAATACATGATATACAGTTTTTTAAATGTTGGGGAGGATAAAAAAGTTCATGAATTCAAAAAAAGAAAAACCAAGAAAATAAAATGAACTGTTCATAAACACTGTATAAAAATGTTTGTAAACACTTCAGAAATGTTCACATGTTTTACAAATAAAATGTTCATGAAACTGTTGAAAATGTTCGACGTGTGTTTAGGAATGTTCACTGTGTATAAAAAATGATCAATGTGCATTTTACAATAGTTTAACATGTATCAAATAAATGTTCATAGCGTATTTGAAAAATATTTAACATGTATCTGAAAAATGTTCAATGGGTATTTAAGAAATAAAGAAACAGGAAAAGACGGAAAAAAAGAAAGAAACCTGATAATCATTGATAGCCCACTAGCATTAACGCATGTTATTTGGCAAGCCCACTAGTGGAGCACCAGAATACTTCTCGCAATAAGGGTTACACAGTTCTCACGTGTGTATACTGTTGTTTGTTCATTTTTAAGTTGCTCATTATGTGGGCCATGTGGTTTTTATATGTAAATTTGGCAGCAACTCAAGAAAAATATATTTCAATGTTTGAATTTGATACTATACCCAACCTAATTTATATTCCTTTATTTTTGAAGTTATGAATTGAATTTAGATCTCATATATAGTGGAATGATATATACATAATTTTCCCTATGCTATAAAATGATCTCAATTTGCTTTCATTGCCTTTTAATATGTTATTAGTGACATAGTGCACTAGTACACTTCAGCCCAAGAGTGCTAGTGGATTCTATATGCCCCTGTCGCCCAACCATAACAGCAAATATCAGTACTTGTTCAGAAGTTCTTGGGTCAAGGGGAAACATTTAGGAGCGAATGTGCATGACCTCGTGAGGGTATTGCAGTAAAATATCAGTACTTGATGAGTTTTGTAGATTGTTCTCCACGTTTGTTTTTCTCAAAAATCCATATATAATGGGTCATCCCACATGAGCTTCATAGGATTCTGAAGGTGGCATTCCCTTATTCCAAAGGCATCTAGGAAAATTATGTACAAGGTTCAAATCCAACAAAGTCGCCCAATCTGAAATATTAATTTGAATATAGCGTCACCGAGATTGCTCTTCCATGACTTGCTCAACTCTTAGGCAAACCTTTTTCACAAGCCCATCACATTAACAACATGTGCCATTGTTGCAACGCCTGGCTGCCAATCTTGTCTGGATTGACTTTGGCATCACGAGCTCCAACTCCATCTGGCAGATTTGGGACACCGCAAACTCAAATGGCCGTGACAACGGCATCTGGGTATCGATTTCCCTATCAATCCATTGGAAATTTTGACATTCCATGAACGCAAAGACGCTCCGTGATGTCTCATGCGGCTCCTTTGTAACTATCTCAAACGTTGTAGCGGACTTTGATCTTTGGCGGCAATACCTGTCCTTGCGCCTGATACTTGATATATTCAGGTGGAAATCCTCTACCCCAATGGTGATTGAAGAAAAAAACTGAGATTCTCTTGTGTCAATGATCTGTAGGTGGAACTCATCGCGACCCCGGAACTTTGATGTTTCGGCAAGTGAGGAACTCAATCATATAAAAATTCCTGCGTCCATGCACACAGCGACACAAAACCGAATCAAACATATATGAAAGGATTCACCTACCTGGTCCATTCCACAATGAGGAAATTATGAAGAGCACATCCTTTTTGCCCTCGCGACGCGTCATCATGTAATCCATGCCGGCACGCATCAACCATCCAAGATCGCGGAGCAAACATGGCGAGCTCAGTACGCATGCCTCATGAACATGTTTGCTGATGGTCATCTAACCATCACCACCGTCTGTCTGTCGGCGTAATCGCCATGCACCCACTCAGGCACCCATCCATGCACCAAGCTTACAGACGGCAGACTGAACGATGGTTAGATGACAACCAGCAAAACAAGTTCAGAGCTGCATGAACTAGAGATATACGATTGAGAGTGGCGAGAGAGACGAGAAGGGAAGAAACACACGGAGCCTAGCCAGAGCTGGAAGACGAGAGATGCGAAGACTAATGTAGGCATATCCGTATATGCTTGAAATGATGCCAGAGATAACGAAAGCATGGGAGCATATTCGCGGGAATAAACCATCTGGGGTGTTGGTGGGCCATGACAGACAGAGACTGCGTGCATGCCGGTCAGACTTCACGGCGAGAACAGAACCCACCACAGACACGAGGCTCTACCAGCATGAAAGATCCATTAACGTCCACGAAACAAACGTAAAAAAGGTACGGATTATGACAAACAACTGGCGAGTGATGACGAGGCGCCATGTCATAGGTGACGTATTGCAGTGGATTGCCACGTGAGTGATGTTCCCTTGTCATTTGCCGGTGTTGCTAACCTTCACTTGCTACTCTAGGAAGGCGATGTTACTGGCAAAGCGTGCGGACACGAAGTTCTGCCAGTTCTCCTGGTGCAGGACGTTCTTGGCGGCGCCCCTCCTCCTCGACATCGCCATGTCACAGCCGAGCGCGTCGCCCGCGGCGTCGCCCAGCTTGCTGGCGGCTCCGGCGGGGGCATCATGTCCTGCGACGAGGTCTCCCAGACCGCCGTCCACGGCGCTGCCCATACGGATATAGGAGACCTTGCACTCGGCGAGGTCGGATAGCAGGCCTCCGATGAGATTGACCGTGGATGTGATGTTGTGCGCGGTGGCGTTGGCGGCGATGATGGCGAGATCGCGCATGCTCCTTGCGGCGGCGGCCGCCGCCGGGTCGGAGGAGGAGAGCACGCCGACGCAGTAGTCGTAGCCGGGGTACATGTTGTACAGCAGGGAGGAGCACGTCGCGTTCATGATGGCGGCGGGCGAGGCCGTCCTGTTCGAGTTGGGCACCAGCCTCGCGATGTTCCTGGCGAGCAGGACCAGGGCCGCGTTGGCCGAGTTGACATGCCTCATGAACAGGTAGGCGCTGGTCTTTGCGAAGACGGAGCATGTCGCGTCGATGATGGCAGTGGCAGGGGAGGGCCCGGGGTCGGCCATGGCAGCGGCGGCGAGGAGAACGGAGGCGAGTATCGCGGCGAGGGGCTGCATCGTGCTTTTTGTGTATATAGGCTTCGATCGATCTTGTCCTGTTTCGAGTTTTATATACAGTTTTGCTAACAAAGTAGGCGGGCCTTTGCAAGGAGCAGTTTCCGGCAGCAAATTGACGAGATTGATCATATACCAAATTTCAATATAACTTCCTTACGGTAGGTTTTTATCGTTTCTTAGCTGACGAACGTTCGCTTCGCCCGGCAGGATGACAATTGTGAATGATTTTGTTGTCAATTTTTTTCTTGGAGACTAACCCGGGTTAGACTAGCCTGTTGGCATTTTTTTATAGAAGAAAACTCCGTGAGCATCAATCGCTCGAGCCGAGACACTGGTGGGCTGGCTGCGAACTCCCGCGCCTTGCCAACTGAACCACGCTTCATTCTCTTTGGTGCCAATTTTAGTTGAAGAATGTGGCAATTTCTTCATACTTATCATGACAATGTCTTACAAAAGACAGTTCATTCCTAAAACTGGTGTTTGCTGGGAATTCCTCCCTAGCAAATGTTCGCCAGTTAGAATTACCATATAATAAACAATAGTTAATTATTTTCCTTATTTATCATTGTTGCATGCCAGCCTGTATAGAATTATTTTGACACAAATACTCAAATTATATTAAAGTATAAGAAAAACTTATCAAATGCTCTAAAGCATGCTCGTACGTTGCAACGGGGGAATAAGTATCCATGCATCTTGTTTGTGAAAGAAAAAAATGTAAATTATCCTTCCCTAAAATCTAAGGAATGTAATAATAAGATAAATATTACAAGGTTAATGAAATTGCAAGTTTGATTTGTGGTGCAATATTGATGAGTGTATGATAATCCTTCAAGCCATGTACTCTGTGGATGCACATCAGAAGAAGAAATAAAAAGGTTGTACCTGTGACAATTCATATGATTGTGCACTGACAAAAAAGAATTTGAATTTACATGCACTGCATAATACTCCCCCCGTTTCTTTATATAAGGTGTATTTGTTTTTTGAAAAGCCAAAGGAGTGTATGTTTGACCGAATAGAAAAATATATCAATATACACAATATGGAATTTATATCAATTGATCCATCATGAAAAAAAGTTTCATATTTTATCTATTACGTATTGGAGATGTTGTTATATTATTCCATAATCTTATCAAACATTCAAAGGATTGACTTGCACGGAAGTAAATACACCTTATATTCTGAAACGGAGAGAGTATAGCAGTAGCAAAACGAAGATCGACGGGAGGCGATAGAGCATTGTGAAGGAAATATGCCCTAGAGGCAATAATAAAGTTATTATTTATTTCCTCATATCATGATAAATGTTTATTATTCATGCTAGAATTGTATTAACCGAAACATAATACATGTGTGAATACATAGACAAACATAGTGTCACTAGTATGCCTCTACTTGACTAGCTCGTTGATCAAAGATGGTTATGTTTCCTAACCATAGACATGAGTTGTCATTTGATAAACGGGATCACATAATTAGGAGAATGATGTGATTGACTTGACCCATTCCGTTAGCTTAGCACTTGATCGTTTTAGTTTACTGCTATTGCTTTCTTCATGACTTATACATGTTTCAATGACTATGAGATTATGCAACTCCCGATTACCGGAGGAACACTTTATGTGCTACCAAACGTCACAACGTAACTGGGTGATTATAATGGTGCTCTACAGGTGTCTCCGATGGTACTTGTTGAGTTGGCATAGATCGAGATTAGGATTTGTCACTCCGATTGTCGGAGAGGTATCTCTGGGCCCTCTCGGTAATGCACATCACTACAAGCCTTGCAAGCAATGTGACTAATGAGTTAGTTACGGGATGATGCATTACAGAACGAGTAAAGAGACTTGCCGGTAACGAGATTGAACTAGGTATGGAGATACCGACGATCGAATCTCGGGCAAGTAACATACCGATGACAAAGGGAACAACGTATATTGTTATGCGGTTCGACCGATATAGATCTTCGTAGAATATCTAGGAGCCAATATGGCATCCAGGTTCCGCTATTGGTTATTGACCAGAGAAGTGTCTCGGTCATGTCTACATAGTTCTCCAACCCGTAGGGTCCGCACGCTTAATGTTCGTTGACGATATAGTATTTATGAGTTATGTATGTTGGTAACCGAATGTTGTTCGGAGTTCCGGATAAGATCACGGACATGACGAGGAACTCCGGAATGGTCCGGACATAAAGTTTGATATATGGGGTAATAGTGTTTGGTCTCCGGAAGGGTTCCGGAATTCACCGGAAGGAGTTTCGTATGTTTCCCGAAATGTTTGGGCACGAGAACACTTTATTTGGGCCAAAGGGGAAAGCCCACAAGGTTTTTGGAAAGCGCAAAAGGAAGTTTTGCGGAGTACGCTGGGAACCCTGGTGTCTGGCCCGGGAGTCCGAGAAGGACTCTTGCCTTTCGGGTGAAACTGACTTTCTGGAGGCTTTTACTTCAAGTTTCGACCCCAAGGCTCAACATATAAATAGAGGGGTAGGGCTAGCACCCAAGACACATCAAGAAACACCAAGCCGTGTGTCGGCAACCCTGTCCCCTCTAGTTTATCCTCCGTAATAGTTTCCGTAGTGCTTAGGCGAAGCCCTGCGGAGATTGCTCTTCACCAACACCGTCACCACGTCGTCGTGCTGCCGGAGCTCATATACTACTTCGCCCCTCTTGCTGGATCAAGAAGGCGAGGACATCATCGAGCTGAACGTGTGCTGAACGCGGAGGTGCCGTACGTTCGGTACTTGATCGGAACGGATTGTGAAGGTGTACGACTACATCAACCGCGTTGATAAACGCTTTCGCTTTCGGTCTACGAGGGTATATAGACATACTCTCCCCTCTCGTAGCTATGCATCACCATGATCTTGCGTGTGCGTAGGATTTTTTTTGAAATTACTACGTTCCTCGACAATGATATCAGAGTCAGGTTTATGCGTAGATGTTATATGCACGAGTAGAACACAAGTGAGTTATGGGTGATACAAGTCATACTGCTTACCAGCATGTCATACTTTGGTTCACCGGTATTGTTGGATGGAGCGGCCCGGACCGACATTACACGTACGCTTACGCGAGACTGGTTCTACCGACATGCTTTGCACACAGGTGGCTGGCGGGTGTCAGTTTCTCCAACTTTAGTTGAACCAAGTGTGGCTACGCCTGGTCCTTGAGAAGGTTAAAGCAGCACTAACTTGACGAACTATCGTTGTGGTTTTGATGCGTAGGTAAGAATGGTTCTTGCTCAGCCCGTAGCAGCCATGTAAAACTTGCAACAACAAAGTAGAGGACGTCTAACTTGTTTTTGCAGGGCATGTTGTGATGTGATATGATCAAAACATGATGCTATATTTATTGTATGAGATGATCATGTTTTGTAACGGAGTTATCGGCAACTGGCAGGAGCCATATGGTTGTCGCTTTATTGTATGCAATGCAATCGCCCTGTAATTGCTTTACTTTATCACTAAGCGGTAGCGATAGTCGTAGAAGCAATAGATGGCGAGACGACAACGATGCTACGATGGAGATCAAGGTGTCGCGCCGGTGACGGTGGTGATCATGACGGTGCTTGGAGATGGAGATCAAAGGCACAAGATGATGATGGCCATATCATATCACTTATACTGATTGCATGTGATGTTTATCCTTTATGTATCTTATTTTGCTTTGTTTAACGGTAGCATTATAAGATGATCTCTCACTAAATTTCAAGGTAAAAGTGTTCTCCCTGAGTATGCACCGTTGCCAAAGTTAGTCGTGCCGAGACACCACATGATGATCGGGTGTGATAAGCTCAACGTTCATCTACAACGGGTGTAAGATAGTTTTACACACGCAGAATACTCGGGTTAAACTTGATGAGCCTAGCATATGCAGATATGGCCTCGGAACACTAAGACCGAAAGGTCGAGCGTCAATCATATAGTAGATATGATCAACATAGAAATGTTCACCATTGAAAACTACTCCATCTCACGTGATGATCGGTCATGGTTTAGTTAATATGGATCACGTGATCACTTAGATGATTAGAGGGATGTCTATCTAAGTGGGAGTTCTTAAGTAATATGATTAATTGAACTTAACTTTATCATGAACTTAGTACATGATAGTATTTTGCTTGTCTATGTTATTGTAGATAGATGGCCCGTGTTGTTGTTCCGTTGAATTTTAATGCGTTCCTTGAGAAAGCAAAGTTGAAAGATGATGGTAGCAATTACACGGACTGGGTCCGTAACTTGAGGATTATCCTCATTGTTGCATAGAAGAATTACGTCCTGGAAGCACCGCTGGGTGCCAGGCCTGCTGCAGATGCTACTTACGATGTTAAGAACGTCTGGCAGAGCAAAGCTGATGACTACTCGATAGTTCAGTGTGCCATGCTTTACGGCTTAGAACCGGGACTTCAACGACGTTTTGAACGTCATGGAGCATATGAGCTGTTCCAGGAGTTGAAGTTAATATTTCAAGCAAATGCCTGGATTGAGAGATATGAAGTCTCCAATAAGTTCTACAACTGCAAGATGGAGGAGAATAGTTCTGTCAGTGAACATATACTCAGAATGTCTGGGTACCATAACCACTGGACTCAACTGGGAGTTAATCTTCCTGTTGATAGTGTCATTGACAGAGTTCTTCAATCACTGCCACCAAGCTACAAGAGCTTCGTGATGAACTATAATATGCAAGGGATGGATAAGACGATTCCCGAGCTCTTCGCTATGCTAAAAGCGGTGGAGGTAGAAAACAAGAAGGAGCATCAAGTGTTGATGGTTAACAAGACCACCAGTTTCAAGAAAAAGGTTAAAGGGAAGAAGAAGGGGAACTTCAAAAATAACGGCAAGCAAGTTGCTGCTCAGGAGAAGAAACCCAAGCCTAAGACTGAGTGCTTCTACTGCAAACAAACTGGTCACTGGAAGCAGAACTGCCCCAAGTATTTGGCGGATAAGAAGGATGGCAAGGTGAACAAAGGTATTTGTGATATACATGTTATTGATGTGTACCTTACTAGAGCTCGCAGTAGCACCTGGGTATTTGATACTGGTTCTGTTGCTAATATTTGCAACTCGAAATAGGGACTACAGATTAAGAGAAGACTAGCTAAGGATGAGGTGACGATGCGCGTGGGAAATGGTTCCAAAGTCGATGTGATCGCCATCGGCATGCTACCTCTACATCTACCTTTGGGATTAGTTTTAGACCTAAATAATTGTTATTTGGTGCCAGCGTTAAGCATGAACTTTATATCTAGATCTTGTTTGATGCGACACAGTTATTCATTTAAATCTGAGAATAATGGTAGTTCTATTTATATGAGTAATATCTTTTATGGTCATGCACCCTTGAAGAATGGTCTATTTGTGTTGAATCTCGATAGTAGTGATACACATATTCATAATGTTGAAGCCAAAAGATGCAGAGTTGATAATGATAGTGCAACTTATTTGTGGCACTGCCGTTTGGGTCATATTGGTGTAAAACGCATTTAGAAACTCCATACTGATGGACTTCTGGAATTGCTTGATTATGAATCACTTGGTACTTGCGAACCATGCATCATGGGCAAGATGACTAAAACACCGTTCTCCGGAACAATGGAGCGAGCAACAGATTTATTGGAAATCATACATACTGATGTATGTGGTCCGATGAATATTGAGGCTCGCGGCGGGTATCGTTATTTTCTCACCTTCACAGATGATTTGAGCAGATATGGGTATATCTACTTAATGAAACATAAGTCTGAAACATTTGAAAAGTTCAAAGAATTTCAGAGGGAAGTGGAAAATCATCGTAACAAGAAAATAAAATTTCTACAATCTGATCATGGAGGAGAATATTTGAGTTACGAGTTTGGTCTACATTTGAAACAATGTGGAATAGTTTCGCAACTCACGCCACCCGGAACACCACAGCGTAATGGTGTATCCGAACGTCGTAATCGTACTTTACTGGATATGGTGCGATCTATGATGTCTCTTACCGATTTACCACTATCATTTTGGGGTTATGCTTTAGAGACGGCTGCATTCACGTTAAATAGGGCACCATCGAAATCCGTTGAGACGACGCCTTATGAACTGTGGTTTGGCAAGAAAACAAAGTTGTTGTTTCATAAAGTTTGGGGTTGCGATGCTTATGTGAAAAGGATTCAACCTGATAAGCTCGAACCCAAATCGGAGAAATGTGTCTTCATAGGATACCCAAATGAGACTGTTGGGTACACCTTCTATCACAGATCCGAAGGCAAGAAATTCGTTGCTAAGAATGGATCCTTTCTAGAGAAGGAGTCTCTCTCGAAAGAAGTAAGTGGGAGGAAAGTAGAACTTGATGAGGTAACTGTACCTGCTTCCTTATTGGAAAGTAGTTCATTATAGAAACCGGTTCCTGTGACACCTACACCAATTAGTGAGGAAGCTAATGATAATGATCATGAAACTTCAGATCAAGTTACTACCGAACCTCGTAGGTCAACCAGAGTAAGATCCACACCAGAGTGGTACGGTAACCCTATTTTGGAAGTCATGTTACTTGACCATGATGAACCTACGAACTATGAAGAAGCGATGGTGAGCCCAGATTCCGCAAAATGGCTTGAGGCCATGAAATCTGAGATGGGATCCATGTATGAGAATAAAGTATGGACTTTGGTTGACTTGCCCTATGATCGGCAAGCCATCGAGAATAAATGGATCTTCAAGAAGAAGACTGACGCTGACGGTAATGTTACTGTCTACAAAGCTTGACTTGTTGCGAAAGGTTTTCGGCAAGTTCAAGGAGTTGACTACGATGAGACTTTCTCACCCGTAGCGATGCTTAAGTTTGTCCGAATCATGTTAGCAATTGCCGCATTTTATGATTATGAAATTTGGCAAATGGATGTCAAAACTGCATTTCTGAATAGATTTCTGGATGAAGAGTTGTATATGATGCAACTAGAAGGTTTTGTCGATCCAAAGGGAGCTAACAAAGTGTGCAACTTCACGGTCTGTCAACCGCTTAAACGACTTTTGCAAAAAAAAAGGGGGATCCCGCGATCGCTCTGGCGATCTGGCGGAGACGGAGGCAGAGCGTGATTGAAATGGCGTCCTCGACGCCGTTGCCGGCGGCCCGCTGGAGAAAGGGGCAGTCCTCCTGGAGAGGGCCTCGAAGGGGGCCTATTCAGCGGGCAGGATTGGGAAGACTTCCGAGCAAGATCCAGGCATATCATCCACCGAGCGGCGAATCGGGGGCACTGTCTGGCGCTGGCGAGAAGTAGAGCAGAGGAGATCCCCAGCGTCTTGGCAGGTGAGTTCCTTCCTACTATAGATGGGGAAGATTCGATCCGGACTAGGAAGGCGAAGATATCAACAGATTCGGTCAGGGGTGTTTCT
Organism: Triticum urartu; assembly: GCF_003073215.2. Taxonomy (NCBI): domain Eukaryota; kingdom Viridiplantae; phylum Streptophyta; class Magnoliopsida; order Poales; family Poaceae; genus Triticum; species Triticum urartu. The sequence goes on along the minus strand of NC_053023.1, from coordinate 574,875,513 downwards.
TTGGAAGGCGCTGATCCAGCCTTTGCGGGCGTGTATGGGCCGCCGGCGCATTTGGTAGGTTCTACAAATTACTTAGGAATAAGAGAGAGGAATCAAGGGGAGCGATTGTAGCCTCGGATTTGATCCGGGAAGAGGTTGATTTTAATTGTAATGGCAGCAATAGAGGAAATTCCGCTGGAATTATTAGGAAACAGACTAATCAAGAGCATCTATTTTCTGTTAATGGTATCAATAATGGATTAGATGATATGAGGGTGGGGGGTAAGAGGTGCTATATCTATGGTAATAGAGGACGCATCTGTTCTTCACGCACTTTCTCGAACCAGTGTTCTCAACATATTGTGTCATCGTATTGGAGTCTAGGTTCATTGCTGATCACCATGGCGGGTGGGGGAGAGATGAAGGAAAGGTCAGCGGAGGCGGGGAAGGAGAGTATGGTGAGCTTGGGAGGGGTGCGTGCCACGGCAGAGGAGCTGCGATCCCAGCCAGCAATGGTCGGGGCTGGGGTCTCCCTGCTCCAGCCTACTCCGGACCGGATGGGGAAGATGGGGCCGAGGCGCTCCCGTGGCGATAGCGTGCCTCTCGTCATCGACATGGAGGCGGCTCACAAGGCCGTAAGTGGCTTTCTGGTGGTCGGGCGCCTTCTCTCCCCCTTCCAGGTTAACCCGAGGGTCATTGTTGACGACCTATGGAACACGGCTTGGAAGAACCAAGGGGTGGTCACCATCCAAGAGGTGGCAAGCGATGATGGGAGGTTCATCCTCAATTTAGCTGCTGAGAATGACCGTCGGTTTGTGCTTAAGGCGCAACCATGGCACTTCAAGCAGGACGGCCTCATCTTCGCCCAGTTCGATGGCAAGGGCGACCCGGCGGAGGTCGACCTTGGTGTCATGACCATATGGGTCCAGGTACGTGATATCCCGTTCGAGCTGAAGACAGAGAGTATAGGGCGGTCTCTTGAGGATCAATTGGGAGAGGTGCTGGAGGTATCGCATCGGAATCATGTTATTGTTGAAAAATATTTGCGTGTGCGGGTGAAGATTTTACTGCATGTACCTCTGAAGACCTCTGTAGAGATTACCCCTTTAGGTAGTTCAAAAATTCTTAAATATGATGTAAAGTATGAGAAGCTACCTTTGTACTGTGAGTGTTGTGGGATAGTAGGCCATACTTCTGAGAGGTTTTGTAAAATCCCAAGTGAGAAGAGAGTAGTTTGTTTCCCAAAAAATCTTAGTGTTGAGCCATATTGGAAGAGCCAAGGTGCTAGCAGAAAGGGACTCCTCTTCAGGAACTACTCTCGTGGCGGCAAGAGTTCGACCACATGCATCGTCACCAACAACATCGCCAAGCCTACGGACGTCGTCAAGGTGGCCACAGCCGTGAGTGGTCTCACGGTTTCTGATAAGGGGGCCATCTCTTCCGTCAAGATGACCACCGGCCAGGAGGGCTGGGCTCACGGGGCGGTACTGCATGCCCCGACGAGTGTGTCGCTTGGTCAGGAGGACCAGGCTGACGTGCCTGCTGCTCCGGCCGGGCGGAGCTATGCGGTTCAGGGCAAAGAAGTCCTGGAGGACTTGCGCCAGGCTGGGATGCATGACCAGCTGTTGCGTTTTGCTATTATACCGGTCCAAGCACCCTTGGCGGATCATTTGGCCATTTGTACAGAATCACAGGGGATGGCCAGCCAAGTCCTAGCGCCTGGGGAAAATGATCGCAGCCTACTCTTCCAGCCGGGAGTGCTGGAGGCGCTGTCCAGCGCTGTGGCTGCAAGGATCGCAGCGGCAGATGGTGATACTGAGAATAACGCCTTGCGATTTAAATTCAATGCAGCCAAAAATCCTATACAGGGCAAATCAAAAAATAAAGATAAAAAGAAAGGGGGCGAACAGAGTTGAGGTTGCCCGCAAGCAAGTACTAGGGAGAAAAAGGGGATATTCTTTTGGGGTTCGTCCGATGGGCAGTGACTTAGAGTTCTCCTTTGAGAAAGAGATGGATAGCTATGAGCGCATGTTGTATGGTGATGTAACCGTCTCATCCAAAGGGGTGTGCATGGGTAGAGTGGTAGTTGTCCAGGACGAGGAGGGCGGGGCTACTCACATTGCAAGGGAGATAGACGAGAAGGAAGAAGAGTATGTTCCGCAAGGTGTGGAATCGGTTGGTGAAGAGAAAGACGAGATTGGCACATCGACGGCCTCCGAGGAGGAGGACTGCCGGGCAAAATGAAAATCCTAGGATGGAACTATCGTGGTATGCTCTCCAACACGGCAGTTCGTGAGCTTCTGGATCTACAGGAGCGTACAAGGGCAGAGTTGATTTTCCTTTCTGAATCCCATTTGAATAATTGTAAAGCTGATGAGCTTCGTCGTACTTTAGGTTTTGATTCTATGTTTGTAGTGGAAATTGATGGCAAGGCCGGTGGCCTCGCTTTGTTTTATCATAAATCGAATAAAGTCGAGTTGAACTATGTATCATCCTATTTTATTGATATTGTTTTTATGTACGAGGATGTGGTTAAGTGGCGGTTCACGTGTTTTTATGGTCACCCGAAATGGAATGAACGCCATCTTTCTTGGGACGATATTTGCAATCTATATAGTACGGGTAACCACCCCTGGGTAGTTTTGGGTGATTTTAATGAAATTTTATACCCATCGGAAAAGGAGGGTGGTATGGCTAGACCACTTGGTATGATGAGAGAATTTTGTGAATGTCTAATGGATTGCAGGCTAGAGGACCTAGGCTATACATGTGGCCTTTTCACTTGGAGGAGAGGCGAAATACGTGAACGTCTTGATCGAGCGGTCTGTAATATAGCATGGGCAAACAAATTCCCGCGAGCGGCAGTGATCAATGAAGAACATGTTCATTCTGATCATCGCCCGATCGTACTGGATACAGATTACTTAGATGAAAAAATCTTTAAACAGCCAGAGGGGCGTGTTAAACAGTTTGAGGCAAGGTGGTTGAAGGAAGAGACGGTCACTGAAATCGTTAAGGCATCGTGGGAGAAAGCAAAACTTGCAGGTATTGGACCCTCACTTGCTGATCGTACAAGAGTAGTGCATGCCGATCTGCATAATTGGGACCGGGAAACTCTGAAGGGACCAAAGGTGAGAATTAGGATATTAAAAAAAAGAATTTGAGAGAATAAGGCGTGGCCCAATGAATGCGGAGTCTCGATGTCGCCAGAAGGAAATTATTGTGCTAATTGAGAATATCTTGGATCAAGAGGAAATTTTTTGGTTACAGAGAGGACGGGCGAACTAGTTGATGCACGGGGATCGTAATACCTCTTTATTTCATAACGCCGCCACGGCCAGGAAAAAAGAAATAATATAAAGAGACTATTAGACGAGTCTGGAAAATGGATAACAGAAAAGGAGTTGATGAATCACATCACTGAATATTTTACAAAGCTCTTTACATCGGAAGTTCACCATCCGAATCAAGAAGTCTTATCACTAGTCCGTAGGAGAGTGTCAAATGAAATGAATAATGCTCTACTTGCTCCTTATACTGTGGAAGATGTTCGCAAGGCTTTATTCGATATTGGGGACCTGAAAGCTCCAGGGCCAGATGGACTCCATGCCATTTTCTATAAAAGGTTCTGGCCCATGCTGGGGGAAGACCTAATTGAGGAGGTTTTGAAAGCAATCAATACATGTACTATCCCGAATGGATGGAATGATACGGCAATTGTGATGATTCCTAAGATTAATACACCAGAAAAGTTAACCCAATTTAGGCCAATCAGCTTATGTAATGTGGTATACAAAATAATTTCAAAAATGGTGGCTTCTCGACTGAAGACTTTTTTTACCAGAAATCATTAGCCCAACACAAAGTGCGTTCGTACCGCTTAGATTGATAACGGACAATATTTTAGTGGCCTACGAATGTTTTCACACAATAAAGAATAAAAAAGAGGGTAGAGAGGGTTTGTGTGTTATAAAACTTGACATGCACAAAGCTTATGATAGAGTCGAGTGGGTTTTTTAAAGGAGATTATGTTGAAGTTGGGTTTTCGTGAAGAGTGGGTTAATTTGGTTATGCAATGCGTCACAACTATAGAATACAATGTAAGGATTAATGCAGAGGAAAGTCAGAGTTTTCAGCCTACCAGAGGGCTGAGACAGGGGGACCCGCTATCACCATACCTCTTTCTGCTATGCACAGAAGGGTTGAATGCTTTGCTCTTGCATGCTGAGGAGAACGGAGAAATATCAGGAGTTAAAGTTTGTAGAGATGTACCGCCAGTTACAAATCTTCTCTTTGCGGATGATTCATTGATCTTGATGAAAGCCAACCAACAGAATGCGATGGCCCTGAAATCATCACTAGATTTATATTGTGCGGCGTCCGGACAACTGGTAAGCGTGGAAAAGTCCAGTATTTTCTTTAGCCCTAATACAAAGGTCGAGATCAGAGAACAAATGTGTACAATACTGAATATAATGACGGAGGCACTGAATGAAAAATACTTGGGCCTGCCAGCAAACGTGGGTGTTGATAAAGCAGATTGCTTTAAATTTCTGATTGAACGTATTGTTAAGAAAATTAGTGGTTGGAAGGAAAAATTACTATCTGCCGGAGGGAAGGAGATCCTGCTCAAGGTTGTGATCCAAGCCATACCTACCTATGCAATGTCGGTCTTTAAAATTCCTAAAAAATTGTAAAGGAATCATCGACGCGATTGCGCATTTCTGGTGGGGAGACGAGGAGAACCAGAGGAGGATGCACTGGATGGCCTGGTGGAAAATGTGTGTACCAAAAGTCCAAGGAGGAATGGGTTTCCGTGATATCCACTGTTTCAACTTGGCTCTGCTTGCCAAACAGGCATGGCGTCTCCTTGATAATCCTGAATCCTTGTGTGCCACCGTTCTAAGGGCCAAGTACTATCCTGATGGCGACTTGTTGAATTCCAAGCCAAAGCATGGTGCTTCCTTCACCTGGCAAAGCATCATGGCAGGCATAACTACCCTGAAACGTGGCTATATTTGGCGAGTGGGGAATGGACATAATATCAATATCTGGGAAGATGCCTGGATCCCAAATTGTGCCAATAGGAAGATTGTGACTCCTAAGGGGGGACAATTGTTATCAAAAGTGGTGGATTTGATTGACCCCATCTCCAATAATTGGGATGAGGACCTGATTAAACAAACTATGTGGCCCATTGACGCAGAATCGATTCTTTCAATCCCAATTTCGCAACATAATATGACAGATTTCATTGCTTTGAGTTATACAAAAAATGGTATGTTCTCGGTACGGTCTGCTTACTCTATGGATTGGAACTATCAGTATGGGAGTCAACTAAAACACTCTAATGGGATGGGGCGAACCACACCTAACCCTATATGGTGTCAGATATGGAAGTTATCATGTCCGGCAGAAGTCAAAAAATTTATATGGCGTACGTTACACGGCACTCTCCCATGCCGGGCAACACTCGCTAATATACACATGAAGGTTTCGCCCTTGTGTCCTACTTGCTCTCAGGGTGTAGAAGACACGAAACACATGCTTTTTCTATGTACTAAAGCAAAGGAGGTCTGGAAGAGACTAGGGATGGAGGACATTGTTGATAGAGCTTGTAAAGTTGATCGTGCTGGAGAGGCGATATTGGAATACCTTTTACTTCTTCCAGAGCAAGATTTGCGTATTATGGGGTATCAAAATGTACGAGAAATGATGGCTATTTCAGCTTGGTATCTATGGTGGGAGAGACGGAAATTAGTGCACAAGGAAGTAACTCCGAATGCAACTCAGATATCAATGGGGATCACAACCCTTACATACAATTTTGTAAACGCATCATCTTCAAAGGCGTCCATAAAAAAGGGGGGTTGGCTTTTTCCTCCTAGGGGTTTCGTGAAACTCAATGTTGACGCCTCCTTTGACCATGACATGCTGAAGGGTACGATGGGGGCCGTCTTGCGAGACGACAAAGTAGGTTTATTGCAGGAGGAAATGGAAAGATCGACCATTGCGCAGATGTTATGATGGCAGAAGCATTAGCTCTCAAATTTGGACTAACATTAGTGCAAAGGGCAGGGTGGAACCGATTAATCATCAACTCATATAATATGGATGTAATTGAGACCATGCAAGACGGAGGACAATCAACGGGTGCAGCGGCGGCAATTTTCGATGATTGCTTTCACTATGCATGTGATTTTATCATGACTAAATTCGAACACTGTAATAGAGAGGCAAATAAAGTAGCACATGAACTTGCTAGATTAGCCATATTTTCTTCAACTTTGGATTGGTTTGAGGAGCCTCTTAATGAAATTGTAATGATCCTCACAAACGATGTACTGATTATTTCTAATGAATAAAGTTTCGTTTTAACTAAAAAAAGTGTGCAAGCTCCAGCGATCCATTTATGGACTGGTGCAAGCCTCTCGGAGTTGGAATAAACGTTTTGATAGTGTGATCAAAACATATGGTTTTATAAAGACTTTTGGAGAAGCCTGTATTTACAAAAAAGTGAGTGGAAGCTCTGTAGCATTTCTAATATTATATGTGGATGACATATTGCTGATTGGAAATGACATAGAATTTCTAGATAGCATAAAAGGATACTTGAATAAGAGTTCTTCAATGAAAGACCTCGGAGGAGCTGCTTATATATTGGGCATCAAGATCTATAGAGATAGATCAAGACGCTTAATTGGACTTTCACAAATCACATACCTTGATAAAGTTTTGAAGAAGTTCAAAATGGATCAAGCAAAGAAAGGGTTCTTGCCTGTGTTACAAGGTGTGAAGTTGAGTAAGACTCAATGCCCGACCACTGCAGAAGATAGAGAGAAAATGAAAAATGTTCCCTATGCTTCAGCCATAGGCTCTATCATGTATGCAATGTTGTGTACCAGACCTGATGTGTGCCTTGCTATTAGTTTAGCAGGAAGGTACCAAAGTGATCCAGGAGTGGATCACTGGACAACGGTCAAGAACATCCTGAAATACCTGAAAAAGACTAAGAATATGTTTCTTGTTTATGGAGGTGACAAAGAGCTCGTCGTAAATGGTTACGTCGATGCAAGCATTGACACTGATCCGGACGATTCTAAATCGCAAACCGGATACGTGTTTATATTGAATGGTGGAGCTGTTAGTTGGAGCAGTTCTAAACAAAGCGTCGTGGCGGGATCTACATGTGAAGAGGAGTACATAGCTGCTTCGGAAGCAGCAAATGAAGGAGTCTGGATGAAGGAGTTCATATCTGATACGTCTCCAACGTATCTATAATTTTTGATTGTTCCATGCTATTATATTATCTGTTTTGGATGTTTATGGGCTTTATTATGCACTTTTATATTGTTTTTGGGACTAACCTATTAACCCAGAGCCTAGTGCCAGTTTATGTTTTTTCCTTGTTTTAGAGTATCGCAGAAAAGGAAAATCAAACGGAGTCCAATTGACCTGAAACTTCACGGAACTTATTTTTGGACCAGAAGAAGCCCACGGAGTATCGGAGTTGGACCAGGAGAGTCCTGGGCTGCCCACGAGGATGGGGGGCGCGCCGACCCCCCTGGGCGCGCCCCCTGCCTCGTGTACAGCCCGGAGGTTCACCGACGTACTTCTTCCTCCCATATATACCCATATACCCTAAAAACTTCGGGGAGCAGAATAGATCGGGAGTTCCGCCGCCAGAAGCCTCCGTAGCCACCGAAAACCAATCTAGACCCGTTCCGGCACCCTGCCGGAGGGGGAATCCCTCTCCGGTGGCCATCTTCATCATCCCAGCGCTCTCCATGACAAGGAGGGAGTAGTTCTCCCTCAGGGCTGAGGGTATGTACCAGTAGCTATGTGTTTGATCTCTCTCTCGTGTTCTTGAGGTGGTACGATCTTGATGTATCACGAGCTTTGCTATTATAGTTGGATCTTATGATGTTTCTCCCCCCTCTACTCTCTTGTAATGGATTGAGTTTTCCCTTTGAAGTTATCTTATCGGATTGAGTCTTTAAGGATTTGAGAACACTTGATGTATGTATTGCGTGGGATACCCGTGGTGACAATGGGGTATTCTATTGATCCACTTGATGTATGTTTTGGTGATCAACTTACGGGTTCTGTGACCCTGGGAATCTATGCATAGGGGTTGGCACATGTTTTCGTCTTGACTCTCCGGTAGAAACTTTGGGGCACTCTTTGAAGTGCTTTGTGTTGGTTTGAATAGATGAATCTGAGATTGTGTGATGCATATCGTATAATCATACCCATGGATACTTGAGGTGACATTGGAGTATCTAGGTGACATTAGGGTTTTGGTTGATTTGTGTCTTAAGGTGTTATTCTAGTACGAACTCTAGGATAGATTGAACGGAAAGAATAGCTTCATGTTATTTTACTACGGACTCTTGAATAGATCAATCAGAAAGAATAACTTTGAGGTGGTTTCGTACCCTACCATAATCTCTTCGTTTGTTCTCCGCTATTAGTGACTTTGGAGTGACTCTTTGTTGCATGTTGAGGGATAGTTATATGATCCAATTATGTTATTATTGTTGAGAGAACTTGCACTAGTGAAAGTATGAACCCTAGGCCTTGTTTCCACACATTGCAATACCGTTTGTGCCCACTTTTATCATTAGTTACCTGCTGTTTTTATATTTTCAGATTACAAAAACCTTTATCTACCAAAAACCTCCTTGAGCATTCCAATATCTCCCATTTCTTTCCCTCTCATGCTTGCATTAAACTGCTACTGCTTTATGTATGATCCTACTCTGATGCATAGCTTGTTTTTTTTACCTGCTTCATACCTTACCTGCTTATCCTAAATTGCTTAGTATAGGTTGGTTAGAGATCCATCAGTGACCCCCACCTTGTCCCAGTTGCCCCGCTTTATGTTCGATGACTCGATCAACATGATCGACGTCCAGGCCCCGACACCGCACATCACCCCCCTAGTTGTACGACTCTGCAGAGTTACCATCGAGTGTCGAGGGTGGAACCTCTTACATCACTCCTGACAGATCTCTGTAGTGTAGCTATACGGTCGAGGTCATCGAGGGTGATTTCCTCCTTAACCACTTCCGTTACGGCTCTGTCGTGCAACCCATCAAATGTCAACCTCGAGGGTGGATCCTCTTACGTTCACCTTGATGATAACATCGAGTGGGATTCACCGGGGGTGATTCCTCGGGTTTTCCCCTTGGTGTTAGACACACAGTTACTATGGTTACTATGACTTTGCACTGAGCCATGTTACTAAAGACGGGTTGGCCCTGAGGGGTACCCGCGCGAGCTTAATAGCAAGTGATGTGGAGTCGGGTTGACCTGGAAGGTGCCCGCAAGATACTTACGAGGCATGGCCGGGCATTCTTAGCCCTTGCCGCAAGTACTCGAGACGGGGCGACGGGGTCACATCGATCATGAGTCTCTGCTCGTTACCGCGTGGTCCTAATCCACTACGATTTGGATATTTGATCCGAGGGGCCTCTAGCCTGATAACACTAACCATCATGTGGTCATAGTATGGGTGTTCTGCGTCGTATACATCAGCCGAAGCTTAATCAACATCAGCGACTGAGCGGCGCGCGCTGGGTTGGACTGTGTAAGCTCCTGCCTTGTTTAAGGAGGTAGCTAGGTCTGCTCACCGGCCGCGTACGCAACGTGCAGGAGTTCCCGGGGCGATGGCCCATGATCCCTGGGGGCATAGGTTTAGTCTGGCGTGTTGACCTCTCTATTAAGCCTAGGTCAGGTTGCGGCGTATTGTTTGGCCGAGGCCGGGCATGACCCAGGAAAGTGTGTCCGGCCGGAGTTAATCGAGCATGGTGGGTAAGTTGGTGCACCCCTGCAGGAAAGAAAACATCTATCGATAGCATGTCCTACTGTAACGGACACTTGGAGTTGTATCCCGATCGATACAACTAGAACTGGATACAACGTAAGAGGACTAGTTGTATCTTGATCGTACACATTTGCGTGTATGATTAGTGTACGGTCAACTAGGGGGCGTCATAGTACGATCTTGATGTATCACGAGCTTTGGTATTATAGTTGGATCTTATGATGTTTCTCCCCCTCTACTCTCTTGTAATGGATTGAGTTTTCCCTTTGAAGTTATCTTATCGGATTGAGTCTTTAAGGATTTGAGAACACTTGATGTATGTATTGCGTGGGATACCCGTGGTGACAATGGGGTATTCTATTGATCCACTTGATGTATGTTTTGGTGATCAACTTACGGGTTCTGTGACCTTGGGAATCTATGCATAGGGGTTGGCACATGTTTTCGTCTTGACTCTCCAGTAGAAACTTTGGGGCACTCTTTGAAGTACTTTGTGTTGGTTTGAATAGATGAATCTGAGATTGTGTGATGCATATCGTATAATCATACCCATGGATACTTGAGGTGACATTGGAGTATCTAGGTGACATTAGGGTTTTGGTTGATTTGTGTCTTAAGGTGTTATTCTAGTACGAACTCTAGGATAGATTGAACGGAAAGAATAGCTTCATGTTATTTTACTACGGACTCTTGAATAGATCAATCAGAAAGAATAACTTTGAGGTGGTTTCGTACCCTACCATAATCTCTTCGTTTGTTCTCCGCTATTAGTGACTTTGGAGTGACTCTTTGTTGCATGTTGAGGGATAGTTATATGATCCAATTATGTTATTATTGTTGAGAGAACATGCACTAGTGAAAGTATGAACCCTAGGCCTTGTTTCAACACATTGCAATACCGTTTGTGCCAACTTTTATCATTAGTTACCTTGCTGTTTTATATTTCTAGATTACGAAAACCTTTATCTACCATCCATATACCACTTGTATCACCATCTCTTCGCCGAACTAGTGCACCTATACAATTTACCATTGTATTGGGTGTGTTGGGGACACAAGAGACTCTTTGTTATTTGGTTGCAGGGTTGCTTGAGAGAGACCATCTTCATCCTACGCCTCCTACGGATTGATAAACCTTAGTGAAAGGATCGATATGGTTGACTAGAGAGGGGGTGAATAGGCAACTACCAATTTTTAAATTTTCTTTATCAAATTAAACTTTGCATCAAGGTAGGTTGTCTAGATGTGCAACTAGGTGAGCAACTATATGATGCAATACCAACAATCTAACAAGCAAGCAAGAGAAGTAACACTAAAGAGCTTGCACAAGTAAAGGTAAGAGATAACCAAGAGTGGATCCGGTGAAGACGAGGATGTGTTATCGAAGTTCCTTCCCTTTGAGGGGAAGTACGTCTCCGTTGGAGAGGTGTGGAGGCACGATGCTCCCCAAGAAGCCACTAGGGCCACCGTATTCTTCTCACGCCCTCACACAATGCGAGATGTCGTGATTCCACTATTGGTTCCCTTGAAGGCAGCGACCGAACCTTTACAAACAAGGTTGGGGCAATCTCCACAACTTAATCGGAGGCTCCCAACAAAACCACGAAGCTTCACCACAATGGACTATGGCTCCGTGGTGACCTCAACCGTCTAGGGTGCTCAAACACCCAAGAGTAACAAGATCCGCTAGGGATGAGTGTGGGAATCGAAAATCACTTGGTGGAAGTGTAGATCGGGGCCTTCTCAACCACTCCCGAGCAAATCAACAAGTTTGATTGGCTAGAGAGATAGATCGGGCGAAAATGGAGCTTGGAGCATTTAATGGAGCTTGAGCAATAAATGGAGCTTGGGGGAGGAAGAGGTAGGTCAAAGAGAAGAAGGGGACTCCCTTTTATAGTGGGGGCAACAATCCAACCGTTGCCCCCCACCAACCAGCCCCGCACAGGGCGGTACTACCGCTAAGAGGGGGCGGTACTACCGCTAGGTCAGCGGTACTGCCGCACCAGCCAGCGCCACTGCCGCACAGAGGAGACTAGTAGGGAATAGGACCCAACGCAATACTACCGCGGTGGTAGGGGCGGTACTACCGCTCCTGAAACGGTACTACCGCCTCTACAACCGCAACTAGTGCCGCAAAACCTGACACGAGAAAAAGACCCCTCGAGTCGAGGCCGTAGGAGCCAGACAGCCCAGCGGTACTACGACAGCGGGGTCACGGGCGGTACTACCGCTGTGGAGCGGTACTGCCGCTTGTGACCCTTCGGCCATACTACCGCTGGTAGTGCGGTACTACCGCTGGGACACTGAAGAGAGAGAGAGAGAGAGAATCTCTCCAATGAGGCTGAGGACGAGGCGGTGGTGCCAGGCACCCCAGCGGTACTACTGCTGTGGAGATAAGGGCAGTACTACCGCTGTGGAGTGGTACTGCCGCTTGTGTCTCCTCAGTGGTACTACCGCTGGGACCCAGACAGGACAAGGAAAAGTGGAGAGACCTCTTCAAAGGAATGGACAAGCTCAGAGGGTGAGAAGCTGATGTGTACGTGTTGATTCCACCCATGCAAAACCCCAGCGGACCCCCTCTTGATAGTACGGTGCCCTCTACGCAACTAGTCCACCGAGAGAGAAATGAAAGAGCTACACCGTCTTGAAGGACACTCCTAAGGGAAGGAAACGTCTCGTGCCAGGGGTGAATCTGTGAACTATTCAAAGCACATGATTAGTCCGCAAACATGTTGTCATCAATCACCAAAACTACCTTGAGAGAGATATGCCGTAACAATCTCCCCCTTTTGGTGGATTGATGACAACTAGGGATTTGCGCAAGGAAAAGAAATAAATGAAAGAAAACTAAGAACTACAAAATATAGACGGGCTCCCCCAGAATGTGTGCACCTGGTTAGAGGAGCATTCGGAAAGCAAGACACACACATCCGGATCAACACTCCCCCTATATTTTATAGTCCAACAATTCTAAGCACAATTCTAAGCACAAGATATATGAGAGAAGAGAATATAACAGGCCAAGCATGCAACTCATAATAAACTATAGTACTGAATAGACATAAGTAATAAGGTAGCGATAGGGAGCATATGTCTCACACCATATGTATAGAACTTAGGTCTCACGGGCACCGAACCAAACCAAACAAAGACACCGAGAGAACACACAAGAAAACACAAGACGACAAACACAAAGCACGACACAAATCCCTACACTCTCTCCCCCTTTGGCAGCGAGACACCAAAAAGGGAAAAGAGCGACGCTACAACTCCAGGTGATGGCAAGCGGAGGATCTCGAAACATCAAATCTCAGTGTGATCGTCTACATCTCTGTCGTTGGTCGAAAACTGCTCGGCGTCGGAGTCGGTCCATGGGCAGTGCTGATGAATCCACTCCTCCTCTTCAGTGATCTGACCCTCAGAACCACTGGTAACTGTCGCTCCCAACTGACGCATGAGCTCCTTGTGGCGCATCCTGGCATGCTTCTCCGCCACATGAGTCATGTACTGACCATGAGACTCCATGCAGAAAAGCTTCTTCAACTTGTTTTTAAGCTTCTTCGCCCACGAGGGTTCAGCACTAGAGGGGCCAATATCCTCCTCGTGATCATCAGTGGCTGCCCCACCCTCGGTCTCCATGGCAGCAGTAGCAGCAGCAGCAGACGGACCCCCTGTTTGAGGCGTTGGGGTGAACCAAATGTCCTTCTTCCTCAGACTCTTGATCTCATGAGAAACCAAGTCTCCTCTAGAAACACTCTGGGATAGGTCTGTGCCCAGGCCCTCTCAATGAGCCTCATGATGAATGGACCATATATCGGGCACTTGCGCTCAAACATGGTAGAGAGAAGTTCAGACCACATGACATGAGAAATATCCAGGCTCTCTCCAGTGCTTGCTTCCTTCTCATGCTGACAGAAAAGGAGCATGTCCACGAGGTAAGAGTGGACCATATCCAGATTCCCGATCCGAGGGAAGAGAGTCTCACGGAAGATGCGATGAAGAATGTCTAGATACGGAGACAGCTCATAGGTCTTATTCTCAGTTACTGGGTGAACTTTCACAGTGCAGTAGGGCCAAAGGGCTTGCTTGTGGGTGGACGTAGCATTGCGGTGAGGGCGGAAACCGACAGGAGTCTCAAGCTCGTGATCCACCACATCAAGTAACTCCATGAAAGCCTTCCACTTCACGGAAAGCAGCTTGCCATTGGTCATCCATGTCAGAGTCCTGTCGACATCCGTCCCAAGATGGACGGTGGCATAGAATTGAGCCACCAAATCCGCATCGAAATCCTTGTTGAATTGCATGATCGTGAGAATGTTCAGCTGAGTGCACATCTGAAGGGCTTCGCCAAAGTACTCCGGGTCCTTCTCCATAGCATCAGTGTCAATGGAGCGAACATCAACAAAGAGATTCTTCTTGGCCTTGATCACATAAAAGTAGATGGCAAACTGAAAAAACGGTTCCAGAACGGGCGGTTAACCAAAGTGGGTTCTTGGTCCACCGCATAGGGGTTGCGGCGACGCTTCTCCCAAAACTCCTTGTTGGTCATCTCAGTCACATTCTTCCCTTTTGGCTTGTTGGCGGATCTCTTCGTTTGCTGAGGAGGTGGAGGAACACTTGCGGATGCACTTGCTGGAGGCGGTTGGGTGCTCGAGGAGCCACCGACTGGCTCAGAGGTGCGGTAGCATTTTGATGTTGCACGCCCGAGGTTGATACGGCGATCTTGATGCTCAGAATGGTCATCACCTAGAGTCAAACACAAGAACATGCAAAACAACCAGAAAGAACGAGCATAAGCCAACAAACACAAAAAAGAATCAAGGTAAGGCAGGAATATGATGGAATTTGGCATGCAGCGGTAGTACCGTGACATGTCCGCGGTAGTACCGCCCAAGTGGTAGTACCGCCCCAAGGAGGGCGGTAGTACCGCTCGAGGTCAAGCGGTAGTACCGCTCCAACGAGAGCGGTAGTACTGCTCGAGGTGGAGAAATAGCAGTTTCCTACAGCACGAGGCGGAGAAACGGCGGTTTCCTACTACCGTGGTCAGATCCGGCACTACCGGCCTACCAAATTCAAAAATATTCCTACCAAACTCTAATCGAGATAGTCTAGTTGCCTTCTCCAACCAACTCAAGCCTAGATTTAGCCAAAAATCTAGAGATGCTACCACCATTGCCCCTAAGAAACAAGATCTGAAAACGAGACAAAAGGAGACAAGGAACGGGGGCAATACCGGCATCCATGGCAAGAGAACGGGGTGGGGATCGACTCCACCAAAGGAAAAGGAGAGGGACGCCCCGGAGACGGAGATCCGCCGGAGCCCTCCCGCGGCAAGTTGAGGCTAGAGAGAGGAAGAGGAAAGAGGGGGCGAAGCGAATGGGTGTGGGGGAGAAGAAACCTCCCCCTGCCCCGATATAACCCCCTGGTCCCGTCCCTCAGCGGTAGTACCGTGCTGGGGGGCGGTAGTACCGCTTATGAGCGGTAGTACCGCGCACCACCAGCGGTAGTACCGCCCAGCACGCTGCGGCAACCAAACAACATGGCTTTTGCTCGAAGGAAAGACAAGAACGGCAAGAAAAGAGAGCACACCAGCAAACGACCAAGACACACCTCTTCAAAAGAGGGCGGTGGCCGAGGCCACCTATGTATGAGTCAAGAGGTATGGCGCCGCGAAGATTTTAACCTTGGGCCCATGACCAAAACTCGTCTTTGAAACACAAGTACCATCAACAATGGCTAAAGTGAAAGACTTGATCAATTTATGCATAATGGGGGGAGGGAGAGTTCATTGAGAGAACAACACTCCCCCTATGTCCATGCCTACACCTAAACTAGACAACAAATTGAGCATGGTGGGGTGTGCAAGGGTTCAAGCCACATTGCTCGAATCGATGATATTTAGCTCATGCCTTAACTCGCGAAATCTTGCTTCATCCAAGGGCTTCGTGAAAATATCTGCAAGGTTGTCATGAGTGTTGACATAGTTGAGCTCGATCTCTCCTCGCCTAATGTGATCCCGGATGAAGTGATACCGAATCTCAATATGCTTCGTCTTGAAGTGTTGCATCGGGTTGAGAGAGATCTTGATGGCATTTTCATTGTCACACCAAAGAGGCACTTTGTCACAAGTGACACCATAATCCTTTAAATTTTGCCTCATCCATAGGAGTTGTGCACAACAACTACCGGCGGCAACATACTCCGCCTCAGTGGACGAGAGAGACACACAACTTTGCTTTTTGGAAGACCAACTCACCAAAGAGCAACCAAGGAATTGGCACCCTCCGGAAGTGGACTTCCTATCCACTTTGTCTCCCGCCCAATCGGAGTACGAGTACCCTACAAGCTTGAAGTTTGATCCTCTTGGGTACCATAAGCCAAAGTTTGGGGTATGAGCCAAATATCGAAAGATTCGTTTGACCGCCACATAGTGACTTTCCTTCGGTGCGGCTTGAAACCGTGCACAAATTCCCACACTCAACATGATGTCCGGTCTAGATGCACAAAGGTAAAGCAAGGATCCAATCATGGAGCGATATACCTTTTGATCCACCACTTTACCATTGGGATCTAAGTCAAGTTGGCACTTGGTGGGCATTGGAGTGGAAGCCGGCTTGACGTCACTTAGCTTGAATCTCTTGAGCATGTCTTGAGTGTATTTGGATTGATTGATGAAGGTTCCTTCTCTTCTTTGCTTCACTTCGAACCCTAGAAAGAACTTCAACTCTCCCATGGAGGACATCTCGAACTTTGAGGTCATGAGAGCGGCAAATTCCTCATTGAAAGCTTTGTTAGGAGAACCAAAGATAATATCATCAACATATAATTGGCACACAAACAACTCCACTTTGACCTTCTTAGTAAAAAGAGTGGGGTCGATTAGCCCAACTTCAAAACCACGGTCTTGTAACAACTCGGTAAGGTGGTCATACCACGCACGTGGGGCTTGTTTAAGGCCATAGAGGCCTTATCGAGTTGATACACATGATCGGGAAAGTAGGGATCCTCGAACCCGGGGGGTTGCTTGACGTAAACCAATTCATTAATAGGACCATTAAGAAAAGCACTCTTCACATCCATTTGTTGTAACTTAAAGTTATGATGAGAAGCATATGCAATCAACATGCGAATGGATTCAAGACGAGCAACGGGAGCAAAGGTTTCACCGTAGTCGATACCCTCGACTTGGGAGTAGCCTTGTGCTACCAAACAAGCCTTGTTGCGAATGATAATCCCATGGGCATCTTGCTTGTTCTTAAATATCCACTTGGTTCCTATGACATTGTGATTCCCGGTTGGTCTTGGCACCAATCTCCACACTTTGTTGCGCTCGAAGTTGTTGAGTTCTTCATGCATGGCATTGAGCCAATCCGGATCTTCTAGCGCTTCATAGACCTTGTGGGGTTCCACACAAGAGACAAACGCGTGATGCTCACAATAATTTGCTAATTGTCTACGAGTGCTTACCCCCTTTCTTAAGCTTCCAAGCACATTCGTCATGAGATGATCCTTGGTGGAGAGCTTGGAAGCAACCTTGGCGGCACGACGCTCTAATTCCTCCTTGGGGGTGAGACGAGGAGTGGTCACTTGATCATCTTGAGCGTCGTCTTGGGCTTGTTCTTGTTCTTGAACTTGCTCGGAGGAGAGAACTTGACCTTGGGCATCACTTGATGTGTCAACACCATCTTGAGCATGATCTTGCCCTTGGTCATGTTCTTGAAGATGAGGGCCTTCATGTTGAACTTCGGAAGTGTGTGGGCCTTGGGTTGGTGATGGCTCCACTTGAGTGGAGCTTTGTCCTTCTCCTTCGGCCAAAAGGGGTTCCTCAATGGGTAGGATAAAGCCAACACCCATTCTTCTTATGGCTTGGGGAGGAATTTCATCACCTACATCACAAGTGCCACTTTGCTCCACTTGGGAGCCGTTATTCTCATCAAACTCCACGTTACACGTCTCCTCAATAAGTCCCGTGGATTTATTGAGGACACGGTAAGCATGAGAGTTTGTAGCATAGCCAACAAATATGCCCTCATAAGCTCTAGCCTCAAATTTAGACAACCGAACACCTTTCTTGAGAATGAAACACTTACACCCGAATACCCGGAAGTACTTGAGGTTGGGCTTGTTACCGGTGAGTATCTCGTATGGAGTCTTGTTCAAGCCCTTGCGGAGGTACAGCCGATTGGATGCATGACACGCGGTGTTGATGGCTTTGGCCCAAAAGTTGTACGGAGACTTGAACTCCGCCATCATGGTCCTTGCCGCATCCATCAACGTCCGGTTCTTCCTCTCTGCAACACCGTTTTGTTGAGGGGTGTAGGGTGCGGAATATTGATGCTTGATTCCCTCATCACTAAGAAACTCATCCAAGGTGTAGTTCTTGAACTCGGTGCCGTTGTCACTTCTTATTGTCAAGATCTTTGCATTGTGTTGACGTTGTGCTTCATTTGCAAAGTCAATGACGGTTTGTTGGGTCTCGCTCTTCCTCTTGAAGAAATACACCCATGTGTACCTTGAGTAGTCATCCACAATCACCAAGCAATACTTCCTACCTCCAAGACTATCGAAGGATGGAGGCCCAAAGAGATCCATGTAAAGGAGCTCCAAAGGCCTCTTTGAATAAATGATAGTCGTGGGAGGGTGAGCCTTCTCATGTAGCTTTCCTTCGATACAGGCACTGCAAGCACGATCTTTAGCAAAACTAACATTCGTTAGTCCACGGACATGGTCCCCCTTGAGGAGACTTTGCAAAGATCTCATATTGACATGGGCTAAACGGCGATGCCAAAGCCATCCCACATCAACTTTAGCCATTAGGCATGTCGCGGTCTTAGTGGGTCGCTCCAAAAAGTTAATCACATATAGACCGTTCTCGACATGCCCAACAAAAGCTACTTTAAGAGTCTTGCTCCACAAGAGGGCCACGGTATCGATATCAAAGAAAGTGGCAAAGCCCATGATTGCAAGTTGACGAACAGAAAGGAAATTGTATGCAAGGGACTCAACAAGCATGACCTTCTCGATCGTGAGATCATGAGAGATGACCACCTTGCCAAGTCCCAATACCTTAGAAGATGAGGCGTCACCCCACTCGACATTGGTGGGCATAGATGGAACCTTGTGCACGTCCACCACCAAGTCCTTGCTTCCGGTCATATGATTTGTAGCTCCGCTATCGAGCAACCATGATCCCCCACCGAAAGCAAACACCTACAAGAGATCAATGCTTGGTTTTAGGTACCCATTTTGTAATGGGTCCTTTGATGTTAGTAACAAGGGTTTTTAGAACCCAAATAGACCATTCAATGTATTCATGAGGAGAACCAACAAATTTGGCATAAACATGCCCATCACTAGCACGGCATAACACATAAGAAGGATTAAAATTGTCGGCTTTGTTGGGAGGGGTGACATTGCCCTTCTTGACATTGTTCTTCTTCTTCTCCTCGGAGGCACTCTCTCCCTCCTTCACAAAGGTTTGCATGAGAGGAGGAGGTCGTTTGGTCTTGTCATTCTTTTTCTTGTTCTTGGAGTCGGGCACGTACCCAACCCCTTCCTTGGCCAGAACTCCCTTTTGGTTGATCAAGAGATCGTTGAGGTTCTTCTTGCCTTGTATGCAAGTCGCAAGACCTCTCTCAAGTTGCCCCTTTAGCTTAGCGTTCTCCTCAACGAGATGCACATGCTCACAACACGGGTTAGTACCATTTGCATTATCAATTAACATCATACGAGGGAAAGTGGCTTTTTCCTTGGTTAGCTTTACTTGAAGTTGATCATGAGACTCTTTGAGGCTAGCATGAGCACTCTTCAAGACCTTGTGAGCCTTGTCAAGTAGATCAAACTCCTCTTTGAGTCTAGCAAGATCAACCTCAAGTTCGGCCTTCTCGGAGTTTAGCACATGAGAAACTATGAGGACATGATCATAATCTTTCTTTAACTTAGCATGATCAACGTTGTGTGACTCCTCAAGAGCCAAACGAAGACCACGCTCTTCCTCAAGAGCATTGGAAAGATCCAAAATCTCATTGGCATAGTCACGACTATGCCCTTCCATCTTAGTGATGGTGTCTTCATGAGCCTCGATCATGTCATTGGCTTCAGCAAGTTGTTCCAAGAGAGCAACAAAGTGCTTCTTGGATTTTCCCTTGAGTTTGCCCATAAAGGCCTCAAACTCATTAGCCTCCACATTAGCTCCCTTGAGTTCATTAATGCTATCTGTCGGAGAAGGATGATTAATGATGGTAGTTTTGATATTGGGGGTTACCTTGTTGGTGGCTTTAGCCATGAGGCACTTGGCGGTGATGCTCTCATTGGGTGAGTCGAAGAGAGACACCCATGAAGTCGTCGCAATGGCAACGAAGGCCATGGCAACCGACTCATCATCTTCATCATCGTCATCATCATCATTGTACTCTTCTTGTACAACCAATGCCTTGGGAGGAGTCTTCTTGGTGAAGTTGTTCTTGTTGGGGAACAACTTGGCCTTGTCCTTTCGGATGAGCTTGCCACCATTGTCTTCCCTCTTCTCATACGGGCATTCCGCAACAAAATGACTCACGTTGCCGCAATTGTAGCAAGTCCTTACACGTTGCTTGCCCCTCGTGCCACTCGAGTTGTTTTTGCTAAAGTTTGGCCTCGAGTTTTTCTTGCTCCAAAATTGCCTTGAAGCAAGTGCCATGTGTTCATGATATGCATACTTCGTATCTTCGGGGTTGCTCTCCTCTTCTTCCTCTTCTTCTTCTTCAACGGTGAGCTTGGCCTTCAATAAAAGGTTAGGCTTCTTTGCCCGTTGAGAACGGAGCACCGCATTGTCGGCGGTCTTGTCCAAAATGTTCATGGCCACAAACTCATCCAACACTTCGCTTGAGGTCAAAGTGTGGAAGTCCGGTCTTTGACGAATGACGGAGGACATGGCCTTGTGGTAGGGCATCATTGCCTTGAGGAATTTGCGCTTGATCCAATTGTCATCCGTGTCCTTGCTCCCGTGATCTCGTAGTGAGACCGCGAGTTTGGTTACTCTCTGATAAAGATCACGAGGTTCTTCATCTTCTTTCATAGCAAAATCATCGGCCTCATCTTGCACCACTTCATAGTTGGAGCGTTGAATGCTTGCGCTTCCCCGGTAGAGAGAGACAACACAATGCCATGCATCTTTGGCCAAGGCGAAGGGACGAAGATGAGGTAGGTCTTTGGGTGGAATTGCATCTTGAATGATGAAGAGAGCGTTCTCATTGAATTGATTATCCGCGGCTTCTCGAGGAGTGAAGTTGCTTGGATCATGCGGATAAAAACCTTCTTCAATAATTCTCCAAATGTTAGTGTTCACATGATTTAAATGACGTTTAAAGCGGTAAACCCAAGAATCAAAGTCCTTATTTTTCACAATCTTAGGGGGAGGAACGGCATGATTCAAATGATTAGAAGGAACCGGTCCACCATAAACAAGTGGTGGTTCCACATGAGCAAAGATGCCGGTGCCATTTTTACCACTAGAAGATGGAGCCTTTTCACTACTAGCTTCCCCCTTGTCGGGGATAACATCCGTCACCTTGTTGGTGGGATCACCCACTTTCAACGGTGCGGTGGAAAGTTTAAGCCCCTCAAGAAATTTAGTAAACATGCTTTCAACCTCGGTCGTCATGGAGGTCTTCAATGTCTCTAAGGCCACATTGAATTCCTCACGAGAGTACGAGGTTCCCCCATCGCCCGTGGACGAGATCGGATTCACACCGGAGTGTTCCTCCACACCGTCTGCGGTATCAACCATACTCTTTGGACGGTAAAGTCCTTAATAAAGAGATGAGGCTCTGATACCAATTGAAAGGATCAATATGGTTGACTAGAGGGGGGTGAATAGGCAACTACCAATTTTTAACTTTTCTTTATCAAATTAAACTTTGCATCAAAGTAGGTTGTCTAGATGTGCAACTAGGTGAGCAACCTATATGATGCAATACCAACAAGCAAACAAGCAAGCAAGAGAAGTAACACTAAAGAGCTTGCACAATTAAAGGTAAGAGATAACCAAGAGTGGATCCGGTGAAAACGAGGATGTGTTACCGAAGTTCCTTCCCTTTGAGGGGAAGTACGTCTCCGTTGGAGCGGTGTGGAGGCACGATGCTCCCCCAAGAAGCCACTAGGGCCACCGTATTCTCCTCACGCCCTCACACAATGCGAGATGCCGTGATTCCACTATTGGTGCCCTTGAAGGCGGCGACCGAACCTTTACAAACAAGGTTGGGGCAATCTCCACAACTTAATCGGAGGCTCCCAACAAAACCACGAAGCTTCACCACAATGGACTATGGCTCCGTGGTGACCTCAACCGTCTAGGGTGCTCAAACACCCAAGAGTAACAAGATCCGCTAGGGATGAGTGGGGGGGTCGAAAATCCCTTGGTGGAAGTGTAGATCGGGGCCTTCTCAACCACTCCCGAGCAAATCAACAAGTTTGATTGGCTAGAGAGATAGATCGGGCAAAAATGGAGCTTGGAGCATTTAATGGAGCTTGAGCAATAAATGGAGCTTGGGGGAGGAAGAGGTAGGTCAAAGAGAAGAAGGGGACTCCCTTTTATAGTGGGGGCAACAATCCAACCGTTGCCCCCCACCAACCAGCCCCGCACAGGGCGGTACTGCCGCTAAGAGGGGGCGGTACTACCGCTAGGTCAGCGGTACTGCCGCACCAGCCAGCGGCACTGCCGCGCAGAGGAGACTAGTAGGGAATAGGACCCAACGCGGTACTACCGCGGTGGTAGGGGCGGTACTGCCGCTCCTGAAACGGTACTACCGCCTCTACAACCGCAACTAGTGCCGCAAAACCCGACATGAGAAAAAGACCCCTCGAGTCGAGGCGGTAGGAGCCAGACAGCCCAGCGATACTACGGCAGCGGGGTCACGGGCGGTACTACCGCTGTGGAGCGGTACTGCCGCTTGTGACCCTTCGGCCGTACTACCGCTGGTAGTGCGGTACTACCGCTGGGACACTGAAGAGAGAGAGAGAATCTCTCCAATGAGGCTGAGGACGAGGCGGTGGTGCCAGGCACCCCAGCGGTACTACTGCTGTGGAGATAAGGGCGATACTACCGCTGTGGAGCGGTACTGCCGCTTGTGTCTCCTCAGCGGTACTACGGCTGGGTTGCGCAGTACTACCGCTGGGACCCAAACAGGACAAGGAAAAGTGGAGAGACCTCTTCAAAGGAATGGACAAGCTCGGAGGGTGAGAAGCTGATGTGTACGTGTTGATTCCACCCATGCAAAACCCCAGCGGACCCCCTCTTGATAGTACGGTGCCCTCTACGCAACTAGTCCACCGAGAGAGAAACGAAAGAGCTACACCGTCTTGAAGGACACTCCGAAGGGAAGGAAACGTCTCCTGCCAGGGGTGAATCTGTGAACTATTCAAAGCACATGATTAGTCCGCAAACATGTTGTCATCAATCACCAAAACTACCTTGAGAGAGATATGCCGTAACACTTAGGTCATCCACTTGAGGGAAATTTGCTACTGTCCTACAAACCTCTGCACTTGGAGGCCCAACAACGTCTACAAGAAAAAGGTTGTGTAGTAGACATCAATATCCGATCTAGGTGTCATACCTAGTGCATCGGGTCCAATGAAAATCTTTTGTGACAATACTGGTGCAATTGCCTTGGCAAAGGAATCCAGATTTCACAAGAGAACCAAGCACATCAAGAGACGCTTGAATTCCATCCGGGATCAAGTCCAGGTGGGAGATATAGAGATTTGCAAGATACATACGGATCTGAATGTTGCAAACCCGTTGACTAAGCCTCTTCCACGAGCAAAACATGATCAGCACCAAGACTCCATGGGTGTTAGAATCATTACTGTGTAATCTTGATTATTGACTCTAGTGTAAGTGGGAGACTAGAGGAAATATGCCCTAGAGGCAATAATAAAGTTATTATTTATTTCCTCATATCATGATAAATGTTTATTATTCATGCTAGAATTGTATTAACCGGAAACATAATACATGTGTGAATACATAGACAAACATAGTGTCACTAGTATGCCTCTACTTGACTAGCTCGTTGATCAAAGATGGTTATGTTTCCTAACCATAGACATGAGTTGTCATTTGATAAACGGGATCACATCATTAGGAGAATGGTGTGATTGACTTGACCCATTCCGTTAGCTTAGCACTTGATCGTTTTAATTTACTGCTATTGCTTTCTTCATGACTTATACATGTTCCTATGACTATGAGATTATGCAACTCCCGATTACCGGAGGAACACTTTGTGTGCTACAAAACGTCAGAACGTAACTGGCTGATTATAAAGGTGCTCTACAGGTGTCTCCGATGGTACTTGTTGAGTTGGCATAGATCGAGATTAGGATTTGTCACTCCGATTGTCGGAGAGGTATCTCTGGGCCCTCTCGGTAATGCACATCACTACAAGCCTTGCAAGCAATGTGACTAATGAGTTAGTTACAGGATGATGCATTACGGAATGAGTAAAGAGACTTGCCGGTAACGAGATTGAACTAGGTATTGAGATACCGACGATCGAATCTCGGGCAAGTAACATACCGATGACAAAGGGAACAACGTATATTGTTATGCGGTTCAACCGATATAGATCTTCGTAGAATATGTAGGAGCCAATATGGGCATCCAGGTTTCGCTATTGGTTATTGACCAGAGAAGTGTCTCGGGCCATGTCTACGTAGTTCTCGAACCCGTAGGGTCCGCACGCTTAACGTTCGTTGACGATATAGTATTTATGAGTTATGTATGTTGGTAACCGAATGTTGTTCGGAGTTCCGGATAAGATCACAGACATGACGAGGAACTCCGGAATGGTCCGGAGATAAAGTTTGATATATGGGATAATAGTGTTTGGTCTCCGGAAGGGTTCCGTAATTCACTGAAAGGAGTTCCGGATGTTCCCCGAAATGTTTGGGTACGAGAACACTTTATTTGGGCCAAAGGGGAAAGCCCACAAGGTTTTTGGAAAGCGCAAAAGGAAGTTTTGCGGAGTCCAGGGGCCAGACGCCGGGAACCCTGGCGTCTGGCCCTAGAGTCCGAGAAGGACTCTTGCCTTTCGGGTGAAACCGACTTTGTGAAGGCTTTTACTCCAAGTTTCGACCCCAAGGCTCAACATATAAATAGAGGGGTAGGGCTAGCACCCAAGACACATCAAGAAACACCAAGTCGTGTGCCGGCAACCCCGTCCCCTCTAGTTTATCCTCCGTAATAGTTTTCATAGTGCTTAGGCGAAGCCTTGCGGAGATTGCCCTTCACCAACACCGTCACCACGCTGCCGTGCTGCCGGAACTCATATACTACTTCGCCCCTCTTGCTGGATCAAGAAGGCGAGGACGTCATCGAGCTGAACGTGTGCTGAACGCGGAGGTGCCGTACGTTCGGTCTACGAGGGTACGTAGACATACTCTCTCCTCTCGTTGCTATGCATCACCATGATCTTGCGTGTGCGTAGGATTTTTTTTGAAATTACTACGTTCCCCAACACATTGTACCCCATGTATTTGAAGCGACCGTAATACTCTTAATAATAGATCATTGTACCCCATCTTCAATCCAGGTAGTCTGTGGCGCCGCTCCGGCTAGCCGCCCGAGGCCAAAGTCCAGCTATTTAAGCCGGTTGGTGTCCCCAACCCTAGCCACAACATCTTCTTCCTTCCGCGCCGCCAGCCCGAGCACATTTCTCTTCGTCTCCATATCCTTCTTCCTTCGCCGTCTGACATGGCCCAATAGAAGAAGACCACCTACGCTATGCTAATGCCAGAGCACCGCTTCCAGATCGAGGAGGAGATCCGGACGAGGTGCGTCGTACACATCGCAGCCGGCCTGCCTCTGATGCCCTGCTCACCATGGTGGGTATCGTGCACGCCCGTGTGGCTGGTCGCGTCTGAGGAGGAGGCCGAACAACACTCCCCACAGGAGGCCGACCAGCAGGCGATGCAGCCTAGGCGCTGAGGGCGTTCCAGCAGACATTTTCGTGGATGCCAGCGTCGGTCTTCGTTGACGAGACCAAGGAGGAGGACACCAACTCGATTAAATCTAGTTTAATTTAACGTTTTGATGTTGTAATTAATGTAAGAATGGACTTCTGTGGGCTGTTTATTTATTTTTAATTTCAAAATCTAGTTAAAATGTGAAATGTATCCCCTGTGTTATGCGTAGGGCCGGTGGATAAAATCAGACTTCAAGGTCCGCCTAGCCGACCCAAACAGACAAATCCCGCAAGTCCGTTTGGGTGGCGTGTTGGAGTTGGCCTAAGCCCCTACAAAGGAACAATTCACATGTGGTTCTTCTTTAGGCTGAGTGCGGTGATAAGTTCCTGCATCTGAAACTTTCCTACTGTCATTTTTGACATGGTGCCATCAGTTGCTCAAACGCACTGAAATGCCGGCTTTTAGGCTCCGTCTTCTGTGAGGTTTATGCTGATAACTGTTTTTCCTTCTAATAAAGAAGCTTTGTCTGTTACAGTACACGGTATTCTACAAGATGGTCATGGTTCCACTTCCACGTAGGACGCCAATGGGATGATCCAAGTTTTCACCATGTCTGTTGCTCCTAGCCTCATAGACCATGTGTGGTTAATGTAGGAGTAGAACTGTCAGGATGGAGTCATCCATACATTCTCAGATGTTAAGGCCCCGTTCGTAATCTCTCTGCTCCTCCACTCCACGGAGTTGGTGAAGCTCGGTCTTCGCAGCTCCGTTAAAGTGAGGTCCACTCCGGGAGCAGAGTTAAGAGAGCGGAGAGGAACCGAACGCTCCCTAAATATTGTCATATTCACATAATTTCAGGTTGACCTACTTCTTAGCCTTTTTCTATTTTCTGGCAATGAGAACACTCCATCGTCTATGTAGAACAAAAGGATATCATAATGGAGCACAATTATACCTTATTTGCAGTGAGGTTAAGACTGATGACTGAGTTGCTGGGAATGGCAAGCATGTTCTCTCCATGATTTAAGGTAGCCTGACGGTTCTAGTTCAGATGAGCCATCCAAGCCCTGAGAACTCCAACGATTCAAATAGGTTTCATCCAAGCCTCGAAAACTCCCAAGGTTTTGAACGGGTTGATAAAATACCATTCTACAGCACGTATGCCACAGTAAAGAGGGAGCAACCAGTTAACGAGCGCTCCTTCGGGAGCCTCGCAACGATCAGCGCTACTTGGCGCGCTTTCAGCCATTTGCAACGTGTCGCGTTCTGGACGCTCCCTTCGGATTTTATTTTTTTTATTTTTCCGCACGTGTTTTCGGTTTTTTAAAAGTTTTTCTCGGGTTTTTTTGACGTTTTGGTTTTCCCCCGGTCTTCCTTAGCTCTTCGATAAAAAAAATCGAAAAAAAATTTTGCATGAAAAAAACACATTTTCTTTTTTCTTTCTTTCGCGAAAGTCACGGTTTTTTCCCGGGAGAGGCACAGTTGTGCTTTAGCGAGAATCACAACCGTGCCTTTCGGAAACGAAAAAAAACGTGTTTTCTGTTTTTTTTTCTTTCGCGGGGGTCACAGTTTTGCTTCCACGAGAGGCATGGTTGTGCTTTCGCGAGAGGCACGGCCGTGCCTCTCGGTAACGGAAAAAACAAAACGCGTTTTCAGTTTTTTTTCCTTTCGCGAGAGTCACGGTTTTGCTTTCGCAAGGGGCACGGTTATGCTTTCGTGAGAGTCACGGCCGTGCCTCTCAAAAAGGAAAAAAATACGCGTTTTCTGTTTTTTTTTCTTTCGCGAGAGTCACGGTTTTGCTTCTACGAGAGGCACGGTTGTGCTTTCGTGAGAGTCACGGCCGTGCCTCTCGAAAACGGAAAAAAACATGTTTTCTGTTTTTTTTCCTTCCACGAGAGTCACGGTTTTGCTTTCACGAGAGGCACGGACGTGATTTCGCGAGAGGCACGGACGTGCCTCTTTCGGAAAGGGAAAAAAACCGTGCTCCCGGTTTTGGTTTTTTCGCCCGGTTTTTTTCGTGAAAAGAAAAGGTTCATCAAAACCTATCAACATGGGATCTAGTTTTGAAGATCTCGACGCGAGAAATCCAATAGTGAAAACGGTTCGAGATTTAGATGCACGGTTTAAAAGATAAAACATTTTGAATAAACGAACCTAAGAAAAAAGGAAAACTATCATGTTGCAACAAGTGAGTGTTCTTTGCAACGAGTACTCCTTAATTAGTGATTTCGCAGTAAAGAACCTCAATATGGCGCAACAATTGAGAGTTCTTGTTTCAACTTTCAGAGTTGTTGTTTCAACTATGTTCCTATTTTTTTCACTTCAAATTTCATAACTGGGCCGGGCATTGACCGACTGGTAACTTCCATCAGCAGCCCATCGTATTATCATTTTCACTAAATTCTGATGATATTCAGCTTGCATGATTCTTTCAAGCAAGTAGCTTTAAACAAATCTGGGAAACGGAAGGATGTAAGAATAATAATCAATTACATGCCCAAGGATAGATCATCATGTTGAACCTGCAACTATGCCGCAGTACGTGCAACTGCACCATTCATGCATATGCAATAAAATTAGTTATTACTACACTGCAAAATGGTCAAATTACCAAGAGAAATGTTTGAACATATACACAGCAAAATAAGAGGTGGACACTTCCCATTTCACTCACCCAAATAGTACTGTACTACATACTGGAGAAGAGTGAACCTATGAACTGCAATAAAGCTTAAGCGGGATTTTCAATCCTACTGCCTGACCGGCCACAGATAACCATGCTGGCAAGTATTGCAGAGATCGATCCTTATCTCCCAGTTTATGAAGAAGCAACTTCATCCAGTCACTGGTTCCACATGGATGCAGGGTGAACCATGGCCTACTTAGGTGGGGATGCTCCTGTAGGAGTGCAAGAACTGCTCAATCATTTTTAGTGAGTCTAAGCTTTCAACTAATTAGTAAACAAGAAAGCATGTCTGTGTATTACATATCATTATCAAGAATCGGTTACAAACAGTCCATACCTCTCGAGTAATAAATGTCCACTTTGATTTGTTTAACAACTGAAGTGAATGAGGAGGAAGATCCTTTTTTATCTCATCTAAAGTTAGTAGCTGCCCACCTAAGGACAAGTTGCAGATGTTGGCTATCAAAAAGGAGAATAGAGGAAGTAAATATCCACAGTAATGTTCTGAAATGTGCATACCAGCCTGAAGGCCTTGAAAGTATAGCACCGGAACCTTGTAAGAAAAGCTGTAGACAATATGGAAATCATAAAGATGAACATTATCCCTAGAGCTCTGAACCTGCAAAGAGAAAGAAATCATGGCTGGCGCATATTAAAATTAGGAACTCAAGATTTTTGCTTTTATAAGAAATTGAAAGTTTATCGCGAAAGAAGGATCGCAGTTATCTCCGCCCTTGCCGAAAAAACTGAGAAATAGTACCAGTAGCTTTTTTTTAGGGATACTAGTACTAGTAGCTAGTATATGATGCGAGGCCAAGGTGATCCTTTCTATTCCATGCTTTACCACCCCAAAATCACAGGCACAAATGAAAGAACTAAATTTGGAACACGGCGTCGTTCATCACTATCAGTTGCTACAAGATATTTACGTTTCTTTTTCACGTGTGCTCATAATAGATTTGTGATACAAGTCCCAGAGTCTCTGGGGTATGATCTCTCCAAATTGCTGACTTGCACTGCTATTTGGCGGAACTGTTATGTTTTCATAGGATAAATAGTCTGAACATACGAAACGGCTGGGGTGCAGAGCAATGTAACATAGCAACATGCTGTCAACAGAAAGATATGATAATGGAGTAGGAATGCCCACTGAAAACTTACCGAGGTATCATGCTCTACAGCATCATCAGGGACAGAGTCATCACTGCTCTCCTCAATCTGTTCCAGAAGGAGACACTCAGTAAATTACTAAAACGTGCAATTTCATATTACTCATATCAGATAGCCAAAGAAAGAAACAGCTCACCCACCTGGCCTCCTGCACGAGTTCGGTACACTCCTTCAAGAGCTACGAACCCCTCTGTCTGCAGAAAACAAGCCAATCCACGGGTTATCGCAAATTCAGTGACAGAAAAAATAACAACAGAGATGAGGAAGTCAAGCCGATTGAGCATATGACCTCAGATGGCACCCCCATCTTGCGGCAAGGCCTCCACTCCCAGTCGGGAAGAGCGTCAACATCGATCCCCCTCCACTTGGTGACCAGGGCCCTCGCTGAGGCGTTGAACTCGTCGAGGGACAGAGTCCCGTCGCATACCGAGGAGCCCCCCATTGCGGAAGACGAGCGCGGTACGCAACGACCAACACGGCAGGCAAGAATCCCCCCTCCCTGGCTCTATTTGGAGACGGAGATGCGGCGGGCGAGGTTCCCGGATGGAGGAGGCGTGCCGAGTTCAGCGGCCGAACCAATCGATCGATCGATCGGGATTCCGTCGCCGATCCGGAGTCCCGCGGGCTGCGGAGTTGTGCTTGGAAACAACCTAGTATGTGATGGGCTGGTGGTGGTCTGCGAGGGGCGGGCGGGGGACGGAGAGCGCGCGGCTGGGGTGGCGGCGACGTCGCCGAGGTGGGAGGTGCGTTAGCGTGGCTCGTCGGCGACGTGGCTCCGACTCCGGCGGAAGAGTGAAATTGTGTTGTATCGCTGCACATTTCTGAAAGAAACCCTGATAAACTGGACACCCGGCGCAGGGAGTCCCGGGGAGAGAGGTGAAGGTTTACGAAACGGCCCTTCAAGAACCTCGTATTACATTCTTCCTTTCCAAGGTTCATATGATCTGCCGTGCCGGCCCATGCAGCAAGCTCTCCGGCTCCGCTGCAATGCCACTGACAGGGCACCTACGACGTGTAACATGCGATGTGCTGCACAGCCGCCCACGGTGGACGATGGACATGGACGGAGTGGAGGTCGCTACCGGGGAGGAAGAGGAACCACCGAACCGAACCTGTCTGTGCGGCACAGGCGCCCAGCCAACAACCAACCATGAACATATATGTCGCAACCTTTTCTCAGTTCTACAACACACACTGCCCACACACCCATCACGAAACGAAAATAGGGCACAAGTGAAAAAGTTTATTCATGCTTCTAGAAAAATGTTTATTCATGCTCTAGACTTGCAAGTTTCTTGCGGGCAAAGGCGAACAGGCAATCAGAGTTCATACATAGAGACCAAAATAATTTGGAAACGACACATCAAACACTAGCCTGCAGCAATAAAAAAGAAATTTTGAAACAAATGTGGGGGAAAAAAAGAACTCCGACAGCCGCGAACAGGGGAGAAAATCTTGCTGGCTCGCCGACCATAGCATCTGGTGCCATCAGGCTAAGTGATGCCGAAACAGTGAGGCCATCTCGATCTACAGCAGGAGATGAGAGTTCGTCAGATGGACCATGAAAATATACGGGTTTGATTCACTTCCCAAGCAAATGGTGTACTTACAGCAGTTATGGCGGTCTCAGCACCTTTGTTTCCAGCCTTGCCACCAGCACGGTTTAGCGCCTGCAGCATGGATGTGTGTGATTTAGCATTTATTTTCACACAAGATTGGTTAGGCAAGGACCGAAGCAGACAGAAGCAAAACGATCACATCATGCGCACGGCAATTGCGCCATAAAGAATGTAGGACAATGACTTTACAGGACGCATATCAACAGGATTGCTTCGCTTATCAGCATGTGCAAGCGGAGAGAGGCATCTTCAATTTGAGTTGACATATTGCTTAGGAACATGAACAACAACATCCAAGTTACCTCCTCCAGAAATGCTATTCTTCTGATGGTAGTATCATTCATGGTACAGTAAAACTAGCTAACTAAAGTAAATGGGTGAAACAGTTACCAGACAGGATGCAGTATTATGCTTTTATGGAACATTTCAGAAGATATGTATGTTATTGAAATTGATTTGCAGATTAGAGGCGACACAACCCACTATGATGCTGTTGCAAACTAGCTAACAGAATCATGAATTACCTGGTCCATGTCATCACAGGTCAGAACACCAAATACGCAGGGGACGCCTGTGGTAACATTAGAGAAGCAATTAGCCAGATTCTGAATTTTAAGTAGCTGCAAATTGTAATCACCAGACAGAGAAAACAACACAGGGTAAATTCGTCGGATGTCACAATTTCGAACCCAATAATCTTTACTCACACTGGTCATTGGGTACATAATTCTCTAAGTTATACGAGACATGCATGGATATCTGTAGCTGTTTTAGCTTTGTATGTTCATTGAGCATCGCTAATTATCAAAAAGTTTCCCATCTGGTTATACCTATCAACAACTGGAAAATTAAATGTGAACCCATGTCCATATGCACCCTTGGTGACCTTACTAACAAGAAATACAACAACTGGAACATACATGGACTCACAGAATAAGTTCTCTACAACCCAACTGGATTGATAAAAGGAGTCTAAGAGATAAAAGCAACATACCAGCAGACAATCCAGCATTGAGTACACCAGAAGCAGCAGAGTTTGCAACAGCATCATAGTGGGTTGTGTCACCTCTAATCTGCAAATCAATTTCAAAAAAGACCTTCAAAATCAAAAGAGCATCAACACGATAACTATGGGTTTGCGAAGCATAGGTTTTAGCTGGTATTACTATGACAACTACACGACCAGCACGATTAATAGAGGGAAATACTTAGCAAACTTGATATAAGCTAGCCTTACACTGCTTAAAAGACAGGCAAGTTGCAGAATCATGGTTAAGTGATGTTAAAAGACAATAAGATATATGTGAAAGTCCTTACACTGCTTAAAAGATAACTTCCCACAAGTTACATAATCATGGTTAAGATATGTTAAAAGACAATAAGATATATGTGAAAGCCTCCTAAAGACAGTTATACATGTAAATAGAACATGTCAGCAGCATATAGGTTATCCAGATTTTTATTGTGATTTTCTGATTTCTAAATTACAGATAATGCGATAGCCTCTACCTCATAGACAGCGGAAGAATAAGAAAAGGGCATAAAGGGGCATAAAAGTATGCTGTTCTCATCAACTTTTGAGATTTAATCATCTGACAAAGATACAAAAAAGACTTACCACAGCCCCAATGCACAAAATTGCATCGTACTTTCCAGACTTCCCAAGCTTCTGTGCTGCAACAGGAATTTCAAAGCTGCCAGGAACACTAACTACCTAAAAAAGATGTTGAAAATCAGAGTGATGCATGGAAAAATGGTTGCATAACTTAGTTAGGACTTAGTTGTTTTAAACAGTGTGCAGATGAAGCATCATGTACTATGTATATCGGTGTAGATTTATTTATATATGAGATTTCTAAGAAAGGCTTTAGATGGAAAACATCCCATTTAAAGATGTATATCATGAAAAATATGTTGTTAGAGTGATAAAATCGTTATATTAGTGATCCTACACCATTAAACAACCACCGTGTAAAAAGTTCATCAAAGGTGAAGATCAAAGTAGTTCATAAACACGTATACATAAATTATATATGTTGTCGAAGGAACAGGAACAACACATTAACCCTGCGAAGTGGTTAAGTCATCCAACAAGAGTGTGCGCATGCTGAATTGGTGATTCATGGGCAGTAGTTCATGAAACAAGTGTTTTGGTATTTACATGGCAAGAAACTGGTGAGCAGACAGGAGAATTCGTTTGTGCTAGGGAAAACATCACCTCTTTAACAACCGAACACAGGATGGGTTGTTAATGAGGTTCAAGATATGTTTGCATTTCAACATGGCCAAAAGTAACTTCGATTTAAACAAGTGGATAAAAATACGCACAGTGACATTTTCTGCTTTGATAGAGTATCGCTCGAATGCCTCTAGAGCCCCCTGCAGAAGCAAGTTGGTCACTATCTCATTGAACCGTGCCACAACCTGCAGGTCGATTAAAGAGCCAGAGTTAGACAATGGAAAGGTAAATGGTGTTGAAAAACAGGAAAGCAGTGGTTCTATTTGCCAAGTATTTCCCTCTATCAATCATGCTCGTAGTGTTGTTGTTTCCAGTGATTCTTTTTATTTCTAGTTATAAGTTTTGTTCATGGGCAAGATTCTACTAACCTTAGTTCAGTACAAGTTTTATCTCCTGTGGTTCTATTTCTGGTTATAAGCCATTAACCACCTATCTCTTATTCAAGTAAAGTCGCTCACTGGCCAAGAGGTACACAGAGGAGCAATCAATCACTCACCACGGCGAACCTGAGCCCCTCGGTGTTGGTCAGCGACCCCATCAGCCGCTGGTGCCCCGCGGCGGCTGCGGCCACGACGGGGAGCCGGGAAGCCCGGGCATCCGCGACCAGCGCGGCCGGACGAGCTGCACGAATCAAACGGCAGAAATCAGAAGCAGCAGGCCACCGAAAGAGCAGCGGTCGACATGGTGAACAGGAGCGTACCGGAGTTGGGAGACGGGAACGAGACGGCGCCGGCTCTGGGAGCGCGCAGGGGCGCGTTCGATAGCCGCGCGAAGGAGGTGGCCCTCGCGGCCGAGGACGATGTTGCCGGTGAGGCCGCCATATCCGCTTAGCCGCCGGTGGGTGTCGAGGAAGATCTGTCTGCGGCTGCTGCTCGAGTGCGGTCGTGGGGATGTCAAAGATGTGTTGCCTTTTCACCTGTGCAGAACTGCAGTCCAGGTTAGGTGCGTTTCAGAGTGGCATTTTGGTCAAAACGATGTGCTTTTGGTCGAATTTCACTCCAAACCAAAAATACAAAGTCAATTTTTGGAAGTTTGAGAAACGAGATAACCAAATTTTAGATTAAGAAAAAAAATCTGGAATCGTAAGGCAAGTGAAAATTGTATGATCCGATGGCTGAATATTAAATGAATTTTATATTTATATATTTTCAGAAGTGCAAGAACAAAAAAGTCCTTGGCCCCTGTCAAATCGGTGGTAATATTACTGTCATCGTTATCTTGGATTAGCCAATTGGTTAGGTTCATTGTGGTGAAATCTTCCTTTGCCTTTGTCTAAGAAAATCGAGAATCTTAGTGCAAATAAAATGAAATTCTGACATTCAAATACTAAATGGTAATGCTATCTGGCTGACCTTCCCTTGGAAGGGGATGGCAAACAAACGTTGTTTGTTGGCAGTTTTAGTTGCGACACATGATCAAACGATAGCAATTTCTGGTCGTTTTTGCTCAAAAAAATTCTTCCCAAAAGTTGCCATGTTGTTCTGAAGATACTGTTAACCCTCATACAAACTGCCAGCAAAACATTCACAAATGTCACCCCCTCTCAGCGAACGTTCGTCAGATAAGATGGTCCATATATTAAAAGAAAATACATTAGATTCGATCAAGTGATAACTCTCCACACAACGACCTCCATGGTAGTCAGGTCTGAGTTTGATCAGACAGCCCGTAGCAGCTTTCGACGGAAGCACAACAAAAGCCTTGTTGCAAAGGTTGGCACACCTCAACAAAAGAAAAAAGTTTGACAAGGAGTGCAATAAGGCTTCTTTTGCAAAGTGTCTGAGGTCAAGAGAAGCCTTGTTGCAAAATGCTGACACGCATCAGTGTGAGCTAGGTTGAACGGTCGTGTTGCACTCCATCTAAGGCCTGAGGAAGCGTATGATCCAAAATAGATGACTCAATTTAGTATTAACTTTGTACTAACTTTATACTAAAGTTAACAGAGGGAGTACTTT
The DNA here is from genome assembly GCF_003073215.2 of Triticum urartu. Lineage (NCBI taxonomy): Eukaryota > Viridiplantae > Streptophyta > Magnoliopsida > Poales > Poaceae > Triticum > Triticum urartu. The sequence continues at coordinate 574,840,088 of NC_053023.1, read as the reverse complement.
TGGAAGTGCAAGAACATGAAATCTTCTGTCAATCAACGGTAATATGACCATCACATAGGTGAAACCTATCCGTCTGGATTTAGGTTCTAAAAACTTAACACAACTGCTAGCATTTTCCTGTTCATTCAGTGGCACGGCAGCAACTATAGATCGGCTTGGCCATGGCTGAAAAATGCTTCGGATTGGTTATATTTACTCCCTGCGTTTCATAATGCAGTGCATATAGCTTTTTTGAAGAAGTCAAATCTCAAACTTTGACTAAGCTTTTGAAGAAAAATGTTTACATCTAGAATGTCAAGTATATATCATTAGAGAAGTAGTTTCATATTTGTATATTGGATAGTTATTCCTATATAAACTTAGGTTCAAAGTTTGCAATGTTTGACTTCTCAAAAAATCGATGCACTACATTATGAAACAGAGAGAGCATCATTTTTGGAAGAATTTTTTCATACGCTCATAAAAGATTCGCTAAAGACTGCATACGCAAAATTCACAAAAAAATGTGACTACAAGCACAACAATCCATCACGAAATTCCAGCAGCAAACACACAGATAAAATCACAGGGTCGCCGTGGAAGGCCCTGCGACTGGTTGAGCCCAAACTTTAGCCGCATATAAAGTTTTCCTTCTCTTCATCAATTGTCAACATGGCTCGTCACACCCGTCGTTCAGACTTTAAAAGGCACAGGTTAAATTTAAACCAGACACAGGAAGGCCACCTCCAAAGCTGTGGAGGCAGCAGCAGGCAGGCACCCAGAGACATATTTTCTTTTCCTCACTAGGGCTAGAAGATGGTATAAGCCGATCCAGGCTATCTAAGGAGACGAATCGAGCTTTTGGACTTTGTTAGCCCTTTCATGGTTGTCAGAGTGGCGACCACCCCGCTTCCCACCACCGTGGTGCCTTCCGCCGCCACCTCTGTTGTTCTTCCAGTCCCTGGGAGGTCCACAGCAAGAGAACAACAGTGTTATCTCCTGAACAGGTTAAGCAAAAAAGAAACACAGCATACGGTTTGCCCTACCACTAAAATGTTTTCAATCTGGACCAAAGAATTTCGTACGCGTAGGCTTATAGAGATTAAAATTTTGGTGGTGGACAACATTATTCTAGACACAACTATGGTTCCTTTCTTGCACAGCATTAGGTTTTCTTCTTGATGAAATTTCAATAGCTACGATCCAATTTATACCCAGTTTATCCTACAACGAGAGAAAAATTAAACAGCATCAACTATCAAATGTAAAAACATTATAGTACCTTCCTCCCCTGTTGCTTCTATTATTGTTATTGAATCTCCCTTGGCCGCCCTTTATTCCACTCCAATAATCTTTCTCAGCTTGTCCTGCATTGGAATAGTAGGTTCATCAAATAGAGGTTAATCATAACCTTCAAATCTGATAAATTATACTGGCATTTCAATACCCAGTTTAACTGATAGTTTTACAGGAAAGAACGGAGCACAACGATGAAAATTATTTCAGGCGTAAAGCTTTACTATCCAAAACTCACGTTTGGATGAAAAACAATTACTACATGTAACAGCAATTACATTCATATTGTCACACACATAAACTACAGAACCAACAGGTACTATAATTAGGAATCTACTTGCATCGTGATTTTAAGTTACTTCATTCAATAAGACCCCCCAAAAATTGAGAGAAGCTGAAGTATTTACCAGACACAGGTTCCAAAGTGACAAGGTGCCCCTTCATAACCAAACCACCTTCATCCGCAAGAGCTGCAAATGCACGGGCCTTTTCCGCAGCCGTCGATTCCTCAAACCTAAGGTATCCTGAATCATCCCCCTTACTGAAGTCCACGTACTTCAAAAAGGGAAGAAAATCAAGAGAAATATTAAAGTTTGGTATTAACAAATGTCATGTGATAGAGAATTGTGTTTAATCGAAGATGTTACAGAAAATACAAAGCGAAGATATATAATTTCAGAATTCATGCGTAATAGCCTTCTTCAGGGATGCATATAACATCCTTGAAAAGATTAATAGATCGTCTTTTGTATTCCCTAAATATGGTTAGACATTATTCTTGGTATTGTCCAGTTAACCAGATAGGTGTGCAACATCTAGTGAAAATGAATTAAACTTCTCAAATACATTTTCAAACCTAAGAAACATTTCTGCAACAGTGACCTAAATAGAATCAAACCGCAGCATTATTGGCAGCGAACAATTAGAAGAACTGGCTGTGTATAACAATATCTTGTGATTTACAGAAGTACATGATTCTACAACTTCACAAGAAATAAAAACCAGCTCAGTGCATGTTTGGTAGTGGTTCCGCAATCTCTGGTAAACCATAAATGGAACTGTAAATGAAATTTGCATGTTCCAGACATGTTACGCATTGAATTGCTAAGATAATCCAAAGGTGGAGGTGCATGTAGTTGAACATCATGACTGACATTTTTCTGTGCAGTAACCTAATTCTGTGCTTGTTCCAGCAAGCTTGGGAGTTAAAATTTTCTTTACTACAAAACCTAAGGTGGAGATACATGTGAATCAAATATTATGGCAATTTAAATTAAAACTTCTGATTTCTCTGCTTATAATTTTAGTAAGCTTAAGAGTATAAATCTGCAATAACTTCACAGCAAAACAGGGTATCTTACAGGTCATATACTCACCTAGTAAAAGTATGTAAACAAAGATTGCTAGTCATGGTATGAGAACAAACTGTAAAGAAAAAGGACCGCCAGAAATCAAATTACCCGCACTGTGCCAAATTTGGCAAAATATTCTTTGAAGTCCTCCCTTGAAACTGGTTCCTTGTCATTTTCTGAAAGGCTTTTATCATCCTTTTTAACAGATTGTGCATCCGACCCCTTCAACTCCTCAGCATCATCTGACTTCTCTTCCTTGGCATCAGTGTTCTCAGGGGCCTTCTCTTCAGAAGCTTTCCCCGATTCCTCCGCAGAGTCAGAAGCCCCTTCCTTCTTGGCATCATCGCTATTATCAACTTTGTCCCCACCATTTTGTTCTGTGTCACCATCAGCTAGAATTCTCTTCAGCTTGAAAGACAGAATCAGACCTTTTGGGTATCTATATAACCAAATATTGATGATTCACAGGGTCAAGTCAAACTCTAGAAACTAAAAATAATATGTTACATATTGTTAGTACAGAAAGTTTACCCTTCGTCATGACCGTTCTTATTAGCGTGTGTATTAGGGTGCGACTTCTCATAAGCTTCTTTCTTAGCCTCCATTTCAGCATCAAATTCCTTCCTGTAGTATGCCAACATTGGATAACACATTATTGATACATAGTTACAAATAAAGTCAGCAATGTGAAAACTATAGACACTGCATTCATGATTCTAAATGTAAAGAGGAAATGACGTAGCTATCAATCATCATGACAAACAGTACAAAATCTTGCATCTAAGTATCTAACCAACATCAATTGATAAAGAAAGAGCATGCAAACAAATATATTTGGAATAAGGTCAAAGAATGAGAACATAAATTCTGTCACTGGTAAAATGGTAAGCATGAGAAAAAAGAGCTTGAATCAGTAGTTAGCATACTTTGTTTTTATTTCCAGATCCGCTCCAGCAAAACTAAGTTTGTTATTCATGATATTGTTCGCTTCATCTTCTTCTGAAAATTCGACCAAAGCTGTGCCGCAGAACTGCCTCTTGTCAGAAACATGTTTTGGTAGCCTTACGCTGTTAACCTGTGATGCCAAAGTTCAGAAACAACATAGCACCATCAGCATTTCTGTTACACGATTCATGTATTTATAGTGATGCTGCGTCAACTTGCAAGTTTGCCAAATTAGCATACCAATTGAATATCACATGCATAGTGCATCTAACTGGACATTTCCAGTTCAAAGTAACTGATAAATGTGTTACTGAAAGTTGAAGCAACACGCAATGTGTAATCTAGCGGTTCTAGCCTATCCTGTCAAGTCTGGTACTTGAAGTTATACAGATAACATACCTTGCCATACTGAGCAAAGAAAGATTGAACATCTTCCAGCTTTACGTTGTGAGGAAGTGGTGACACAGCAATTGACCTTGAGTCAATTTGCACTATAATCTCATCTGGCTTCAACAACTCGTTTGCTCTCCCAACTCTCTTCCCTGTATAAACAAAAATTGATATCAGTTAAGGAACCATATAACTCGCATATATCTGTAAGAGAAACTGAAGCAAGACATGTTCATTTTGGCCTAATTTGCACCATGCACCAACCATCCACTTTAACAGGTGAATTAGCTAACCATAATGAAGATTTGATCAAATATAAGAATAAATCATCTACAGTACTTAACTATGAACTACAGAGTTCACCATGTCAGTCACTACATGAAACTGGAAAAGGGAATATTATCCTTCCACTCAGAAGTTATGCTTCTTCAGCATTGAAACAGGAACCCCACTCCAGATCACTATAGATTCGCATATCATGTAAAGGGACTGACAGGCTGTCGGAAAGAACTTCCTTACCGTCCTCGGAGACACGGAGGGCTGCAGAACACCGCAGCACCTTGGCGACCGCAAGCACTGTCGTCTCTGGCACGCCGTCCTCCTTCACGGTGGCATCTAGGCCAAGGTGCGACCTCATCTTCGCGAAGGAGCAGATGAGAGCCAAGCTCGCCACTGCTCGATCCGAATCCCCCAAAAAAAGAGCACCAAAATTAGCACCCGTACCACAAAAAGCAAAGCAGCATGATCATGAAGACAGTGAAGAACTCGTACATCCATCCTCGCTCTCCTCGACGGTCTTCCGCAGGAAACCGTCGCGGGGGAGGTTGCTGTCGCTGAAGTAGAACTCCACCTGCGGCTCAAAACAGAGGCGGGGAGAATAAGCAACCACGACCCAGAAATTTCAGGGGGGGAAAGCCAGACGGCTGGGATCGGAGACGGGGTAGGAGCTCCCTACCTGGCGGAGGACATTCTTTGCCTTGGTCTCGTCGAGGGAAACCGCGGGTGCTGGGGCGGCGGCGGCGGCGGGGGCAGCGGGGGCGGCGTCTGTGGTCGCCATGGCTAACGCGTTTGGGCCGGAAGGGGCGGAGGCGCTAGGGTTTAGGAGTGTGGCGGGTACTATTCGGGTTTAGGGTTGTTTATTTAGCTGCGACGAAATAGAAAAGGTATCCGCCTGGGAAGGAAGGACAGGCGTGGGGGTGAGGCGTGCGTCCGGGCCCGTATGGGCTGAGCATCCACCCGTCTTCCACGCATTTGGGCTTTGTTAGGATTATGGAGTTGGACAGGGCCAGAAACCGTGGGTTCACTGGGTGCAGGCCTGCTACGCAGAGATTGCCCATCTTTTCATTAATAGAAGGAGTTAGTGAAAAAATATTTGTTGTTGGTATCTATCCTTGGTGGACGGCTTTTGCGAAGGCCATATCCGAATCGCATGGCAATAAACAGAGCCACTTTACAACAATGCAAGAAGCCCCTGGAAAGGATGTGGAGAGGGCATTTGGTGTGCTTCAAGCTCGTTGGGGAATTATGCGTAGCGCTGCAATGATGTGGGATCAGAAACCTTATGGCAGCTGATGACATGTTGTGTTATTTTGCACAATATGACTGTTGAGGATGAGGGTGATGGTGTAGCCCAAACTAATGGTTTTGAAGCACCTGGAGAACAGGTTAAAATCCCGGAAGCAGCTCAGTTTTGTTATATATGTGCGGCATTGTTTTGTATGATCGACGTGCATGGATTTGCATGGATTCGATAGTCCGAATTTGAGAGATGTGGATGCTCGGAGTGAAATGTGAGGGCCAGTCGGGATGCATCGGCAGGTGTGACAGGGCTCTTCCGCGGGCGTATAGGGGGGCCAATTTACCAAGTCCGGTTGTAGATGTTCTCAAAACTATGTATGTTGTGCCACATGATACTTGAGCTCGTTTTTGCAAGTCAGCGTTTCAGAGGAAATGCTGCTTTGTGGTTACAAACTTATGAAGCTATGCATAACATTAATAGTTGGGAAGAACTAGTAGTAACTTTTTCTAAAGAAATTGGTAATATCATATGCATTTCAAAAGCTTAGAGCATACAGCCTTACAAGAAAAAAGTTGACCCAGTCGGACCCCTTAAAGCCTCCCCAAATGCCTGTATAAGGGAAAAGGTGAGAGACAGAACTCTGAATACAAAAATTGAGGGATGACGGGTCAAACGTCCACGGACGTGCCTGGGGCTGGATTAGGTGTATGCAACGTCTACAATAGAAGAGTATCATCACAAATTTGAGCAACTTACGCATGAAGTGTGTTGGTATATAACATAAATTATGAGGAATTTGTTACCAAGTTTGTAAAAGGGTTAAAACGTAAAATTCAGTCAGGTATACGTTTACATAAGCCTAGGACCGTTGGAGGGGAACTTTTGGTCTATGAGTGTATCTACACCCTATATGGAAAAACAATTTAGTAATTCAATGAAAAGTCAAAAAATTATGAAAATATTTTTGAAATAAACTTGACCTTCCATTGTGCTTGTTAGAAAAAATCCACAAAAAGAAAACCAGCGTTTGACTTCTTTTCAAAAAAGACAATTTTTTGGCCAAAGTAGTGTGAATAGCGACCTATAATAGCAAATATTTTTTGTCTTTTTGCTCTGAAGTCAACGTTGGTTTTTTGTTCGCGAAAATTTGTGTACTAGTGCAAAAGTAAGTCAAGTTTATTCTAAAAATACTTCTGAACTATTTTGACTTTTTATTTAATTATTTTAAATAATTCCTCATATAGGGTGTATCTACAACCAGGAACCAAAGTGTATTTCCCTGATTCGGCTTTGTCTCTTGCTCAAACACAAGAAGAGGAGGCGAAACTTGCATCCAGCTCACGCTACAGAAGTGATTTCAAGTACTTTGCTCGAAGTGATTATTACAAGACGTGCAGTCTAAAGAGTCAGCTTGCTCTATAATCTCATCTGGCTACAGCAGCTCGTTAGCTCTCCCAACTTTATTTCCTGTATAAAAGAAAATGAAAATCAGTTACGGAACCATATCACTGGCATATTTCAACAAGACCAACTGAAGTAAGACATGTTCATTCTGGCTAATTTGCACCATGCAGCAACCGTCCATTTTACCAGATGAATTAGCTAGATTATAATGAAGATTTTTACCTAACGTAAGAATAAATCATCTACTTCGCGATGAACTACAGAGTTCACCATGTCAGTCTTTACATAAAACTGGAAAGTGGAATATTATCCTTCCACTCAGAAGTTATGCCTCTTCAGCATCGAAACAGTACCCCAACTGCAGATCACTATAGGTTTCGCATCTCATGTAAAGGGACTGACAGGCTACTGGAAAATAATTTCCTTACCGTCCTCAGAGACGCGGAGGGCCTCTGAACACCGCAGCACCTTGGCGACCGCAAGCACTATCGTCTCAGGCACGCTGTCCTCCTTCACACTGGCATCTAGACCAAGGTACGACTTCATCTTGCGGAAGCAGCAGATGAGAGCCAAGCTCACCACTGCCCAATCCCAAACCCCCCAAAAAAGAGCACCGAAATTAGCATCAGCACGACAAAAAGCAAAGCACCATGATCATGAAAACAGTGAGGGACTCGTACATCCATCCTCACTCTCCTGGACGTGGTGCAGCAGGAAACGGTCGCGGGGGAGGTTGATGTCTCCGAAGTAGAACTCGACCTGCGGCTCAAAGAAAAGGAGAGAAGAATAAGCAACCTTGACCCAGAAATTAAATTTCAGGGGGCCGCGAGACGGCTGGGATCGGAGACGGGGTAGGAGCTCCAAACCAGGCGGAGGACATTCTTTGCCTTGGTCTCGTCGAGGGAAACCGCGGGGGCTGGGGCGACGGCGGCGGCGGCGTCTGTTGTCGCCATGGCTAACGCGTTTAGGCCGGAAGGGGCGGAGGCGCTAGGGTTTAGGAGTACGGCGGGTACTATTCGGGTCTAGGGTTGCTTATTTAGCTGCGACGAAATAGAAAAGGTATCCGCCTGGGGAAGGACAGGCGTGGGGTGAGGCGTGCGTCCGGGCCCGTATGGGCTGAGCATCCACGTCTTCCACGCATTTGGGCTTTGCTAGGATTAGGTTAGACATGGCTCGAAACCGTGGGTTCATTGGGTGCAGGCCTCCTATGCAAAGATTGTATGTCTTTCCATTAACTAGTAAGCTTGCACGTGCAATGCACGTCTTAAACATTGATCAAAGTTGATTTCACACAAGTACAAAATAAATGTTCCAAAAAAAGTATTAAGTTAAATGGGGACACACTGTTTTTCAAGTTGATATAGTTGTGGTCATGTTGTTTCATACAAACAGTAATATATGTTGTTTCATCCATTAGGTGTTCTGATTGGTTGTTAAAGAAGATTAAATTTTGTGACGACTGAAAAGGCAACCTCACATAGAATATATCAATGGCACCATGATATCAACACCAACACAATTTTCTTAAGGCATAGAACGTTTGTTACAACTGCTGGCTGATAAAAAAAAGTATCATTAAAATTTATTCGAATCCACTATATCTTTTTATTAAGGAAATTAATGATAATGAAATATCATCAATCCACGATTCCACGATATATATTAGATTGCCTAGTTCATCATTTGTGAGTCTATACACGCACGCAAAGATATGCTTGAGTGATGATCCAAGAGCAAGGGCGGTGAGGATAATAGTGCCACCCGTAAAAAAAACAGTGCCACCTGTCAGCAGAGCCATTGCCTTAAATTTCGCTCTAACTGGATCATTACAAACTATCTTCTGCTTAACTTCGCATGCTCACGGGCAGGTGTAGAACTTTGAAACGAATTTTGTATTACTTCATAAATGAATATCACATCTCGAAAAACAATCCAATATACACACAAAAGCAGTAGGTTCTCAAAATGAAGAAATGCCATCTAATTTCTTTGAGAGAGAAAATAAATGCCATCTACTTGTCGAGCGGAATAAATTCCATCTTGAAGTATCAATTCTTATTTTGATTGGAGCCCTACTTCTGAAAGCGTTTGAAGAACTTACATGCCATCTTTTTGAACATCCTAGGATCACATCTTCATAGTGTCTCGCATATCAGATTTTGCAATCAAATCATACTCCCTCCGACCCAAAATAACTGTCTCAAGCTTAGTAGTACAATTTTGTACTAAAGCTAGTACAAAGTTGAGACACTTATTTTGGGATGGAGGGAGTATTTATCAAAGAAATGTTAATTGTGTTAAAGCAAGCTCTGCAAATGGATAAGTCAATTGTTTGTTCATTTGTACACTGTACAACATATGAAGCATGTTTGAAATTCCAAATAGCACGACCAACCTTCTTAGAATAACTTAGTTCCTTTAAGCAATACATGTAGTGGTAAACATATCGGGCAATATTAAACATGCAAAAGAAATAAAAAGGGAAGTCATTTTTTCTTCTTGAAAATATTCATCATCTTCGTAAAAAACGCCATTCTCTATTTTAAAAAAAAATCATGGTGCCGAAGTTGACTTAATGAAGAATATTGTTAGAATGAGATTGTGATGTTCTTTTAGTGGACATCTGGAAAACTTGTAGATAGTTTAACCATTTTTGTTTTCTTCTATTTCAAAAACAATGCTGGTGCTATACTTGGAGTGCTCATATAGCATCTCGAGATACTGGAACAATACGTCCAAAAATACCCTTTATCTCACAAGTGGTAGTATAAAGTAATTACATACAGTAGTGACATACAAGTGTTACCAGTGGTGCATAAATAAATTTCTGAATTAATAAATCCTTCAGTGTAAAGTTATTGGAAGTCATTAATTATAGATGTTACATGAACCAGAGGTATGTGCATGTGAAGAGCCTATAAAAGGTACAGGATTGTTGACTCGACCTGGCATTTGGCCAAGACCATTTCTGTGATTCAGAAAAGGTGTTGTTCAATGAATGCCGCAAGTGAATATTTCTCTAAGAGAAATATATACGTCATGTTTAAGCTTAATCAGTGGGGGCAAGAAGTGGCTCGGCTAACTAGAGATTTTCTACCACTTGGGTTTTCCCTGGTTGGAGATACATTCGTTTTAACTGGATACAGATCCTATCATGTCCATCCAACCAAACAAATAAAACCAGGACTTCTAAAAGCTGGATGGCAATCTCCAATCCAGCTTCATCCAAGCAACCAAATGCTACTTAAAGATACAGTAATCGGCTTGTGAACTTGCATTAAAAGTGAAGGTTCGCCGAGAAATTCTCTGTTGGTTTACCTAAAAGGGCATGTACCATGGCCTCAGTCGCAGTCGCATATGAAATACTGGATTATAAGGTTAGAAACAAAGCCAAGGATAGTTGGTGGCACTAATTCAACTTGAATTTTTGTTGCTCAGTTTCAACAATATAGTCTAAAATAGCAGAGGGGAACACATAGAAGAATGTTTACCTCTTGTCTCATGTCCTTGATGACGCCTTTGCCATCTCTAAAATCTTCCTTCAGCCTTACATTCGTCTGAAATCATGTTGCTGCAAGACGAAACACACCAAGTATGTGATCGTTATAATATATCTCAAATTTGATTTGATCACCAAAATGTAAAGAAAAGAAGAGAAGATAAGCATCATTCAACCAATTAATCCATCAACATAAGTAGTATGAAGGAGACACGTGGTCGACACAATCTATGCATATACCTGCACAGATAAGTTATAAAAACTATCTTGTTAATTCAATGGAACTACAAAGAAACATTGTTGGATGAAGAAATAAAGAATAGCTAAATGATGCAATAATGGGTGCAATACTGTTTGCTTATATGAATTAGTAGTAGTGGCGCAACAAATATGATACTGCAGCGGTCGGTGAGGGATACCTATAAAAAATCAATCATTTTGGTTCACATCTTTAAGCTCTACCCTTGTTAGAATCACATATTGCACCTCCACAGACACCATGTCCTCCTAGGAGCATCCATGGAGGATGGGAATGGCAACTATCATGAATTTGTAGTAGTGGCGCAACAAATAGGATACTGTAGTGGCCTGTGTGGGATACCTATAAAAAATCAATCATTTTAGTTTACAGCAGAAAAAAAATTCTAAAGGAGAACATGCTCACCTTATCCAATGGATGCAGAATGATGAACTGTGTAAGATTATAAGTAATGTAAATGGCACTAAAAAGGAACATTAGTTTAACAGGCCATAACCTAGGTACTTATGTGGTCATTTTAGTCACAAACATTTACCAAAAATATGAATAAGAATGTCAGGTTATTAATAATTCAAAAATATGAAAGATTATAGTAGCATTTGTAGCCAAAATTCAGTACAGACTACACACATCACAACTGAACAAACACAAACGACACACATCAGTACTCAAAACCTGGACAAGTGGACATGCTCAGATTTCTCGTCCATCTCACACACTACAACCTAGAGACTGAACATCGTGACAGGGCGGTGTTCAATGCCGAAGAATGTATCTCGTCAATGGATGTTCTCATCATTCATATTTTCGACTAATTGTTTGTATGATTTGCAAATACTACCTTTGCATACAAGCCAATTTTTTTACCTGAGCCGATGCCTATTGCACGTTGAAAAGAACACAACAAAACCGTACAAAATGCTCCGGACTGCACTCAAAATCTAAAACAAGAGACAACGTAAGTTGCATGATATACTAATTAAAAAATTAATAGGCATGTAAACAAATTTAAGTTACCTGGTACAGATCTTTCCAGAGTGATTCCCAAATGGTAATTTCAGATGTAAGCGCGAGTGCTCTGGATGCAGAACCACCTTGATACAACGAACTCCCTATTGACCATGTCTTCCTTAAAACATCAACAATATCATCAAAGAAGTCTCTGCTACAAAACTTGCTAGTGCAACTGACAAGTTGAAAAGGTGCAGCTAGTATCTCTCGGACGAACCAAATTATAGGGTACGAGATTGAATTGGCTGCAGGAAATAAAATATTAGTAAGACATCAAAATAAAAAAACAAAAGGAAAAAAGAAACAGATCATTTGGGAGATTACAGTAACTATACCGATATTAAACATCGTACTGAAGATAAACCAAAATGGCCACATGATCATCTGCACTGTACTGATAACCGCCGCATGATGTCTCCATCGCTACCATTGCAGCTGAACTGATATATTCAACTGTTTCAGAACACACGTTCCATAGTGGCAGGGTATTTCTTCACTTCGGCGTGAAAATCTACATAGCAACAATTCATTTCTAATAATAAGTAGATCCTCAATCCTCATGCCATATTTAAGTAGCGACACAACCAGTTTATAATAAGAAAAACACCGATTGGAACCAAAATTTCACAAAAGCTTAGTATCTGCCCTTACGGTATATTCTTCCACTGAAAAAAACGAATGCGTCTAAGCTATGTAAATTAGCACCTCCCATTGAATAACACTATGCTATTCTCCTCCATGGCGAGGCGGGCTTCACGACATTTTGCTGTAGTGCCAGTTGCGCAAGCGCAACCCCATCAGATTTGCTTCTGACAGACACACTACCCAGTCTACATACACACAAACTAAAATTTTCATCTCTCATAAGAGATTCCTAATCCTTAGTACGAAATAGGTAAATTTACAAAAAAATATGGAAGATGATCAGAACTACAACACATGATTGGAGATAATTTCCATGCATATATCCAACAATTCCATGGAGGCCTTACCACTTACAAGAGAAAGATGCACTGAGTGACATGTTGAGGTGCGTCGGGAGATCATGCAGCTTCCTTCGCCTGGTCCATCTTGGCGACTCCATGCAGGCTTTCATTCTGTAGAAGAGCCAGATACCGAGGGAAAACATCATGTTAACCAAAGGTCTGAAATCTGCCATTTCTGCAAACTGAAGTTTTTGCATATTATCCAGATGTAGCAAGTTCAGTGTTGTCGGTTAAGAAATGCACGTGCAACAAAATTCAGAACTATGCGTGAAGCAAAGGTCCGAAATATATCATTCTACAAACTGAACTTTACCGTAAGAAAGAGAAACTCGAGGGAACTCAGATACTCAATGGGAAGGCCTTGCCATCCATGAGAGAGCTGCAGATCATCTCCACATGGAAGAGAGGAAGGAGTTCGGTAATTTTGTTAAGATAGTCAATGGAAAGAAAGAAGTTCCTGGCCTTAAGAGTGCAGGTCCGCGCAGCAACTGCCGCCATTACAAGGGTCGCGTGCCTTAATAGTGCAGGTCCGCGCATACAACAACTGCAGCCATTACAAGGGCCACGACGTGACATGCAACAACGAAGGGATAATGTATCTGATGTTGTTCGGCCTCGCCGAGGTCGTTCTCTTGCAATTGCCGAGCCTGGAGAAGGTCACCTTATCTCCATCATCGCCGCCGTCATTTCCTTCACCTACTCCTTTGTTGCGCTCTTCCCGAGTGCCGTGACCTACCCATAAGGACAGGCCGGTGGGGCGGGGCGGGCAGGTGCGAGGCGGGCGGCTCCGTCTCTAGCGGCGACCTGCGGTGGCTACAAGGGCGGGCAGCTCCGGCGGTTCCCTGCGACGATGGGCGCGGGGCGGGGCGGTGGCTCCAGCGGCGAGCGTCTCGAGCGGCGGCTCCGGCTAATGGTTGCGGGAGTTTGCGGGGCGACGAGGCGAACGGCGCGGGAGTAGGAGGGGCGAGAGATCGGGGCGGCAAGGCGGACGGCGCGAGAGGAGGGGGAGGGGGATAGAGGTCGGGGCGGCGAGGCAAAAGGCGTGGGAGGAGGAGGAGGGGCCGAGAGGTGGGGAAGTGCGGGAGAGGTCGTGCGGGCGGTTTGTCCTTTTTTTTCTAAACGGCGGGGGGCTGGGTTAGCGATCTGTTAGTGGCTTGTTGCGTGGTTGGCAGCGTTAAACACAAAATGATTAAGGGCCATTAGATTTTGATAATGGATGGATGTGATTGTTTGGATCTGCCCCTCTCTTCCTTTTATAGTGGTAGTAGATAGAAGAAGTTTGTGAAGAAGAAGGTACATGAAATACCCAAGAGAGCAAGCAGTGGAGTGCAATATGGCACATCCGAGTACCTTCGAAGTTGCGAATGTTTGTTTGGCGACTAGCCAGGCAGTCGATGGCTCGATGCCCACGTGTGAGGTCCTTCACCATCGTCACGTGTCGGATGAAGATACTTGCCATTTATGCGGAGCCTCAGATACTTGGAGACACGCCTTGCTCAATTGCTCAATGTCGAGAAGTGTTTGGGCCCTAGCTCCTGATGAATCCAAAACAGTGGTTGTTTGCCCTACATGATGTGTTGGAGTTCGAAGAGTTTAACTGTCTTGTGGTGACAACATGGGCGATTTGGAGTGCAAGGAGAAAGGCGATTTACGAATATATTTTCCAGTCTCCTTACGCTACCAACGGCTTCATCACAAGTTATATGGTAGAGATACAACAGATTAACATGAGGGGCAAGACCTGTTGCTACTTCTGCGCCATGACCAACTTGTTGGTTGCCTCCGGTTCAGGGGTGTGCCAAAGTGAATGTGGATGCAGCGGTCTCGAGAGGGGGAGGATATGGTGTTGTTGGTGCAATTTGCAGGGACCAAAATGGCCTATTCCTTGGAGCTTCGGCTTTAGTGTTCCGGCATATTAGTGATCCTGAAACACTTGAATCCATGGCCATTAGGGAAGCATTATCACTCTCGGATGACTTGTATGTTCAAAGTATTCATGTGGCTTCCGATTGCAAGACAGTGGTGGAAGACATAAAGAGCGGGACATCAGCAGTTTACGGAGCGGTGATACATGAAATCATAGAACATTCGTCTGGTTTTCAACACTGTAATATAGTTCATGAATTTAGGAGCTCAAACTTTGAGGCTCGCAACTTAGTGAAGCATGCTTTATCTCTCGGGGGTGGCCGCCATGTTTGGTTAGGTCATCCTGGAGATCTTTCTTTCGTCCTTGTAAACATTGTGACGGTTTAATAAAAAGCTTCGCGAGGTTGTCACAAAAAAAAGAAGTTAGTTAAAAAATATATGTTGTTGGTACAACACGTGACATGAGCGCAGGTGGCATTACACGATGACCCTAGCATGCGAGGAGGGATGCTCAACCTCAAGTGTAAGGCCTACATCTCAGGAAGGATGATTGTAAATCCTTTAGCACCAGCCTTCGCCCATAGCCATGGTTGAACTTTGATTTCCTGTGGGACGTGTGATGTAGAAGGTCGCGTTCCATCAATATGCATGCATTACGGTGACACCTGATGAACCACGTAGACAACATGATGAGAGAGGAGAACCCATGTCGATGGTCGTTGGGAGCATTCTGGTAGGTAGCCATCCACCACTGAGAAAAGGGAAAACTTTGTTTTTGCCACTCTAGCTTTTGCCAATTTTGCTTATGCCACCCTTGAATTTTATATCTCACTTTTGTCACTCTTAACTTTTGACAATACATCACAAATGCCATTCCATGGCAAAAACGATAATTTTTTATTTCACTTTTGCCACTGTTAGCTTTTGACAACGTATCACAATTGCCACTATGAAAATTTTGTTTTTGCCACGAATGGCAAAAGTGATACATTGTCAAAAGCTAAGAGTGGCAAAAGTGATATGTCAAATTCTAGAGTGGCATAAGCAAAATTGGCAAAAGCTAGAGTGGCAAAAACAAAGTTTTCCCCTCAGAAAAGGCTCACCGTTTGGCCGGGGAGCGATGTCAGAGGCACCAAGACAACACGTCATGCCATGTATGTCGTGAGAAGGAGCGGCCTGCAAGTAGGTGTTGTAGATTTTCGGACAGTTGATCACAGGGAACGCATCTGCCATCGTGAGGGAGGCCGCATCTATATAGGCGATTCATCGTCTAACATCAATCTCGGAAGGTAAACCAGGTGAAAACCTTGATGCGAAGAGGTGCCCATGTCTTCCAAGTGATGCGCCAATTCAGGTCATGGGTCGGTCATTGGAACAGCGCAAGATAGCAAGACTTGGCGGAGTAGTTGCCAGAGCAGACTTAGTCCAACGCCATCATAGAGTGTCTGGCGCATCCGAAAGGCCGATCTAGCGAACACGCCTCCATAGCTCCATGTACTGGACAACTGCAGTCGGGCCAAGGCCACCCTGGATGCTTCGCACCCAGGC
Organism: Triticum urartu; assembly: GCF_003073215.2. Classification (NCBI taxonomy): domain Eukaryota; kingdom Viridiplantae; phylum Streptophyta; class Magnoliopsida; order Poales; family Poaceae; genus Triticum; species Triticum urartu. Next base: position 574,824,034 of record NC_053023.1, on the reverse strand, counting down.
ATGATCACAGAGGCCTGGGCACACTGTGCGGTCGTGATAACGCCGCTGGGGGCCATGGCGTGTACCAGGGATGCAATGTCGACGGTGGAGTTCCCGGAAAGCCCATAGGTCGGTCCAAAAACGACAGGTATTTCCGTTTCCTAATGACCAGCATGTAGATGCCCGAAAAATTTGCAACGCCTCATAATTAGAAGGTGGGAGCAAGTGGCTCCATGGGCACGAGGGATCCATGCGTTGCAGCCAAAGCTAGCGTGTGCACATGGCAACACTGGCCCCGTGAAGGTCCTGCACACTAGGCCCGCCCTGGAAGATGGAGTTCCCGGAAAGCCACGGGTCGGTCCAAAAACAACAAGTATTTCCCTCTCCTAATGACCAGGATGTAGATGCCCAAAAAACTCTGCAATGCTTCAGAATCACAAGGGAGGAGCAAAGTGGCTCCATGGTCATGAGGGGGCCATGTGTTGCAGCCAAAGCCGGAGCGTGCGCATGGCAACGCCGGCCCTGTGCAGGTCCTGCATGCCAAGCCCGCCCAGTAAGATGGGGTGGCACACTCGCCTAGTTCACACGACATTCACTTATGTTGGCCTCCTTGCGGCCTGCCCAAAGAAAGCTCCTGATGATTTTGTTCACCTTAGTGAGGATGGATCTGTTATGACGATGGCCACAAAAAAGTGTGTGGGCGGGCATGGCACAGCGAACATGTCGGACGAACGTGAGTCGGTCGTCAAGTGAGAGCATGGAAGCCCGTCGGGTGGAGAGCTTACACCCGAGCTTGTCCACAAGGGGAAGAAGATCAGCATGGGTCGGCTTCCTGATAGGTGAGGGTAGCCCAAATTATGTGACAGGGAACTTGGCGATCTGTCATGCCATGAGGTCGGTGAAGGAGTCAGCCTGGGCTTTTGGGCATTGGGTTGGGGTTGCAGAATCATGTTCGTACATGATTCTATTGTCCATGTTTGCAAAAGCACGACCTAAAATGGCAAAATTAGACTCCAAGTTATACTTATCTATTCTCTACAAAAACAAATATGGAAGTTAATTGTCAAACCATAGTTTTTTGCAATAGTGTCGAACGCCTTGGATGCCGTCCATCCCAAGGTCATGTGCTCACGCGCGTCCGGGGCGGTTAGACTTCGCGTGATTTGGTTTGTACAATATTCGATCGCGAGGGCGCGTACTCCTGGGTTTTTTTCTCGCGTGATTTTCTCCACGCATGTCACGGCCTTCCTGAAGACAGAGGCACATCAACAGCAAAGGCAAGATGAGAAAAGAGAAAGGAAAAGGGAATCGCGAGCACTCAGAGCCATCGAGAAGAAGGTCGGCCCATGAGGCATGTAATCGAGCCCATGCGGACGTGGACTATGGAGCACTACCATGTAGTCGTGGTAGTAGTGTGTGGCAGCGACATGTATTATATTAGCCATTGGTTGCTATCTTCCTTTTGGCCCCTCCCACAAGCACATTCTCGTGATTTGAACCTCGGTGTGATGTCAGGAACTCTTCCTTCATTGTATTTGTGATGAATTCCATGTGGTAGATCGAGCGAGTGTGTAAAAATTGGTATCATAGCCAGTCCTTCCTCTTCCTCATTTTTCCCTGGTGTGTTGGTGATCTCCAGTGGCACGCGGCAGTAGCGGAGCCCTTGTTTGGGTGTCATTCAAATCTTCCGGTTGATTGGTCACCAATCCTTCGTGACTGGTAAAGTTTCGCCCCAGCCGGATTTCGGGCATCAGGCAAGACACCATGGAGCATATGCAAGCGGATCTGGTGGAGATGAAGAAAACAAATTCATAGGTCGCGTATTTGATCAAATCATTGACGGAGACCATACGGGACATGGTGAGTGATACGTCTCCAACGTATCTATAATTTATAAAGTATTCATGCAGTTATATTATCATTCTTGGATGTTTTACAATCATTTTATAGCAACTTTATATCATGTTTGGGGACTAACCTATTGACCCAGTTCCCAGTGCCAGTTGTTGTTTTTTGCTTGTTTTTTACATCGCAGGAAATCAATGTCAAACGGAGTCCAAACACCGTGAAACTTTTTATGGATTTTTAATGGACCAGAAGACTCCTGATGGGCCAGAGCAGCACCTGGGGGGTGCCCCGAGGGGGGCACAACCCCCAGGTGGGTTGTGCCCACCTAGGTGGCCTCCCACACCCCCTATTTACCCTATAAAATCCTAAATATGCCAAAAACCCTCGGGGCTAACCTAGATCAGAAGTTCCACCGCCGTGGGCCTCTGTAGCCACAGAAAACCAATCTAGACCCCGTTCCGGCACCCTGCCGGAGGGGGAAATCATCACCGGTGGCCATCTTCATCATCCCGGTGGCCACCGCGATGTGGAGGGAGTAGTCCACCCTCGGGACTGAGGGTTTGTACCAGTAGCTATGTGTTTAATCTCTCTCTCTCTCTCATGTTCTTGAGATCTCATGATCTTGATGTATCGCGGGCTTTGTTAATATAGTCAGATCATATGGAGTTTTCCCCTCTCTATCTTGTTGTGATGAATTGAGTTTTTCCCTTTGAGATTTCGTTGTTATCGGATTGAATACTTTTATGGATTTAAGAGCACTTGATATATGTCTTGCATATGAATACTCGTGGTGACAATGGGGTATCATATTGATTCACTTGATATGTGTTTTGGCACTCAAGTCACGGATTCCCGTGGTGACATTAGGGTAATCGGGGTTGATGCACGTTCTTGTGTTTGTTTCTCCGGTAGAAATCTTGGGGCACTCTTTGAGGTTCTTTGTGTTGGATTGAGTATTACGAATCTGAAATTATTTGGTGTTATTTTAGTACGAACTCTTGGATAGATCGATCGAAAAGAATAACTTCGAGGTGGTTTCGTACCCTACAAACGATTTATTCTTATGTTCTCTGCTAGATAGGAACTTTGGAGTGATTCTTCACCGCACTTTGAGGGGTGGTTATATGATCCAATTATATTAGCACTGTTGAGAGATTGCACTAGCGAAAGTACACAACCTATGCCTCATTTTCAAGCATTGCAATACCGTTTTTGTGTCGTTTACTATCTGCTACCTTGCTGTTTTTATTTATTCAGATTATAAAAATATATTTCTACCATCCATATTACACTTTTATCATCATCTCTTCGCCGAACTAGTGCACCTATACAATTTGCCATTGTATTAGGTGTGTTCGGGACACAAGAGATTTCTTGTATTTAGTTGCAGGGTTACTTGAGAGAGACCATCTTCATCCTACCCCTCCCACGGATTGTTAAACCTTAGGTCATCCACTTGAGGGAAAATTGCTATTGTCCTATAAAACTCTGCGCTTGGAGGCCCAACACGTGTCTACAAGAATAAAGTTGCGTACTAGACATCAAGCTCTTTTCTGGCGCTGTTGCCGGGGAGGTTAGGAAAGAGGCACTCACATCCCATCAATGAAGCTCTTTTCTGGCGCCGTTGCTGGGGAGGTGAGTGCTTGAAGGTATATGTTTAGATCTTGCAATTGAGTCTTTTAGTTTCTTGTTTTATCACTAGTTTGGTTTACAAAAAGAAAACTACAAAAAATGGAATTGAGGTTGCATCATATTATTCATCTTATAATGTCTTTCGTGAAAATGATGGAAAGGAAAATTGTGCTCAATTGATAGAAGAAGAATTTAATAAAATGTTTGGCATAAATGTTGAGCATAATTGCAATGTTGTTAGCATGAATTCTTTGAATATCTATGATGCTAATGATATGCAAAGCCATAAGCTTGGGGATGCTGTGTTTGATGAAGATGATATTTTTAGTCCCCCAAGATTTGATGTGCAAATTTGTTATAATGAAAGCATGCCTCCTATTTATGATGATTATATTGATAAAAGTGGATTTGGAGAGGTCATGACTTTATTTAGTGATGAATCCACTATTCTGGAAGAGGTTTCAATTGATTATGATGAGAACAAAGTTGGTATTTATGATGATTATGGTGATGACATGTATGCTATAAAGAATAATTATAACCATGAAACTTTTCATCATGATTTTAGTTTTCAAACACGTGATAGTTATTTTGTTGAGTTTGCTCCCACTACTATTGATGAGAATAAATTTTCTTATGTGGAGAGTAATACAAATTCTATGCTTGTGGATCATGAAAAGAATTCTTTATGTGATAGCTATATTATTGAATTCATTCATGATGCTACTAAAAATTATTATGAGAGAGGAACACATGCTTTTACATGTTGCAATAATATGAAGTTTTCTCTCTATGTGTTGAAAAATCTTTAAGTTGCATGTGTTTTGCCTTCCTATGATAGTTGATTCTTGTTCCCATAAATTGTTTTCTCACAAAATCCCTATGCATAGGAAGTGGGTTAGGCTTAAATTTGATTGCCATGTGTTTTAGGATGCTCTTGTTATGTTTCAATTCTTATCTTTTATGCGAGCATCATTGAAATCATCATGCCTAGCTAAAAAGGCATTAAAGAAAAGCGCTTGTTGGGAAACAACCCAACACTTTTACCTACTATTTTTGTGTGTTCACATGATTAGGCTACTGTATTAATCATGTTCTATTGCTTTCGTTTTAATAAGGTGCCAAGTAAGACATTTGGGATGGCTTGCGGTGATAGTTGATTTGATCTTGCTGAAAAACACAAACTTTTGCGCTCAGGAAAACAATTCTCTTTTTTAACAGAAGCGTGATAAAATGATGATTCTTTTTGAAGAAGATTAATAGACAAATTTCCCATGTTTTCCTAATTTTTCAGAATTTTGGAGTAGCAGAAGTATGGTTGGAGTATAGATTACTACAGACTGTTCTGTTTTTGATAGATTCTGTTTTCAATGCATAGTTTGCTTATTTTCTAGTTTCCATGGCTTATATCAATATAAATTTTGGAATTGATATGATATAGTAGTCATTGTGTGAGAACAATTATGAATTTTGTCTTTAACAGTACCAAAAGTGAAATGGTTTGCTCTTTATCATACTAACCTATCTCACAAAGTTCTGTTAAGTTTTATGTGATTGAAGTTTTTCAACTTTTGGGTGAGATGTCCATATGAGGAGAATAAGGAGTGACAAGACCCTAAGCTTGGGGATTCCCAAGGCACCCCAAGGTAATATTCAAGGAAGATCCAAGCAACTAAGCTTGGGGATGCCCCAGAAGGCATCCCCTCTTTCGTCTCCAACATTATCGGTAACCTCACTTGGAGCTATGTTTTCATTCGTCACATGATATGTGTTTTGCTTGGAGCATCATCTTATTTTGTTAGGATTTGCTTGCTTTTATTTAGAATAATGTTTTGCATCTTTTATTTCAATAAAATTGGCAATGATAGCCTTTACTATGCTCATTTTGCAAGCCTACATGTTGCTGTTTGAAAACAGAAAGTTCACCGCTATTGCAAAAATTCCCTAGAAAAGTCAGAATGTGATAAAATGTTGAAACTTTTTGCAAAATAAGCTCTGATAAATTGTATGCAGTGTGGTAAACTTTCATAATCTTTGGAGTTAAGTAAGTATTTATACTCTTGCATTCTTTACAGACTGTACTGTTTTGGCAGATTGCTGTTATGTTTGCATTGTTTGCATATGTTTGCTTGTTTAATGATTCAATTTGAGGATAGGAGTATTAAATATGCAGAGGCATTTTGTATGCAATGTTGAATAATAATTTTAGTGATTTGCTACAGTAGATAATGGTAAAGTTTTTTGCATTGGTTTATACTAACTTATCTCACGAGTTCTTGTTGAGTTTTGTGTGGATGAAGTTTTTAAGATTTAGGGAAACCGTGATATAAAAGGAATTAAGGAGACACAAAAGCTCAAGCTTGGGGATGCCCAAGGCATTCCAAGATAATATTTCAAGAAGTCTCAAGCATCTAAGCTTGGGGATGCCCCGGTAGGCATCCCACCTTTTTGCTTCAACAATTATCGGTTAGTATCGGTTGAGCCTAAGTTTTGGCTTCTTCACATGAGTTCTGATATTCTTGAAATGTCATTTTATTTTCATTTTGCTTGCTGTTTTAATAAAATTCTTAGATCTGAAAGTTTTTAATAAGAGAGAGTCCTCAATTAGTTACCCGTTTACTTAATTACTCGCATGATTTTCACCTATATCTTTTTGGAGTAGCTCATCATTTACTCTTGTGCTTCACTTGTATACTATGAGTAAATCGTTGAATGAATTGAATATCATGAAGTTGAAATTATATCATGCCTAGTGGTAGCTTCACATTGGGTTTAGAAAGTGAATCTTTTGAGGCTTGACAATCACAATATTGATCATACAAGCAATTCACGAATAATTAGTATAAGGAAGAGAACTTTCACATGCAAATACACTATCATGGAAATCTTTTGTGATTGTGAGCCCCCATCAAAAATATTATATGCCAAAATTGTTGACAACCTAATGTTTATGTTTGTTCATGTTCACATAGAAGTTATATTGTCATTGTAAGTGCATCTAGTGCCACCCCTAGTTGGTTTTGGAGTATTGACGACAAACCTAGTTGAGGGACTAATGTGTTTGTGAGAATTGCAGGAAAACACAGGTAGAAGTCCCTCATTGATTCGGTTTCACTACCAGAGATGACCCCTAAAAATGTACGAAGACATTGAAGACAATGGTGGTTTATGAAGATATTCATATTGAAGACAATGACATAAGAAGACTCCCTATGAAGCTTTATGGAACTCGAAGACCTTAGATCCTTCGTAGTTTTATTTCATTCATGTTGTGTCATAGGAACCACCGTACTGTTAAGTGGGAAGAGAACCAGTCAGAATGACTGAAGTGATGCCTAATTCAAATCCTATGTCTTCGAGCGAAGCCTATGAGAGAAAATCTTGTCCAGAGTCAGACAAGTCAGCTTTACTTGTAGCCCAAGTAAAGTTGCCGTGTGAGTTCAAATACGACCGTTGGTACACGTGTCAGTTCCTTAGTGACCCAGGGTCATTTCGGACAGATCAGGTCGGGTTGCCAAGTGGCTATAAATAGTCCACCCCCCACAACCTTAAATGGTTGGCTGCTCAGATTTCAGTGCACGGCTTTTGTCGTTTGAGAGCAACCCACCTCGAAGCCTTTGAAAGAAAAATTCCCAGTGAGGAGAAAAGCCCTAACCACCCAGAGCCAGAGTAAATTGGGCATCACTTAAGTCTTCGTGTCTGTGTGATTTGAAGACTTATTACACTTGAGGACTGTGCATCCTCCAGACGGTTAGGCGTCGCGTTCTGAGCATCCAAGAGAAATTGTGGATTGCCAGTGAACGAAGTCTGTGAAGGTTTGGGAGTCTACCTTGAAGACTTTACCAGAGTGATTGGGCGAGGTCTGTGTGACCTTAGCTCAAGGAGAAAACGGTGAGGACTGGGTGTCTTGGACTAAGTGTCCTTGACTGGGTGTCCGGGACTGTGTGTCCTTCGGTTTAAATACCTAGCCGCTCCAACCAGACGTACAGTTGTCACAGCAACTGGAACTGGTCCAACAAATCATTGTCTTCAACGTGTCACTGGTTTCATCTTCACTTCCCTTCATTTACAGTTATTCATTGTGAAGCCATTGCATGCTTGCTTTATCTTTTGTCTTCACAACATGAATGTATGATCTGTTCGGCTTCATAACTTCTTCCTACCTGATCCTTATTACACTGAAGCTGTTTGTCATTGCGCTTTCACTCTATTGAATACATGACCATGGCTTCCCTAGTGTAATCTAACTTCCGCTGCATAGTAATAGGCATAATCTTCACTGTTTGTCTTCATAACTCTCACGTTTTGAAGACTTTCATAAAAATCACCTATTCACCCCCCCTCTAGTCGATATAACGCACTTTCAATTGGTATCAGAGGTTGGTGCTCCCTTGTTCTGTGTGATTCGGTTTAACCACCTGGAGTTTTAGCTATGTCGACTGCAGGGATAATCAAAGTCTCCGCTGCTTGTCCCGTCTACGATGGAACTGAATATCCCTACTGGAAGAATAAGATGCGCATGCATCTTGAAGCCATTGACGTCGACCTATGGTATGTCATCGAAAACGGCGTTCCCAAGGCTGGAGAAGGTGTCACTGCTGCTGATGTCAAGAAGTTCGTTCAACTGGACTCTACTGCCAAGAATATCATCTGTGGTCATCTGACCAAAGGACAGTATGGCCGTGTGAGTGCCTTGAAGACATCCAAACTGGTCTGGGATTGGCTCTCCAAAGTTAATGAAGGCATATCAACCCAGAGAGATCAAAGAATCAGTGTCCTTCGCAATCTCTTCAACCGCTTCAAACGAAATGACAATGAGAATGTCCAGCACACCTTTGATCGGCTCACTGACATCACAAATGAGCTTCAAGCCCTCGGCGCCACTGAGATCACCAAACATGAAATCGTCAAGACGCTGCTGAGATCACTTGATAGTTCGTTTGACATCCTGGCCCTGATGATTCAAGAACGTCCTGATTTCAAGACACTCGATCCGTCTGACATACTTGAGAGGCTCAACACACATGAGTTTCAGCTTTCTGAGAAAAGAGATATCTACGGTCCAAACTATGGGCGAACTCGTGCCTTGAAGGCAAAAGCTGTCTCCTCATCTGAAGAAGAATCTGACTGCAGTTCTGATGATCCTGAAGACATTGGAAGAGAACTTGCAATGCTAGTGAAGAAGTTCCAAAAATTCACTAAGAAGAAAGGCTTCAGGAAATCCTCACGATCAAGCTCAAGGAATGATGAAGCTTCTGCTCATGACTACAAGAAGAAAACATGTCACAAGTGCAAGAAAACTGGACACTTCATCTCTGAGTGTCCACAGTGGGAAAATGAGAACAGAAGGAAGAAGAAGAGCAAGGAATATGATTCTGACGACAAGAAGAAGAAGAAATACTCAAAGTCTTCTTCCAAAACTTCATCAAAGTCTTCATCACACAAGAAGAGCTCATCTGGCAAGGCACGTGCGTTTGTTGGAAAGGAGATGGATTCAGAGGAGGAGTCCGCATCTGAGGAGGCAGAGGTGGAGTCTGAGGAGGAGTCGGATTCTGGCATTGCGAGTCTGGCTACAGCATACGTCGCCAAGTCCATCTTCAATACTGAAGACACTGACTGCATCACCGACACCGACGCAAATGACAAGAACGACTCCACTCCTACCTACTGCTTCATGGCACGCGGTGCCAAGGTAAACACACGCACTACTCGCTATGAAACATCAAGTGATGATGACTCTGAATGTGATTCAAAACCTAGCTACAAAACACTTGCTAAAATTGCAACTGAACAACAAAAAGCTATGGAACATATTCAAAAATTGTTAGACAGAAGCAATGATCTGTTGGGTGCTGAAATGACTCGATCTGAATCCTTAATTGAAGACATAAAAAACCTTCATGTTAAGTATCAGGAACTTGAAGATCGTTATGATACTCTCTCAACAACTCATGAAAAGCTTTCCTATGATTATCTTCAAAGGAAGCAAGAACTTGAGAAATTGAGGGTGGCTCATGAAGATCTTCAAAAGGAAAACGAGTCACTTCGCGCTGAACAGATCAGTCCCGCTCAGGAAGGATTTGAACCACCATGTCTTAAATGCATTGAGCGTGATAATGCTGCTTCTGTTGCTGAATGTTCCACTGCTACTACCGTTTCAATATCTTCAACTGTTGATGTGGTAACTAACCCCTCTGCTGAGGATACCACTGCTATTGCTGATGAGAATGCTAGATTGAAGACATTGCTTGAAACAGGGATGTACAAAAGTCTGAAAGGGCATCAGACATTATGTGATGTCCTTAAGAAGCAGATTCTGAACCGAAACCCTAGGAAAGAGGGTGTTGGGTTCGTGAGGAAAATTAATGCAGATGGGTCTTACTGGAAACCTGAGCAGTACCCCAAAACCACATGGGTTGCTGCAAAGGAATCCTCAGCAGATCCATCCAATCTGTCTGGCTTCACTTGTGCTAATCCAATTATCATTGATGAATCCTTTGATGCAAACTATAAACTGTTTAAGAATTAGAATGATAAAGTGTTTGCCAGGTACATTGGTACTAACTGCAGGAATGGACCGCCTATGAAGAAGATCTGGGTTCCGAAAACATGTCTGGAAAATCTTCCTGTGAATGTCTTCATGACACCTCACTTGAAGAAGACAAACCTCAGACCAAAGGCTTCATATGGTCCAAATGCTTCATACAAACAGGGGACTCACCTGAGTCGCACTAACAAAAATGTTTTGCAGGGGAACCATACTTAGGCATATGAATATGAGAGTGGTTCATCGAACCGTCATGTTCATATGACCAAAAATTATTCTGCTTATTCCTATGAGTATTATTGTCCACCTGCTAGACTGTTTGCTAAGGTTTCAAAGCCAAAATTCTCAGATGCTGCACTTAGACTTATAGCTTCTAAGCCACCCTTGAAGATGTGGGTGGTTAAGAAAGCTTAACTCTCCTTTGCAGGGAAAGGTCTCCAGCACAAAAACAAAATCTTCTGATGCTATTGCTGGGGACCATAAAAATCTTGTGGGGCGCAAGATAAAATGCCCAAATGGCATCATTATGTACTTCGTTCCTGAATCGCATGCTACTCTCCCCATTAGTCCTAATCTGGATCTAAGTTTTCATAACCCACTGGTTCGTCAAATGTTTATGCTTCACAACACTCTTCGTGAAGCCTATCCCCCTAACTGCACTGTAGGGTACGATACCAGCGACTTCAAAGTCTTCAGAATGGATTATTGACAGTGGGTGTACAAATCACATGACTGGCAGAAGAAGCCTTCTTATGGACTCAACTTTACGTCCATCCAACAAGAGCCACATTACATTCGCTGACACTGGTAAAAGTAAGGTATTGGGTCTAGGTAGAGTTGCAATCTCAAAGGATTAACACATGGATAAAGTCATGCTTGTTGAATCCCTTGGCTTCAACTTAATGTCTGTCTCAATGCTTTGCGATTTGAATATGATTGTAATGTTTGGCAAATATCGCTGCCTGGTGCTAATGGAATCTGACAAATCTCTAGTGTTTGAAGGGTATAGGAAAGGTGATTTGTATGTGGTAGATTTCTCAGCAGGACCACAACTTGCAGTATGTCTTCTTGCAAAAGCTTCAAAATGCTGGCTTTGGCATCGAAGGCTTGGGCATGCTGGCATGAGGAACCTCCACACCCTTGCGAAGAAAAAGCACGTCATAGGCATCGAGGGCGTCAAGTTTAAGAAAGATCACTTATGCGGTGCTTGTGAAGCAGGGAAGATGACAAGGGCAAAACATCCTTCGAAGACAATCATGACTACTACACAACCCTTCGAACTGCTTCACATGGATCTTTTCGGTCCCACTCACTACTCAACTTTTACTACTTCTGCATGCCTCTATGGCTTCGTAATTGTTGATGATTATTCTATATATACTTGGGTACACATAATCCTTTACAAGACTGAAGTGCAGGATGTCTTCAGACGCTTCGCAAATCGAGCTATGAACAATTTTGGCGCCAAGATAAAACACATCAGAAGTGACAATGGCACCGAATTCAAGAATACTGGCCTTGATACATATCTGGACACCTTGGGCATCACACATGAATTCTCAGCTCCATACACGCCACAGCAGAATGGCATCGTCGAACGCAAGAACAGAACACTCATTGAGATGGCCAGAACAATGCTAGATGAATACAAGACTCCAAGAAAATTCTGGACTGAAGCCATTGATACTGCATGCCATACAATCAATCGTGTTTATCTTCACAAGCTCCTGAACAAGACATCCTATGAACTCCTAACTGGCAAGAAGCCAAATGTCAGTTATTTCAGAGTATTTGGCGCAAAATGCTGGATCAAGGACCCACACCACACCTCAAAGTTTGCTCCAAAGGCACATGAAGGCTTCATGCTTGGATATGGAAAGGATTCGCACTCCTACAGAGTCTTCAATCTCTTCCACTACAAAGTGGTTGAAACAGTGGATGTGCGATTTGATGAAACCAATGGATCACAAAGAGAGCAATTGCCAAATGTGCTAGATGAAGTTCCATCAAATGAATCAATCAAGCTTATGGGAACAGGAGAAATTGTACCTTCTGAAGCTCAACCTGAAGAAGAACTTATCATCTCAGCCCCTGATCCACATGAAGACAATGCTCAGACTGAAGATGTACCTTCAAATGATCACATAGATCAGCAAGAGCAAAGTCTTCGCACCACACACCCTCGTGTTGCAAATGAAGTACAAATTGACAAAATACTGGACAGCATCAATGCACCTGGTCCACTCACTCGTTCAAGGGCAACTCAGCTAACAAACTTCTGTGGGCATTTCGCATTCGTCTCAATATCAGAACCCAAGAAAGTTGAAGAAGCCTTCATGGAACCTGAATGGATTCAAGCTATGTAAGAAGAGCTTCAACAGTTTGAGCTGAATAATGTATGGGAACTGGTTAAGCGCCCTGATCCACGGAAGCACAACATAATAGGCACCAAATGGATATACCGCAACAAGCAAGATGAGCATGGTCAAGTTGTCAGAAACAAAGCTCGTCTAGTTGCTCAAGGATATACTCAAGTGGAGGGGATTGACTTCGATGAAACATTTGCTCCTGTGGCTAGGCTTGAAGCCATACGCATACTACTGGCCTATGCAAATCATCATAACATACTTCTCTATCAGATGGATGTGAAAAGTGCCTTTCTCAATGGCAAGATTGAAGAAGAAGTGTATGTTGCACAACCACCTGGCTTTGAAAATCCAAAACATCCTGATATGGTATACAAGCTCAACAAGGCACTGTATGGCCTCAAACAAGCCCCTAGGGCCTGGTATGATACACTCAAGTACTTTCTGAAAAGCAAAGGCTTCATACCTGGTTCCCTGGATCCCACTCTTTTCACGAAGACATATGATGGTGAACTGTTTGTGTGCCAAATATATGTGGATGACATTATCTTCGGCTGCACCAATCAGAAGTATAGTGAAGAGTTTGGATACATGATGCAAGAGCAATATCAGATGTCCATGATGGGGGAGCTGAAGTTCTTTCTCGGTCTTCAAATACGGCAACAACGCAACGGCATCTTCATATCTCAAGAGAAATATCTTAAAGAGTGCCTGAAGAAGTTCGGTATGCAAGACTGCAAAGGCTTCACAACACCAATGCCAGCCAAGCATCATCTGGGTCCCGACGACAATGGTAAAGAGTTCGATCAAAAGGTATACCGCTCCATGATTGGGTCTTTGCTTTATTTATGTGCATCTAGGCCAGATATCATGCTTAGTGTTTGCATGTGTGCTCGATTTCAAGCGACACCAAAGGAGTCGCATCACTTAGCTGTGAAGCGAATTCTTTGATATTTGGCTCACACCCCAACTCTAGGATTATGGTATCCAAAGGGCTCAGAGTTTGATCTGGTTGGATTTTCGGATGCTGATTATGCTGGTGACAAAGTTGATCGCAAATCTACATCAGGCACATGTCATTTTCTGGGACGATCACTTGTATGTTGGTCTTCAAAGAAGCAGAACTGTGTATCACTCTCCACTGCTGAATCTGAATACATTGCTGCTGGATCTTGCTGCGCTCAGCTTCTGTGGATGAAGCAAACACTCAAGGATTATGGCATTCATCTGAAGCAAGTGCCACTTTACTGCGACAACGAAAGTGCCATCAAGATTGCCAACAACCCAGTTCAGCACTCGAAGACAAAGCACATTGAAATTCGTCATCACTTTCTCAGAGATCATGTTGTGAAGGAAGACATTGATATCATACACGTCAACACTGAAGAGCAATTGGCAGATATCTTCACAAAGCCCTTGGATGAGAAGAGATTTTGCAAGTTACGGTGTGAGCTAAATATCTTGGAATCCTCAAATGTCCTGTGATCAGGCACACATCCTAACACTTATGCATATTGATGACTTAGATGTGCAACACACGAAGTAGCGTATATCTTCAATCAATGAAGACATACATTCTAAGTGTGAATACATTAATATGGAATTTGACTTCGGAGCGCCACGATAATTGTGCGCCGTGTCTGGGTCTAATACTTCCTATACAGTGGGTAACGCCACCACCAAATGTTCCATTTTGAAGTGTTTCTCTCATGGCGTTACCTCTCAATGTCTTCACAATTGGTTTGGCTTCATTCTCTGTATGTTTTCATGATTATCTTCACTGCGTTGATTATATGGATATATATGTACTGATGTTCTGTCCTCTACAGCATTCACTTATAGCTATGTCTTCTTGGTTGAATCTTTTTGAACTAAGTGAATGTGATCGGACCCTAACCTCTCTATGCTTTCTATCTCAAACTCTATCTCTCCAAGTCATATGCATTCTGTTGAAACTGTCGAATGTCTTCACTGTGTCCTTGTCAGCCGAAGACATTAAGACAACCATAAAAGTCCGTTTTTAATGCTCATTCCTCCACATAAGATCCGGAGAAGAAGGAACGACCGCCCGACAATTTAGGCGTGCGTGGGACATGGAACAAATCCCAATCTTCCTCTAACTGGCCACGCGTGTCTCAAATGCGAACCGCCAGGGGTACCTGCGTAATAGCGCAGTGCCGCCTCTATCCCTATAAATACACGATTCACTGCGGTCATTATCTCCTTCTTCCACCCTCGCACGAACCCTAGCGCCACCGCTAGCACTCGACGACGCCGGCGACGAAGCGCTTCACTGCCGCAACCTCTCCGACGCCGTTTTCACGCCGACAGCGGACATCACTTACTCCGCCATCGCCGTAGGTGTCTTCCGTCGCCAAGTTAGGGCACGGAGGATCGAACTGCTCGGCCTCAACTCTCACTTCGTCTAGCAGTTCCAAGTGTGGTAAATAAAAGCTCTTTTTACAGCTTCTTTTGATCCTACAGTTCAGTCACTTTCTGCCATAAGAAGTTTCTCTTCACACCAGTTAAATCTCTCGCTGCATCTCATAACATGCCTAGTATATTCACTTGTGCTTCATAAAGTAGTTAGATTCCTCACTTGTACTGATCTATGGGTTCGTACAAATCTGGAACCAACTTCTTATCTATAAGTGAATGTCTTCGCATAATAAGGTCAATGTCTTCTAAACCGATTTATCTTCAAAATCTTCTGAGAATGCATATGACCTCTTCCCCTTCCCTCGCACCTTAATGCTGTCACAGGTACATGTCCGTGGGAGAATCCTTCGGTTCTCATAGTCTGCATTCATTTGCAGAGTACTTGCAGCATCACATCAACTCGCCTGAAGCCAGTTCTTGCAAAAGGAATCCTTTGAAGCCTTTGAACATCTTGAAGCCTTCCAAGTTATTCATGGCTTCAGAAATAGTAGCAAGGAAGGGAGGCAGACAACGACGTGGTGAAACGTCCAAAGATCTGCCTGATGAATTGGCAGAGATGTACAAAACTGATCCTGAAGAAAGCTATGGTCAGCGCAAGACACGAATCCAATGGATTCGAAGATATTGGGCAGAGCAATGGTTCCACTACCGCTTCGTCACTCAGGAATATGCGGAGAAGTGCGCCATCAAGAGACCGTGGGGAGATGTATTATACAAAAATCTCGTACCCAAGTCCAAAGACGAAGCCATTGCTCAAGGATTCTATCCATGCATGGTGAGAGGACCACAGCTAGCTGAGGCGCATCCGTCATCACTTCTCTGGTGCCGCGATGATAATCTCTTCAAGCGCAACTTTCAGTTTGCACAACAGTCAGCGAAGATAAACAAGAAGAAATTTGGGCTTGACTTCAACCCTGGTCCCTCCTCACCAAGGGTAGATGGCACACGCAACGCCAATCCCAATATCATCGGGCCGTATGCCAATCTTGCAGGCCTCATCACTCGCATCCTAGTCCAAGGGACTGCTGTGAATGACCCTCCAGCAGATACTGAGTCAGATGACGCCCCTGCTGCTCCGAAGCCAAAGCAGAAGAAGCCAAAAGCTCCAAAAGCTTCAAAGCCAGCCGCTTCTCCCAAGATCGCAAGAGTGAAGCCTTTAGCAACTGCACCTCCTGAAGCCAGTGTGCAGTCAGAAGGCTTATCACGAGTGTCCAAGCCCCAAAAAGCCAAGAAGCCTCAGCCACACACAGGCAAAGAGCTCATAGCTGTTGACATTCTGCGCTGCGAAGCCATTGATCTCTCAAGCGATGAAGATCTTGGAGATGATGCTCTTGAGCAGCTCATCAAGAGCAAGGAAGAGGCTGAAATCTTCAACAATCTGCCTCTGTTTGATGTCGCCATCATCCACAACTTCATCGATGAATGGTTTGACACACCAGACATAAGCTTCAATGATCTGCAGCTACCCATAGGCCTCAGCGTTGCCTTTCAAGGTGCAATCGCTTCAGAACTTGCAATAGCCCAGCGAATTGTAGAACTGAAGCAGAAAATTGATCATGAAAAGGCTCAAAGCACGTGGCCAAGCTCAGTGTGCAAGAAGTGAAAAACTTCAAGATCATGTTGCACGAGCTGAAAGAAAACTTCCTGAAGACGCGTGCCGAAGCTCAAGGCTCACGAGAACGCATGAAGACTTTGGCTGAACGTTGTGTGCAGGCCTACAATGAGGCAGAAAAGCGCAAGGCACTTGGGCGTCCCCGCATTGACCCCAGGATGGCCGCGAAGAAGAAAAAGAAGGTGGCTGTGACCGAACCTGAAGCGCCAAGGTCAGAACCTGATGCTCCGATTGTCTTCCCCACTGCAACGACTGGCTCGAAGCCAAAGAGTCGATCAACCGCCTCACAGCACAAGAAGACACGGACTGCAGAGGCTAAGGCTAAAAAGAGAAAACATTCTGAAGCCTCTCCTTCTGAACCCATTATCAAGAAGCGCAAGACCAAGAAATCTCGGGCTGCTCCCATAGAGCCCCTAATAGTTGAACCACTCTGCGTCCGCTATCCTGACGCAGATCGTCAGATGACAGTGCATGAGCCTGGTTACATAGAGGCTCCGCACGCTGAAGACATTCCAGCAGCCAACCCTAATGCTGCTGAAGACATTGGTCCCCAAGACAATGTGCAAGGTGATGCAGCCCTTCCTCAGCTTGAGACAAGCGAACAAATCAGTATTGGTCGTCCATTGACACCAATCACACAAGATGCGTCGTGGGCAGATCGCCCACAGGAGGAAGATGAGCCCCAACCCACTGCAACTCCACCGGCGCCTACCCTCCATAGGCTTCGCAGAGGGCCAAGGGCTCAGGCTGTTGAAGACATTCCGGCTGCATCAGCCGAAGAGCAAGCAGAAATACCACAAGCTCCAACTCCCCCGCACCAACAAGAAGCAGTTCTCAAGGAGAACATGCCTGAAGCTGAAAATGTTGAGGCTGCCACAAACAACGCCGAAGCAAATGTGGAGCCCTCCCCAACAACAGCTTCAGAAGACACCGAAGCTACTGCTCCTGAACATTCTGTGCCTGAGTCTGCTGCTGGACCACAATTCCACTATCATATTGCGCACAGGCCCCAGGTCCAGAAGCCGATCCCATGACTACCAAGGTTCCCAGGTCCTGCATCAGCTCCTGGTTCCTTCAACATCAACGGCTTCAGGGCAGATAACACGTTTTTCGACCGCTCCAAGAACCCTTATTCAAGGGAACGGATTGTATCAGATAGGTTCTGGAGCCATCAACAGCGCAGCTATTATTCATGCATCCTCTACAACCAAGGCCGCATCTTTCCTCACAAGCGCCTTGAGGTTGAAGCTGTTGAAGGTCTGCCTGGTCTAGAAGAAGCATTGGATTGCTTCAAGCAAGTGGGTTTGCTGCCATTTATCACTGACGAAGAGCACTGGAACGAAGAGCTTCTGCTCCAGTTCTATGCCACTTTGCATATCAAAGGCTATAACAGAGATCCGAAGACATGGATCCTGGAGTGGATGACAGGCAATATCCATCATGAAGCCAATGCTTTTGACCTAATTGAGCTTACCGGCCTTCCCACTCCTGGCGAATTCTTTGAAGAAGGGTGCCAACTCCATGCTGAAGCCATTGAAAGCATATTTCAGCGTCCTGAGCCAGATATGAGTCAGATGCTCTCAATGATGAAGCCATTTCCTCCAAATGCACCCTATCCAACTAGGTTCTTCGTTGAAGACTTAGAGTACCTGCCCAGAACAATATATCACATCATAAGGCGGACTCTCTGGCCAGTCAAGGGACACTCTCGATATGCAACGATTGATGGTGCAATGAAGACTCTCATCTTCTGCATTCTTCATGGCAAATGCTTCAATGCACAGGATCTCTTCATCCGTCAATTTGCTGCATCTGCTTCAGAACTGTTTGGCTTAAAGTTTTATGCTCCTTGGGTTATGAGGCTAATCAAGCTTCACTCTGCAATCTCCTATCAACCCTCAGCCCGCAATCATAGGATATTTTTGCCTGATATGGACACATCTGCTGAAGCAATATATCCAGAGCCGGCCAAGCAACCACTAAGTCTTCAGAATGCAGAACACCAGAGCTTCACTCAAAATATTGAAGGTGTTGAAGCTCTCTCTCGCGTGTATCCAATGGCTGGCACCACACGTGCCCCTGCCTCAACTGAAGCCACCAACAGCACAGCTGCAAAGAGACCCAAGAAGCGCACTCGTGCACTCAATGACAGAGAGCTTCTTGTGGCTCTTCACCAAAAGCAAGATAGGCATCACGACTGGCTCAAGAGGCAGATGAGAAGCATCATGCAAGACGTCAATCGCCTCAGAAATATGGCAACCAAGAATGCATTTGTCACACACGAGACCTGTCACCGCACTTGGAAGGGCCTCACCATGATGTGCCCTGAAGCTGAACTGCATGAGGATGGCTTCACAGAGCACTTCAAATTTGACTCCACGCCTCCAAGAAGAGCGGTGATGCGCAGCACACCATCACTTGAAGAGTCAGAGTTCTCTTCTTCTGCTGCCACCGTGTCTGCCCGTATTATTGAAGAAGAAGAAGACGACGCGACATCATCTCCACCTGCTTCAACGCGCGTCGAATCTGCACCAAGCTCGTCTGCACCACCGCCAAACAACTCCACCGACCCTGCTGCGCCTGGGAACGTGTAGAAACCTCTATGTCTTCAAACCTTTTTGGTCATCACTGACAAAAGGGGGAGAAGCATATGATGGTTATAGTCTTCAAGCAGGTCACTTTGGGCGGGTGCCACTCTATTTTGCTACATTTTGCTTCGTGCTTACAACTCCCGTTTTTGCTACATTTGCTTCTTGAGTTGTAACACTTAGCCTTGATGGCCGTCTGCTACCTGCTTGTCACTCCGCATGTGCGATGATAAATTCCGCACTTATCTCTTACTGCAGACGTCCATTTTCCATTATGCATGACATTATCTTCATATACTTTCACATGCATAGTGGATTGTCATCATAAGTTGAAGTGGATCTCCACAAGTACAACCTGCCATGTGCATTTGCATTCAAAAGGCGAATTACTTATATGCACATCTTCAGGGGGAGTCCTTGCAACTTATGAAGACAAATTCCTTTACTATTTCACAAATTATGTTCCCCGTTGAAAACTTCAACTAGTTTGTCATCAATCACCAAAAAGGGGGAGATTGTAAGTGCATCTAGTGCCACCCCTAGTTGGTTTTGGAGTATTGACGACAAACCTAGTTGAGGGACTAATGTGTTTGTGAGAATTGCAGGAAAACACAGGTAGAAGTCCGTCATTGATTCGATTTCACTACCAGAGATGACCCCTAAAAATGTACGAAGAGATTGAAGACAATGGTGGTTTATGAAGATATTCATATTGAAGACAATGACATAAGAAGACTCCCTATGAAGCTTTTGAAACTCGAAGACCTAGATCCTTCGTAGTTTTATTTCATTCATGTTGCGTCATAGGAACCACCGTATTGTTAAGTGGGGTCGAAGAGAACCAGTCAGAATGACTGAAGTGATGCCTAATTCAAATCCTATGTCTTCGAGCGAAGCCTATGAGAGAAAATCTTGTCCAGAGTCAGACAAGTCAGCTTTACTTGTAGCCCAAGTAAAGTTGCCGTGTGAGTTCGAAATCCGACCGTTGGTACACGTGTCAATTCCTTAGTGACCCAGGGTCATTTCGGACAGATCAGGTCGGGTTGCCAAGTGGCTATAAATAGTCCACCCCCCCACAACCTTAAATGGTTGGCTGCTCAGATTTCAGTGCACGGCTTTTGTCGTTTGAGAGCAACCCACCTCGAAGCCTTTGAAAGAAAAAATCCCAGTGAGGAGAAAAGCCCTAACCACCCAGAGCGAGAGTAAATTGGGCATCACTTAAGTCTTCGTGTCTGTGTGATTTGAAGACTTATTACACTTGAGGACTGTGCATCCTCCAGACAGTTAGGCGTCGCGTTCTGAGCATCCAAGAGAAATTGTGGATTGCCAGTGAACGAAGTCTGTGAAGGTTTGGGAGTCTACCTTGAAGACTTACCAGAGTGATTGGGCGAGGTCTGTGTGACCTTAGCTCAAGGAGAAAACGGTGAGGACTGGGTGTCTTGGACTAAGTGTCCTTGAATGGGTGTCCGGGACTGTGTGTCCTTCGGTTTAAATACCTAGCCGCTCCAACCAGACGTACAGTTGTCACAGCAACTGGAACTGGTCCAACAAATCATTGTCTTCAACGTGTCACTGGTTTCATCTTCACTTCCCTTCATTTACAGTTATTCATTGTGAAGCCATTGCATGCTTGCTTTATCTTTTGTCTTCACAACATGAATGTATGATCTGTTCGGCTTCATAACTTCTTCCTACCTGATCCTTATTACACTGAAGCTGTTTGTCATTGCCCTTTCACTCTATTGAATACATGACCATGGCTGCCCTAGTGTAATCTAACTTCCGCTGCATAGTAATAGGCATAATCTTCACTGTTTGTCTTCATAACTCTCACGTTTTGAAGACTTTCATAAAAATCGCCTATTCACCCCCCCTCTAGTCGATATAACGCACTTTCAGTCATAGATCCTTCAACATGTGGTGCTTGCCCCACATCCTTGCTAGCCAAAAATTCTGCACCAAGTACAGATACTACTTGTCTCGGCGTTCTGGGAACGGGGGTCCCCAGACTTGCCTGCCTGCGGCCTGCGGCGTGGCTCAAAGGGGGGCCCAGCACGTCCCATCTTCACCAACACAAACTCAAGACCCTCGCGAGGGGCCAAGCCTCGCGGGGCGGATGACGCGGAGCCTCCTCAGGCACGGCCTCATCAGGCAGGCTCACGAGGAGGTGGAGAGATCAAGGCGGGGTACCTCGCAAGGTGCCCGTGACGCAAGCCATGACGACTCAGGGCGCCAGGCGGGTGCCAGCCCGCGCAGCGTCCTCCTTTCCTCTTTGGTGCAAAGGGGGCAAGTGCAGCCGCAGAGTACCAAGGTATCAGGCAAATGTTGCCATTTTGGTGCAACGAGACCAAGACCAGGAGGACTACGAGACCGAGGTCACCGTGGAGCCCAAGACGGCATCATCACCAGAGCTCTGCGCAGGCGAAGACTACTTTTGTCAGGATAGCTGTTGCTTGCTGTCCCCTTTCAAAATTAGCCCGCCATTGTTGGCTCCCCTCCCGCTCGATATTTGGGAAGAGGACCGGGGCCTCTATAAATAGGACCAACCACTCACATGGCAAAAGGTCGTCCGGTTGGAAGCAGAGAGAGAGAGAGAGAGAGAAAGGTGACTGAACTCCTCCCAGCAGTTCATCGCCCCAGCCAAGAACAGACCCTTGCGAGGCTGTTCTTCCTTGTATTGTTCATCATCATCAGCCCAAGAGGCAATCCACACACCTCATACTGGAGTAGGGTATTACACCACAACGGTGGCCCAAACCAGTATAAACCCTGTGTCTCTTGTGCTGTTCTTCCCATAGCTTTGATCCTAGCGTGGCGGAGGGGTGCAGGTAGGTAGGAGGCGAAATCTCCGCGCGCACCCCAGTGTTCGAACCTCAAGGGTATGCCGGAACCCAAAATCCGACATTTGGCGCGCCAGGTAGGGGTGCGCCAGAATTCGTCTTTCACCACCCCGTTCTCCTCCGACCATCACGCTCATGTATGACGCTCGTCGGGCCCGCGCGGAGCGCCAGGCCGCCCTCGCTTCCCGCGACGCCCAGACGGCCCCTGTCGGCGGGCGTCCTCGCCATTCCCCGTCACCTGTCGTCAATGCCGCCACTGGCCCGGCGGGGGACGAGCAGCAAGCATCGTCCCGGCATCTGTCCGTGCGGCAAGGCGGCCGCACCGCAACTCCCTCGCTCACCCCAGCTGGTTCTTCGTCCCGCGTGCTCCGCGCGCCCATGGAGCCCCGCAACCTCTTCCCCGCCTATCGCGCTGCACCAACACCCCCAGTCGTCGCGGCCCTCTTGGGAGGCTCGCAGGCGCCGCCTACAAGTTACCACGTCAAGCCGTTCATCCGCCGGGTCAGCGCCGCTTCCACGCGGCACGGGGCTCCCTTGGATCGGGCGGCGCCCGAGACCGGCTTGAGCTTCAGCCCGGAGGACCACCCCTCCAACTCGGCCTGCTCGGGCGCGCTCCCCATGCTATGCACCCCCACCATCTGCCGGGTGGCCGTCACTAGAACTCTCATCGATGGCGGGGCGGGCCTCAGCATGCTCTCAGTCGAGGCCTTCAACCTCCTCTACATACCCCTGGAACGGTTGCAGCCCAGCCGACCCTTCTCAGGCATTGGGGGCAGGTCGTCCAACTCCTTGGGGCAGATCCGGCTCCCGGTGACCTTCGGCACCTACGACAACTTCCGCACGGAGCTGGTCAACTTCAACATCACCCCCATCGACCTCCCCTACAACGCCATCCTCGGCTACCCAGCGCTGGCCTAGTTCATGAACGCAACGCACCCGGCGTACAACCTGATGAAGATGCCCGGGAGCAGCGGTGTCCTCACCGTGCACGGGGATACCGGTGACGCTCTGCGGGTGCTCAAGCTCGTCTTCAAGACAGCAGCGTCGGCACAGCCTGCCGACTTGGAGGCCCCCGAGCCCAAGGGGGCTGCGCCCGCCAAGAAGAAGCAGTTGTTCACCCAAGATAAGGCAGAAACCAAGCAGATACCCGTCGATGAGGACGGGTCCACCAACACCACTTTCACCATAGGCGCCCACCTCAAACCCGAGCAGGAGGAGGCCCTGGTCGGGTTCCTGCGCGCAAACAAGAAGGTATTCGCTTGGGAGCCGGACCAGTTGGTAGGGATCCCCAGGAGTGTAATCGAGCATCACCTCAATGTGTGCCCCAACGTGCGCCCTGTGAAGCAGAAGGCCAGGCGGCAGTCCACAGAAAAGCAGGCCTTCATCGCCCAAGAGACCCGCAAATTAGAGGCCGCTGGGGTCATTCGCGAGGTCCGATACCTAGATTGGTTGGACAACCCTGTCGTTGTGCCGAAGAAGGGAGGGAAGGAACGCATGTGTGTCGACTTCACCAACCTCAACAAAGCGTGCCCACAAGATCCGTTCCCGCTCCCCCGCATCGACCAGATCGTTGATTCCACTGCGGAATGCGACCTGTTATGCTTCCTGGATGCCTTCTCTGGGTATCACCAGATCAAGATGGCGGTAGAAGACGTCGAGAAGACGGCCTTCCTAACCCCGTGTGGGGTGTACTGCTACACCTGCATGCCATTCGGGCTGCGTAACGCAAGGGCGACCTTTCAGCGGCTGATGCATATCACCTTGGGCCCGCAGCTCGGGAAGAATGTTGAAGCTTACGTCGATGACATCATGGTAAAATCTCGGGAGGCCAGGACCTTGATACAAGACCTGGAGGAAACCTTCACGAGCCTCAACGCAGTGAACCTATGGCTCAACCCAGAGAAGTGTGTGTTCGGAGTCCCCTCGGGCAAGCTCTTGGGTTTCCTCGTGTCCCACCGAGGCATCGAGGCTAACCCGGAGAAGGTCAAGGCGGTGGAAGACATGAGCCCGCCAAAGACCCTCAGAGAAATGCAGAAGCTCACGGGGCGCGTGACCGCGCTAGGGCGCTTCATCTCCAAGTTGGGGGAACGAGCCCCGCCCTTCTTCCAGCTAATGAAGAAAAAGGGGCCCTTCGAGTGGATTGAAGAGGCCGACAAGGCATTCCAGGATCTCAAGAGATACCTGACCAGCCCACCGGTCATGGTGGCCCCGCGCCCTCAGGAGCCCCTGGTGCTCTACCTTGCCGCCACTCCCAACTCTGCCAGCGCAGCCTTGGTAGCAGTCAGAGAGGAGCATCGAATCAAAACCACGGCAGCAGCCCGGGACAAGGCAGAACAGGGACAAGGAAGGCCCACAGAAACCGCCATCGCGGCTGAGGAGGATCAGCCGCCGCAGAGAGGCGCACCAGAGGCAGAAGAGGCCCCTCTTCCAGATGGCCAGTCTCAGGAGGCCTCATTGCCTCAAGAGGCACCACGGTCTCCGAAGGGAGCCACCAGCACTGACGCACGCCACCTCGTTGAGCACCCAGTGTACTTCATCAGCACAGTGCTGCGGGATGCAAGAGCACGGTACCCCATGCCTCAAAAACTCCTCCTCGCGCTATTGGTGGCTTCGCGCAAACTGCGACACTATTTTCAGGGTCACCCCATCAAGGTCGTCTCGTCATACCCCCTGGAGAGGGTGCTCAGGAGCCCCAATTCAGTTGGGAGGGTCGCTGAGTGGAACATAGAGTTGCAAGCGTTTCAGCTCGAATTCAGCACGACCAGAGTCATCAAAGGAGCAGCGTTGGCAGATTTTGTAGTAGAATGGACGGAGGCGCCAGGCCTCAAGGCCGACGAGGATCGGTCCCTGTCCCCGGGTAGCGAGGCGCTAGAAGGCTGGGTCATGTACTTCGATGGGGCGTTCTCCAGATACGGCGCAGGGGCTGGGGCGGTGCTTATATCGCCCACCCAGGACAAGCTCTATTACGCCGTGCAGCTTTGTTTCCAGCAAGGCAAAAAGGTCTCCAACAACATAGCGGAGTATGAAGGTTTAATAGCGGGCATGAAGGCCGCAGCTGCCCTGGGGGTGAAACGTCTCACCATCAAGGGCGATTCGTAGCTCCTTGTCAATTTCTCCAACAAGGTGTACGAGCCGAAGGATGAGCACATGGAGGCCTACCCTGCAGAGGTCCGTAGGATGGAGAAGCAGTTCTGGGGGTTGGAGTTGCAGCATGTGCCCCGTGGCACCAATCAGGAAGCCGATGACATCACCAAACGCGCGTCCAGGCGGTTACCTCAGGAGCCTGGCGTTTTCGAGGAGTGGCTCTTCAAGCCTTCAGCCTTACCGTCATTATCAAACACGGCTCAGCCCAGGGAGGAGCTCCCTCAGCCACCTGCCTCAGGAGCTCCGGCTTGTGGCCCGGCCTCGGGAGCACGCCTGCTCCTGACGATGGAACCTCAGGAGGGATGTTGGATCACGGAGCTCCGGAGCTACTTAACGCAAGGGACCCTGCCAGAGAAGGAGGAGGAAGCAGAGCGAGTGGCACGCCAGGCCACGGCATACTACATCAAAGATGGAGAGCTCTACCGGAAGCGACCAAACGATGTATCCCTGCGCTGCATCTCCAGGGAGCAAGGGAAGGAACTACTGGAAGATATACACGGCGGAGACTGCGGACATCATTCGTCATCACGGACCCTCGTTGGCAAGGCGTTCCGCAGTGGGTTTTATTGGCCCACCGCGCTCAATGACGCCGTTGAACTAGTGAAAGCTTGTGAGGCCTGCCAGTTCCACGCCAAGCAGATCCATCAGCCGGCAGGGGGCTTGCAGACTATCCCCCTTTCGTGGCCATTCGCAGTCTGGGGGCTCGACATCTTGGGTCCGTTTCCTCGGGCGCCAGGGGGCTACCGCTACCTTTACGTTGCCGTGGACAAGTTCACCAAGTGGGCTGAAGTGGAGGCTGTCCGCACCATTCCTGCGGGTTCCGCAGTCAAGTTCATCAAGGGCATCGTGAGCCGGTTCGGAGTGCCGAATCGCATCATCATGGACAATGGTTCGCATTTCACCAGTAACCTCTTCAAAACATACTGTGCTGACCTTGGAACGCAGATATGCTACGCTTCAGTGGCACACCCCCGAAGCAACGGCCAAGCTGAGCGAGCCAACGCGGAGGTCCTGAGGGGCCTCAAGACCAGGACATTCAAGAAGAAGCTGGAGGCTTGCGGAAGAGATTGGTACGACGAACTGCAGTCCGTGCTGTGGTCCATCCGCACCACCACGACCAAGCCGACTGGAGAGACCCCGTTCTTCCTGGTCTACGGAGCAGAAGCAGTCCTCCCTCACGAGGTCAGACGTCGCTCCGCGCGGGTCCTGGCGTTCGACGAGGCGCAGCAGGACGCCATGCGGGGGACGGACCTCGTGCTGGGGGAGGAGCATCGCCGGGAAGCCGCGCTGCGAGCGGCGAGGTACCAACAAGCACTGCGGCGATATCACTGCTGCAACATCCGCCCCAGGACTCTTGAGGTAGGAGACCTCGTGCTCAGGCGGGTTCTCTCCAGGGAGGGATTGCACAAGCTCTCTCCCATGTGGGAGGGCCCGTTCAAGGTTGTTCATGTTTCCAGGCCCGGCTCCACGCGCTTGGAGACTCAGGAGGGAGTGCCGGTCCAGAATGCATGGAACATCCAGCACCTCCGGAGGTTCTACCCCTGAAAAGGCCCAGAGCCTGTGAATCAAGGCGAGTGCCTATGAAGCTATCGCGTTTTGGAAAAGGCCCAGAGCCTGTGAAGCAAGGCGAGTGCCTGTGAAGCTATCGCGTTTCGGAAAAGGCCCAGAGCCTGTGAAGCAAGGCGAGTGCTTGTGAAGCTATCGCGCTTTGGAAAAGGCCCAGAGCCTGTGAAGCAAGGCGAGTGCTTGTGAAGCTATCGCGTTTTGGAAAAGGCCCAGAGCCTGTGAAGCAAGGCGAGTGCCTGTGAAGCTATCGCGTTTTTGAAAAGGCCCGGAGCCTGTGAAGCAAGGCGAGTGCCTGTGAAGCTATCGCGTTTTGGAAAAGGCCCGGAGCCTGTGAAGAAGGCCAACGCCTGTGAAGCTCGCCGCCCGTGACACTGTCACGTAATAATGAGTTGGGGCTGTACACGCCTCGGAGTCTCAGGAGCGCCGGCCTCAGGCCCTGGGGCTCCCTTACACGCCCAGTGGCAGCACTTAGCTCCGCTCTGGTGAGAAGACGTCGAAGACTAGACTAGGTGCTGGACGCGGCTTTTCATTTGCTTTCTGCAGTTGGCTTGTTCCTCTTCATTTGAAGTTTTATTGAAGTTGTTGCCGTCTTTGGCTTGCGGTTCTTCGGCTTTTCACTCTCCTGCCTCGATTTCTCTTGTGCAAGGCCTCGCGAGGGGGAGAGCCGAGCGCCCTCGCGAGTGTTCCTATCCTAGTCACTCAAAGAGTTCGTGACCTGGGCCCCTTACAGGAGCACCCCTCCAGTCCGTGCCCCACGGGCACCGCGACACAAACAAAGGGCCTGGGTCGGTCGCCCCCCCACGGTCGGGGCCGGGAACTGTCCACGCTCGGGCACATAGCCGGAAGGTACGGCAACGAAAGCAGGACGATGATTAACAGCAATAACCCAAACACGCCCCCGCGGGGCTCCGCACTATTGTCTTTGTTACGCAGGAAAAAGGGAAAAGGAAGAACAAATCCGGCGCGGCTCGCCTCACACCGGCCTGCAGGGAAGGCCCGAGCTGCCTCCGGAGCTCAGGCGGACTCCCTCTCGCGCTTCACTAGGGCACGACGGTGGGCGGACATGTTGCCACCCCCCAAGCAGATACGACGGCGTGGAGGCTGATCGCGGCCACCACTAGAGGAGTCGCCGCCTGAAGAAGAACCGGAGAAGCTTAAGGAACCCCGAACGCCGCCCGCCGTGTGAGCGCTGTTCTCTCCATCATCACCGGAGCTGGGTTCCCAGCCGCGGTCGTCACCCTCGGGGCAACACCCTATGCGGCGACCATCTTCCCCAAACACCCTCACGTAGAGGGTGGCATCGCCGTCGAACTTGAAGTGTAGGGTGCACCGACGGCTCAGGCCACGCGCGCGGGCAAACGTCTGCCAACCGCGGGCCAGGGACAGGCTCCCGGCCGCGGAGACCTCCAGAGAGACCCATGAGGCCCGGCTGCAGCAGCCGTCGGCCTGGAGCCAGAGGCCGCCCGGGGCGCCGGCCGGGAGCTTGCCGAGGAGGAAGCAAGGAAGCGGAAGTCGGGTGCTAGCCGGCTCCGCCGACCACATGATGAACTCCGGCAGCACTTCAGCAGCATGAACGCGCGGCCTGGGGGGACGCGCAGCCGGAGCGTGCCCCCCGGCTGCAGCAATCCGCCCGTCGCCGTGCTGAAGATCGCCTCCACGGCCGCGGGGAGCCACCGTGGTGGCCACAGGATGCTTGCGAGGGCGCCCTCGGCCGCGCTTGGGTGGGGGAGAGGCGGGCTCAACCCGGCAAGCCTTCCCCTTCTCGGCGGCCGAGAACCTCCTCGACGGGGCCATGAAGAAAAAGGAGAAGCAAGGGGGGATGAACTGGAAGGGCGCGCGTCAGTCCATACTTATGGCTGGCGATGGCCAACCAACGGCCCCCACGATCGCAGGTAATTATGACCCGCTTTGCATGCAGGGACTTGTCCAATCCGTGCAGTTGCCGAGGCGCCATGGGGAAGTGGAGACGCCCACGTCCAATCAACCGCCACGCGGCGCCCAAGGCCGCAGGCTGTTAGGGCCCTCGCTCTTGCCCTTCCGCCTCCTTGCACGGCTAAGTCCGGGCGCGCCTTGGGCCCGGGGGCTACTGTCGGCGTTCTGGGAACGGGGGTCCCCAGACTTGCCTGCCTGCGGCCTGCGGCGTGGCTCAAAGGGGGGCCCAGCACGGCCCATCTGCACCAACACAAACTCAAGACCCTCGCAAGGGGCCAAGCCTCGCGGGGCGGACAACGCGGAGCCTCCTCAGGCACGGCCTCATCAGGCAGGCTCACGAGGAGGCGGAGAGATCAAGGCGGGGTACCTCGCGAGGTGCCCATGACGCAAGCCATGACGACTCAGGGCGCCAGGCGGGTGCCAGCCCGCGCAGCGTCCTCCTTTCCTCTTTGGTGCAAAGGGGGCAAGCGCAGCCGCAGAGTACCGAGGCATCAAGCAAAGGTTGCCATTTCGGTGCAACGAGACCAAGACCAAGAGGACTACGAGACGGAGGTCACCGTGGAGCCCAAGACGGCGTCATCACCAGAGCTCTGCGCAGGCGAAGACTACTTTTGTCAGGATAGCTGTTGCTTGCCGTCCCCTTTCAAAATTAGCCCGCCATTGTTGGCTCCCTTCCCGCTCGATATTTGGGAAGAGGACCGGGGCCTCTATAAATAGGACCAGCCACTCACATGGCAAAAGGTCGTCCGGTTGGAAGCAGAGAGAGAGAGAGAAAGGTTACTGAACTCCTCCCAGCAGTTCATCGCCCCAGCCAAGAACAGACCCTCGCGAGGCTGTTCTTCCTTGTATTTTTCATCATCATCAGCCCAAGAGGCAATCCACACACCTCACACTGGAGTAGGGTATTACACCACAACGGTGGCCCGAACCAGTATAAACCCTGTGTCTCTTGTGCTGTTCTTCCCATAGCTTTGATCCTAGCGTGGCGGAGGGGTGCAGGTAGGTAGGAGGCGAAATCTCCACGTGCACCCTAGTGTTCGAACCTCAAGGGTCTGCCGGAACCCAAAATCCGACAACTTGTGCATCCAAAAACCCTTAAACCCAAATCTTATCTTCAAGAGTCCACCATACCTACCTAAGGATTGAGCAAGATCCTTCAAGTAAGTTGTCATCGGTGCAATAAGGCAATAAAAATTGCTTCTAAAAGTGTGAGATCATTTAGTGTAAGAGAAAATTGAGCGTTGTACGAACTTGTGATGGTGAAGAATAAAAGCAACAGACTGCATAATAAAGGTTGCCATCGCAAGGGGCAATACAACGTGACGTTCTTTTGCACTAAGGGGTTAAGCGTACAAACAAATAAGTGCATGGCAACCTCTGCTTCCCTCTGCGAAGGGCCTATCTTTTACTTTTATGTATTTACTTTTATGCAAAGAGTCAAAGTTCTTCTCTCTATTCCTTTTTATTTTTCTCTTTTGGCAAGCATCATGTGGTGAGGAAAGATCTAGGCACATATATCCAGTTGGATATGGGTAGCATGAGTTATTATTGTTGACATCACCCTTGAGGTGAATACGTTGGGAGGCGAAATTATAAGCCCCTATCTTTCTATGTGTCCGGTTGAAACATTTTGCTCATGTGTATGCGGTGAGTGTTAGCAATCATATAAGACTATATGATGGTTGAGTATGTGGAGCTCTTACTTAGACTTTGTTGAATAAGTTGAATTGTAATTGTTTGGTGACTAAGAATATAGGTTGTTGTGTTTCAAGAGAATTCATTGTTTGAACCTTAACATATGAATTGGTTGCTACTTTAACATGAGAAATTTTATGAGAAACAATTGATGTTTGATACGTCTCCAATGTATCTATAATTTTTGATTGTTCCATGCTGTTATATTATCAATGTTGGATGTTTTATAATCATTTTATATCATTTTTTGTACTAACCTATTGACATAGTGCCAAGTGCCAGTTCCTGTTTTTCCCGTGTTTTTTACATCGTAGAAAATCAATATCAGAGGGAGTCCAAATGCCAAGAAACTTTACGAAGATTTTTTATGGACCATAAGGAACATGTTGGGCCCTGGTTGCACCTGGGGGAGTCCCGAGGAGGGGACAACCCACCAGGGCGCGCCAGGAGGCCCAGGCGCGCCCTGGTGGGTTGTGCCCACCTCAGGTGCCCCCCGGACCCCCTCTTTGGTCTATAAATACCCCAAAAATCCCAGAGCCCTAGGGGAGTCGACGAAATATTCATCTAGCGGCCGTAGAGTCCAGTACCACCAGATCCAATCTAGACACCATCTCGGATGGGGTTCACCACCTCCATTGGTACCTCTCCGATGATGCGTGAGTAGTTCTTTGTAGACCTTCAGGTTCGTAGTTAGTAGCTAGATGGCTTCACTCTCTCTTTTGATCCTAAATACAATGGTGTCTTGGAGATCCATATGATGTAACTCTTTTGCGGTGTGTTTGTTGGGATCGATGAACTTTGAGTTTATGATCAGATCTATCTTTTTATAACCATGAAAGTTATTTGAGTTTCTTTGATCTCTTATATGCATGATTGCTTACAGCCTCGTATTTCTTCTCCGATATTTGGTTTTTGTTTGGCCAACTTGATCTATTTATCTTGCAATGGGAAGAGGTGCTTTGTAGTGGGTTCGATCTTACGGTGCTTGATCCCAGTGACAGAAAGGGAAATGACACGTATGTATCGTTGCTACTAAGGATAAAACGATGGGGTCTATCTCTACATAGATAGATCTTGTCTACATCATGTCAGCATTCTTATTGCATTACTCCGTTTCTCCATGAACTTAATACACTAGATGCATGCTGGATAGCGGTCGATGTGTGGAGTAATAGTAGTAGATGCAGGCAGGAGTCGGTCTACTAATCTTGGACGTGATGCCTATATAATGATCATTTCCTAGATATTGTCATAATTATTTGAGGTTCTATCAATTGCCCAACAGTAATTTGTTCACCCACCGTTTGCTATTTTTCTCGAGAGAAGCCACTAGTGAAACCTACGGCCCCCGGGTCTTCTTTCTCATATATTTGCCTTTGCGATCTACTTTTCTCTTGGATTTATTTTCAGATCTATTAATCCAAAAACCCAAAAATACCTTGCTGCATTTTTTCTTTATTTATTTTATTTGGCATTCGATCTATCAATCTACTACAAATTTATCTCACGTTCGTTTGCCTATCTTGAGGTGCCGTACCCCGAAAGGGATTGACAACCCCTTTAACACATCAGATTGCGAGGATTTGTTATCTGTGTGCAGGGGATGTTTACGTTGTGTTGCTTGGTTCTCCTACTGGTTCGATAACCTTGGTTTCATATTTAAGGGAAATACCTACCATCGCTGTAATGCATCATCCATTCCTCTTTGGGGAAATACCGACATAGCTTCAAGCGACATAAAAAGGAATTTCTGGCACCGTTGCTGGGGAGGATCTTCAACATATACCAGGTTCCTAATCACAAATCTCATCTCCTTGCAATTTACATTATTTGCCATTTGCATCGCGTTTTCCTCTCCCCCACTTCACAAAAAATGTCATTTTATTCGCTTCTCTCTTTCTGTTCGCTGTTTTCTTGCCGGATCTGTTTTTGAGTGCAATCTTGTTGTGTAGTCATCATGACTCAAGAGAACACCAAGTTATGTGATTTTTCAAATACCAACAACAATGATTTTATTGGCACTCCGATTGCTCCTCCCGTCGCTAGTGCGGAGTCTTGTGATATTAATACTGCTTTGTTGAATCTTGCTATGAAAGACCAATTTTCTAGTACTCCTAATGAGGATACTGCATCCCATCTTAATATCTTCGTGGAATTATGCGATATGCAAAAGAAAAAAGATGTGGACAATGATGTGGTCAAGATGAAATTATTTCCGTTTTCCTTGCGTGATTCTGCAAAAATTTGGTTCTCTTCTTTGCCTCGCAATAGTATCGATTCTTGGAATAAGTGCAAAGATGCTTTTATCACTAAGTATTTTCCTCCCGCAAAAATTATTTCCCTTAGAACCCAGATCATGAATTTCAAGCAACTTGAACATGAGCATGTTGCACAATCTTAGGAAAGGTTGAAATTGATGCTAAGGAATTGCCCAACTCATGGGTTAAATCTTTGGATGATCATACAAATTTTTTATGCGGGGTTGAATTTTGTTTCTTGTAATCTTTAGATTCTGCTGCGGGTGGTACTTTTATGGAAATTACTTTGGGTGAAGCCACCAAATTGCTTGATATTATTATGGAAAATTACTCGCAATGGCATACCGAAAGAGCTCCTACTAATAAAAAAGTTAATTCGGTTGAAGAAATTTCTTCTTTGAGTGAAAAAGTTGATGCTCTTGTGAAATTTGTTGCTAGTAGAAGTGCTCCTATTGATCTTAATGATATGCCTTTGTCTACTTTGATTGAGCAAAATAGTTATGCCATAGATGTGAATTTTATCTCTCGAAACAATTTCAACAACAATGCTTATAGAGGTAATTTTAATCCTAGGCCTTTTCCTAGTAATTCCTCTAATAATTATGGTAATTCCTATGGAAATCAATCTTATAAGAGTAATAGGAACACCTCTGATCTTGAGAATAATATTAACGAATTTTTCAATATACAAAAAGTTTTGAACATTTCCTTAGAATAAAAGTTGAGTAAGATTGATGATTTGTCTAGAAGTGTTGATAGAATTGCTCATGATGTAGAAAATCTCAAGATGAAAATTTTTGTGCCTAAGGTTGATGAATCAAGTAAAGCTCTTTATGTTTCTATGGATGAAAGTAAGAAAAGAACCGCTATGCTTAGAGCTAAAAGAGAATTTTTAGAAAAAGTGTTTTCTAGTGATTTCTTTCGCAAAAGTGATGAAGATCTTAAAATGATTGGTGTTTCTTCTATTGATTCCTTGCTTAGTAAAGTTAATATTGATGAATAAGGGAGTGGAGAAGAGTCAACTTTAGGTAGAAGGCATCCCAATCACTACAAAAAAATACACTTCCGTGATGATACGTGTTTGTCATAGTAGGTCGCTTTTTTTGTCATGCATGTACATCCATGACAAATTTATGACAGAATCAAGATAGTCATACATGTGCTGTCATAGAAGTGTTCCATGACATTACCAAAATTATCATCATGGAAGTGTCCACTTTCATGACGATAAATTGCACATCACAGAAGTGCTTTCGTCAAGGGTGACCAACACGTGGCATCCACCGTAACGGAACGCCGTTAAGCTATCGGGTCGGGTTTTGGATCCGATAACCCGTTAACAGCCCCAACCAATGGGAAATTTCCACGTGTAAAATTCTTAATGGCCGGACAAAACACGTGTCAGCTTGTCAGTGGGTCAGATAGGCGCCTATGATACGTCGACACGTGGCACGACCCAACAGAGGCCCATTCCCGTGTAAAGGCCGGCCCGTTTGACTTGGTCAAAAGCTGGCAGGCTGGCCCATGGAAAGCCTGTTAACGGCCTGTTCGAATATAGCCCATTTACAGCCCGCTAACCCAAGGCCCGTTACGCCCTATCCGAATTAGGACCAGTAGCGTCATCTGGGCCATCCAATATGATTCCAGCCCGTTTTCACTTCTGGCCCATGTATGGCCCATGATGTCTTTCGGTCCATATGAGGCCCTATGTAACTCTTGGCCTACTAACGGCCCGTGGTGAAACTTGCCTTTAATGAACAGTGTATCACTTTACACCCATTAACGGCCCGTGGTGAAACTGGCCCGTGATGAACAGTGTATCACTTTATACCCATTGACGACCCGTTATTCCGTTGGGCTGTTTCCAGCCCATGTTATCTTTCGGCCTTCTCAGAGCCCATTTATTCTTGGGCTCATTTCCAGCATTCGTTTACTTATGGCCCGTTACTGTCATTTTCTGCTTGTGGGCCAAATTCAGCCCGTGGTTACAGTCGGCCCATTTGTGGTCCGTTAATTCGTTGGGCCGTTTTCATAGCATCATCAAATACGGCCTATTAACGATGGCCCGTTATGGTCGGCCCATGAACGGACGATTCCAACTCTAGCCCGTTTACGGCCATAATGTAACGCCCTCGATGCGGCTATATCTCCCACGTGTCGAAGCACGACTTAGAGGCATAACCGCATTGAAAGCAATGTCACAAGTGAGGTAATCTTCACACAACCCATGTAATACATAAGGGAAAAAGATACATAGTTGGCTTACACTCGCCACTTCACACAATTACAAGAATAAAGCATTACATCAACCATATACAATCAAGGTCCGACTACGGAACCAGAATAAAAGAAGACTACCCCAAATGCTACACAGATCCCCGATCGACCCCAACTGGGCTCCACTACTGATCAACTGGAAGTGGAACTACACAAAGGACAAGATCTTCATCGAGCTCCTCCTTGAGCTTGGTTGCGTCACCTGTACGGTAACATCGGCACCTGCAAACTGATTTTGGAAGTATCTGTGAGTCACAGGGACTCAGCAATCTCACACCGTCGCGATCAAGACTATTTAAGCTTATAGGTAAGGGTAAAAGGTATGAGGTGGAGCTGCAGCAAGTGACTAGCATATGTGGTGGCTAATGTACGCAAATGAGAGTGAGAAGAGAAGGCAAAGCACATTCGAGAATCTATAATCAAGAAGTGATCCTAGAACAACCTACGTCAAGCATAACTCCAACACCATGTTCACTTCCCGGACTCCGCCGAGAAGAGACCATCATGGTTACACACGCGGTTGATGTATTTTAATTAAGATCAACTTCAGGTTTTCTACAACCGGACATTAAAAAATTCCCATCTGCCCATAACCGTGGGCACGGCTTTCAAAAGTTCAAATCCCTGTAGGGGTGTCCCAACTTAGCCCATCACAAGCTCTCACGGTCAACGAAGGATATTCCTTCTAGCGGGAAGACCCGATCAGGCTTGGAATCCCGGTTACAAGACATTTCAACAATGGTAAAACAAGACCAGCAAAGCCACCCAGATGTGTCGACAAATCCCGATAGGAGCTGCACATATCTCGTTCTCAGGGCACACCGGATGAGCAAGACATCGGGTAAGCCAGCCCAGAGTTGCCCCTGGTAGCCTCGGACATCGCTCAGTTGGACCAACACTTAGAGAAGCACTAGCCCCCGGGGGGGGGGGTTAAAATAAGATGACCCTTGAGTCGGCCGACTCAAGGGAAAGAAAAAGGCTAGGTGGCAAATGGTAAAACCAATGTTGGGCCTTGCTGGAGGAGTTTTATTCAAGGCGAACTGTCAAGGGGTTCCCATTATAACCCAACCGCGTAAGGAACGCAAAATCCGGGAACATAACACCGATATGATGGAAAATAGGGCGGCAAGAGTGGAACAAAACACCAGGCATAAGGCCGAGCCTTCCACCCTTTACCAAGTATATAGATGCATTAATTAAATAAGAGATATTGTGATATCCCAACAAGTAAACAATGTTCCAACAAGGAACGGTCTCCATGTTCCAACAAGGAACAAACTTCAATCTTCACCTGCAACTAACAACGCTATAAGAGGGGCTGAGCAAAGCGGTAACATAGCCAAACAATGGTTTGCTAGGACAAGGTGGGTTAGAGGCTTTGCTTCACAATATGGGAGGCATGATACGCAAGTGGTAGGTATCGCAACATAGGCATAGCAAAAGAGCGAGCAACTAGCAAGCAAAGATAGAAGTGATTTTGAGGGTATGGTCATCTTGCCTGAAATTCCGCAAGGAAGAAGAACGAGTCCATGAAGAAGACAAACGTGCGAAGTCGAACGGATCCTCACAAACGCGACGTTACCAAGAACCAACCCGAAGAAGCATACCGGAAAGAAGCAAACAACATCGTAAACAAACATCACATAAGCATGGCACGATGCACAACCAAGTATGATGCATGTCCGGTTTAAAGAGGGCATGACATGGCAAAGTGCACAAGCAAAACTACAAGTTAAGTGAAGCTCAATATGCAACGAGTTGCATATTGACGAAACACCACGGGACTTATTTAGTTCTCTCTCGTTTAGGTACCCAACAATGTTAAATGTTGTTAAACATGGCAAGAGGTGAGGCATAACAAAACTACCTATCTAGGCAAGTTTAAATGAGGCCGAAACAACGAACAACAATTCCAGTAAATCCCCATATGCATATATTAGGTTTGGTACTGTTCTGCCCTAAACCATATTTTAGAGTTGTTAAACATGCAAAGCAATGTCACCATGTTAAACTAGGCATTTTTCTACCCCATTTACATATAAAGTTTATTAAATTCGGAGCTACGGTTAATTAGTTATGAATTAAAACATTTTAGCAAGTTATTTAAGAAAATTTAAACAAACAGCATATTAAACATTTTAAACATGGATGAAAAATACATATTATGAAACTAGATGAAAAACTAAGCAAGTTTCATATACAAAGTTTTTACATGTGATGCTTAGTTTGTGAGATATTAAATGCATGAAGGCTAGGGGGTTTTCTGTAAATCTGCAATTCCCTGGAAATTAGCTAAATCCGTCCAGAAAAAAACAAAGAACGGGCCGAAACTGGAGTCGGACCAACAGGAACAGGCGGTGGGGGGTTTCTCACCATGGGCCTCGGCCCAGCTGGTGGAGAGGCCAAAGCAGGCCGGCAGGACGCTGGGTCTTGGCGAGGCAAGGAAGGCCGAATCGACGAGGCGGTCAATGAAGGCGCTTGTCCTCTGAAAGAAGAACAGAGGCAGCGACAACTGCAGGGAGGTGGAGGTCACCAGCGCGGGTGGATCCCGGTGAGGCGGGGCGGCGACCTGGAGGCGTGGTCAATGCGGGCGGGCCGAGGCGCTCGTCTCACGCGAGCAGGAACAGGGGAGGCGGGCGCCTGACAAACGTGCCTCTACTCGTTGCAGAGGAAGCGGAGGCAGCGACGTGGACTTGGCGGCAAGGACGTCGCGGGGACGACCCGATCCAAGGCGGGGGAGGCGCGCGGAGGTGGGGAACGATCGGCCCCTTTCGTCCCGTGGCGCAGCTGGTCCGGCGGCGCTTGCTCGGAGCTCGGGCATCGAGCGCCATGGCACTGCATCGGGAGACCGAGACAGAGAGAGATGTTACAGGAGGAGGGAGAGAAACCGAGGAAGAAAAAAAAGGAGGAGATGGGCACGGGGAACCTCGGGAGGTCGGTGCTTGATGGTGGAGCTCGACGATGGAGGGAGCTCCGGGGGCTGCTGCTTGCGGTGATCGCGCGGGAAGCTACGGGCGCCCATGGCGTTCCTTCTGCTGCTGGACCAAGAGAAGGAAAGAGAGGTCAGGAAGGAGAGAGCACGGGGAAGGAAAATAAAGAGGGCAGGGGCCGCGATGGTCCTTCTGATGGCTGTTGCTGCTCCGGCCGGCAGTCTCCGACGGAAAAACACCGGCGAGGAGGAGGTCCTCGGGCGGCTGGGTTGGAGGAGATCGAGGAGAGGGGTGGCGGCTGGCTGGTGGATCGGGAGGAGGCTGCGGGATTGGCCAGATGAGAAATCAAGGGAGAGGAGGTGGGTGGATCGGGGAGGATCCCGTTGAGAGAGTGGCGGCGGTCGAAAGGGAAAGATGGGACAAGTGCCCTCGGTTTTAGGGATTGATCTAGGGTTGGACTATATATAGCATTAGGATTTTTGGGTAGGGGCTAATCCGTCCCTCCGATCATAATCGGACAGTCGGGAACAATAGGCTAGGGAGCCCAAATAAGAAAACGGAGACGTTTTGTAGATGTTTGGGGATGATCCGGACACGACGGTGACGACTGCTCGGGTCGGGTCCGAGACAATTTCCGGATGCGCGTGCAAGGATTGGCCGCGAGCTGACAAGAGAGGTTAGGTAGGGTCTGACGGTGAGTAGAGGACTGTGCAGAAGGCCTCAGGCTGAGAAAAGAGAAGAGAGAAAGGCCCGGCGACTGTTTCCGGAGACCGAAAACGTCCGACGTTAGACTGGCTATAATGCCGCTATAGTTTAATGGTTGGGCTATCAAACGAACTCCGAATGTGATGAAACTTGGCAGGCGACCTACTAACAACATAACAACACCGCACGCCAACTTTCAACCCATTCGGAGAACATTTCCTGGCCACTTATAAAACACTATTTCGGACAAGCCGCGGGCGCGTGCAAGTGTGTCTGGGTTCAGAACGGACAACGAACGGAACTGGGGAAACCCGGACGGATGCAAGTTTTGAAAACATGCAGATGCAATGCGGATGATGACATGGCAAGATGCAACACGCAAGTGAATGACAAGGCAACAACATCAAATAACTGGAAGACACCTGGCACATCGGTCTCGGGGCGTCACACATAATGAGGCCTGTTATTGGCACATGTTTGGCCAATCGATCATACGACCCATATAAGGCCCGTTGATGATACGGCCCATAGAAGGCCCATTGTTTCTATGGCCCGTAGAAGGCCCATTGTTTCTACGACCCGTAGAAGGCCTACTTTTTCTACAGCCCGTAGAAGGCCCACTGTTTCTACGGCCCGTAGGAGGCCCAGTGTCACTATAGTAAATATTAGCCCATGGTTATTGTGGCCTAGTTTTAAAAAAATAGGTTATTGCAGCCACTAGCAAACCGCGGAAAAAGAACTGCACTGACTACAAGCAAACAAATAAACAAAACAAGGAAATAAATAAGCGAGCAACTTATGCTAGGCTATCACGGCTATTACACATATTACGTCCACTGGGCATCAAAGTTCGCCACCAGTGCAAATATAGGGAACACACCAGCATATAAATGCCGCAGCAAAACAAGTACAGAACTGAAACCACTTCAGAAGAGCTCAAGAAACAATATCCTGGGTACCCATAATGCTGGCAAGATGCTTAGCAAGCTTATTAACTTTCTGTTGTTTGGCGCTTAAATCCTCCAGCGCTTGCTGTTGCACAAGAAAGTACGCATCTGAATTCTGCAGGGACTTCCTCAGTCCTTCGGCTTCTTGCCGCAGCACAGCTGACTGATCCCTTTCAGCTTGTAGCTGAGACTGAAGAAGCCGAAGTGATTCAGGCAGCGAGTTGGAAGAGCTTGTGCCAGCGGTACTGGCCAGTAACTCGAACACTACATCAACGCAGTACTGTGGGGTTTTCTCACTGTCTACAAGATTGTTTTTATCACCTTTCTTGGAGACTAACAGGGTTGTCTCACTATCTTGAACCTTATCTGCATTACTTTCTCTACCATTGCATAGTGGGGTGCTCTTCTCCAATATTCTGTTTGCATACTACAAGAGAAACAAGCAGACACATCACATGTTTAGCTTGTAGTATACGAAACTCATTTTGGTAAACCGGTTCAGTAGTAAGGTGGACAGGATAATAGCATGAAACAAACATATATCTATGCACTATGGTCACTGTATTGTCCATATCATTCTAGTTTATGTTCCCTAATCAAGATAGAGACACAGTTCAACTCATATATTTTTAAGACACAACAGCATAGACAGAATATAAGTGTGAGAAACTACACAGCATTGGCAGCACTTGTAATGTGCATCACATGAGAACATAACTGTTTATGCAACTTAAACTGAAATCAACATAGAGCAAGAAGTTAGAATAGCAATCCAGTTAAAGAAATAGGTTTAAAACATACCTGTTGCGCCATTGGAGTTTCAATTGGATCCTTCAAATTCGAAAGTAGTTGGTATGAGTAAATACAGTGATGCAACAGCAAAGGAGTATGGACCATAGCTACGGAATCTGACCTGAGAACAGTTGCTCTTCTGCTTTAAACATGGAGTTTGGGTTAGCTATGGTGGTCTTCGTGCTTTGGGCACTGCAGTAGCTTTACAAACTGCTCGTGTGGGGGTACTCTATGGTGGACATGGTGCTTTGTCAACTATAAGTGGGTTACTATCCGCTGGGGTCGCGGTTAGATGGGTTGTAGCTGGTTCTCTGCCCAACGGTGTAAGTGTGCAATCTGGAAGAGTCTCGATTATGTGTGGTGGGGCTAGTTTGTGGGCCAGTACAACCATGGTTCTATCTGCATCAACGGGTAGCACTGTCTTTTGTGAAGAATGGGTTTTTGCTCCCTTAGATACTGCCATCACCCCCTCCAATTCAAATGGCTGATAAACAAGAAAAGAAATTGAACATACAGACATTGTATGATAGACATATGTGGCAATTCACATGTATGTTGTCTAACCAAACAGGACAACATGACACAATTTCACATATATGATGCCTAACTAAACAGGATAGCATGACACAGTTTCAGATATATGATGGATAACTTAACAGGATATAATGGCATAATTCAACATATGATGAGTACCTAAACAATATGACATGACAAAACTATATGATGTATTTCTAAAATAGGTTGGGATGAAATAATTCACATACATGTTGTCTAAGTATACAGAATGGCATGATATAATTGACATAATTGATTCAGATACTAAGCAACTGGCACTCGCATGTATGATCTCTAAACTAAGCAGATAGAATTCAATAGTGTGCATATGATGTCTAAACTAAGTAATGCAAGACACCATATGCATCATATGAGAAATATAAATATTACAACTTAGAGCATACTCCTCAGGTGGGATATAGGACTGGTCATTTGTCTCTGAATCCTCCTCTGAGGAGCTCCCTGTAACCATCGAGATATATGCTTCAACAGGTACCATTGCCTGCTCTGAAGACCTTGTTTTCACTCCAGATTTTCCCATAACCGGCTCAAATGGCTGATACACATGAAGAGTAGTTCAATATACACAGATTGTCGACAAATGGAACACGTAATGAAAAAAAAGATGGCATGAGATAATTCACATATATGATGCCTGGCTCCATGGCGGTGCATAATTCACATATATGATAACTGGCTGAAAAACATGGCATTGCATAATTCACATATCTGATATAGAAAGCAAACATGAGGCATTCACACAAAGCATGTCTAATCTAAGCAGATGGCATGGCAATGCAAGATATGCAAGATATGAGCAATATAACCCAGCCAAGTTAGAGCATGCACCTCGAGGGGAGGGGAATACGACTAGTCATCTCTCTCCGAATCCTCCTCTGAGGAGCTATCTGTAACCAGCAAGAAATCTGCATCGACAGGTAGCACTGACTGCTCAGAAGACCTTGTTTTCACTCCAGATTTTCCAATGATCGACTCAAATGGCTGATGCACAGGAAGAGTAGATGAATGTATAAACATTGTTGACAAATGGAATACATTATGGAAAAAAATATGGCATGATACAATTCACATATACGATGACTGGCTAAACAGGATGACATTGCATGATTCACGTATATGATGCCTGGCTAAAGAAGATGGCATTGCATAATTCCCATATACTCCCTCCGTTCCTAAATAATTGTCTTTTTAGAGATTTCAAATGGACTACCACATACGGATGTATAAAGACATATTTTAGAGTGTAGATTCACTCATTTTGTTCCGTATGTAGTCACTTGTTGAAATCTCTAAAAAGACAAATATTTAGGAATGGTGGGAGTATGATATAGAAACCAAACAGGTGGCATTCACACAAAGCAAATCTAAACTAAGCTGATGACATATAAGATGTATAATGTAAGCAATGCAAGGCGCCATATGCATGATATGCCCAACATCAGCATGCCAGGTTAGAGCAAACACCTCAGGTGGTAAACAGGCGTGGTCGGCTCCTTCTGAATCTCCATCTGAACAGTTATCTTCCTCTGGAATACAATCTGGAAATGCAGGAGGGGGGGTACTTCACCCACCATGGAGCGGCGTCTGCATGACATTATATTCACACACAACGGTCTTCTCTTTTTCTCTACATGTTCAGTACGATTGTGTACAATATCTGACATGCATAATAAAAAATAGTTAGATTTTGTAAGGCCTAAGGGGTGCATGCAAAAATCAAGACTGATGGTAGCAAACGAGTGGATGGATCCAAAACTAATGATACCAGGTAGATTATAGCTTCAGTTTAAAAAGATAGACAATGGATCATCTATTGTTTGTTACCCACCCAACATGAACCACATAGAAGACCCCAGATGAACCAGATAGTAGACAGATACTATTCGTTGCTGGCTCGATATGAGAC
The DNA here is from genome assembly GCF_003073215.2 of Triticum urartu. Lineage (NCBI taxonomy): Eukaryota > Viridiplantae > Streptophyta > Magnoliopsida > Poales > Poaceae > Triticum > Triticum urartu. The sequence goes on along the minus strand of NC_053023.1, from coordinate 574,781,455 downwards.
CCATGGGCAATTCAAAACTCAAGATTGAACGATAAAGTAGCAGGTAATAATAACCGATGTATAACGTAAGCAAACACGAAAGACTGCGACCTCTCTTCCGGAACTGTGTAGTCCTCAGGTTCATCTGCTCAGTCGGTGATGGTAATGCGGTTGGCGTGGCTGCCGGCAATGGGGAAGATGATCTGAGGTGGCGAAAGGAAGTCTGCAGGGGGGATCTCTGCTGTAGTGAACGCTTCTGTCGATGGTGCACCTCAGGTGGGGTGGATGACGACACGACAGGAGCAGGACATAACACACAGAGTTTTCTTTGACGCTTATCTGAAAATGAAGTAAATATGTAAGGGCTCCTTAGAATTGGAGGATTCTATAAACGCAGGGACAGGAAAAACACAGGAATGGGATAGGAATGCACGTGCAAAATAGAGCATTTGGAAACATAGGATTTCAGTCAACCTGTGTGTTTGGCTCACATGAATTGGAAGAACAGAGGAATGGAGAAACAAAGTGATGCGACGAGTGTACAACCTCTTTGGCATAGCCTTGTGGACCTCAGCATCATTGGGTTGGACGTGGAGGATGGTGATGATGCTGGTGTGACTGTCGGAGGGGGGAAGAAGATCCGAGGCCTCTGGAAACGGCGCCGAGGGTACTGCTCCGCTGTGATGGACGGTTCCGTCGTTGGAGCAGCTCCGCTAAGGTGTACGGCGACGAGGCTGAAGCACGACAAGACAAACAACGTTAATCTGAAGTGGGACCCTAATATCATCTGCAATAGATGATGTAAAATACATCACCAAAAAGTGCTAGATGTAAAACGCATCAGCCGCGCCACGGCCGCTCCGACAGATGCTGTAAGTACTGTTCACTCTAAACTTAACCGAAGAAAATGAACTTCACAGTCGAAACTGAATTTTACTGTCGAAACTGATTGAACTAGTAACAGAGCATTGCAATAGATGTTTAGGGCGTTCGAGCACTAGTAGCAGAGAAGCAGTGATCTAAATCAGCAGACGCTCGAGCAGGGAACGCACTAGCAGAGAGCAAGTCGTGCAGTAGCACCGTGAGCGAGTGCTAAAGCAGCAACTCCTGTAGCTGCCGGAGGTCATGCAGCAGCAGCAGCGCAAGCGAGAGCAAGAGCAGAGCAGCAGCACGAACGAAAGCAGGAGTAGTGCAGCAGCGCGACCGACAGCAAGAACAGAGCCACAACAGCTGCAACTAGTGCCGTTGTGGAAGTCGCCGCCGAGGAAGCAACGACATGGGGGAGAGACGCCATGGATGATGTGGGCGGCGACGGCGCCGTCGATGGAGACACACCATGTCTGCTCGGTATCGAGCACCGGCAGCCCCGTGAGATCGAATAAAAGATAAAATGCAGCGGTGAGTGCAGAACCTCCTTAGTTGCGCCGAGTTGGCCTCGGCTTCATCGGAGGAATTGGTGAGGGTGCTGCGGTTCCGGTGGGGCAGGTCAAGACGGCGCTGTGGGGATTGAGGTGGCGCGATAGACGAGGCGAACGTCAGGGCAGCTCCTTGGAGGTGGAGGACGGGGTGGCTGATCTGGCGGGACGACAAGATCGACAACGGATCCTCGTCTGGTGTGGTGGATGAGGGACGGCGAGCTGTTGCAGTGGACGACGTAGTCGGGGAAGAGTCTCTGGCTGGGCGGCGGTCGGGAGGCCGACGGAGGAGCATGGGGTTTCGCGGGTTTTGGCGGCCTCGGTGTACGAATGGGGGGGGGGGGGGAAGGGGGGGGGGGAGCCAAGCTTAGGGACGCGCTTGTACGAAATGTAGGGTAAGTTACCAGCGTACCCCCACCGGTTTTGACACCACCACGTGGAGCTTCATTTCCGGCTGAGGGGTAGAAGGGGGATTTCGCGTGTCTGGGCTGCGGGAGAGATTTCGGATGAGGAGGGAGTTCTCGCGCGCGTCCAAATTTCGGGATAACAAGGCACAACGCGGGTTGAAGAAGCGGGAGTTTCAAAGCAGGTGAGACAAAAGATACCCGAGCTTGAAAATTTTGGGATAAGAAGGTGCGGATTCCTTGTTCGGCAGAACAAACTTAATGTGTGAAAAAAACAATTCATACAAGACACAAGAGAGTCATGTCCCCTTTTACTATATTGCTATAGATGCCATTGAAAAAACTACAAGAAGAATGTAAAAAAATCGGGAGAACAAGATTACCCTGCACAGTACCAAATCGATTCGCACTTCCCTCAACAAGAACAAAAAACAAATCAATTCCCACCAAAGAAAGAGTAATGTCCCTTTTTATATGATTACAAATGCCATAATCTCGAATTTCAATTTTTGAATCCACGTTATGTTGAATTCGAATATATCGTTAGGTGACCTTGCGGTTTATAATTGATGTAGTCGTACATTTTGATCTTCCATCATATATGAACATTTTACTCCACCATGTGAACATATATATTGTCGTCTACCATATGGACTAAATTTGAATCAATTTTCCTTATTTGAATACGATTATTGTCAAGTTATACAATAATTTAAATATTATCTTGATAACAAAAAAAATACATATCGCAGTAATCATATTTCACTATGAACTACATGTACCATACGCTCTCCAATTCAAATATTTGTATCCATTTTATGTTGAATTCAAATCATAGTACATTATTGGTCTAGGTAGTGAGATGTTTGGGATAATCTAAACCCTGTTTTCATACGTATAATTTTTGGTTGAATTGGGACAAGTTTTCGTATAAGCCTCTTGCAAAACCGGAGATTCTCTCAACAAGCCGCGTGGTTCCGAGAGGGAACGTGTCACCTTTGTGTGCGAAATGATATACGCTGCCTCCCCCCTGATTTTATTTATAGAGGCAACATAGAACTATATGAGTGCCCTATTAAATTTTGGAATTATTTCGGGTTCATTTGGCCTTTTTATACATTAATTGAGTTTCTGGACTTTTAATGTGCATAATCTAAATATGAATTGCATGCACATGCTCCGGTGCACCAAAGTGGGTTGAAAAATCACATGTGTGTCCTTGGTTGAATTTCTAGGTCCCATGGAAGAAATGAGAATGAAATTCAAACATCTGGGCGTCATGACTCGGCCGAGAACATTGAGAAACTTTGATTTTAAATTCATGTAAATCCAAAAATCGCCTGGAAATCATGAAACTTGGCATGGTGTCATGTCATGGCACTAACATGTTGTGGTAAAAAATTGGGCTGATTTGGAAGCTCGTGGTTCTAAGAGGGAACGTGCCACCTTTGAGTGTGAAACGATATACGCTGCCCCCCCTTTGAGTTTAACAAAGGCAACATAGAACTACATTAGTGCCCTATTAAATTTTGGAATTATTCCGGGTTCGTTTGTCGTTTTTTATACATTAATTGATTTTCTGGTCATTTAATGTGCATAAGTCAAATTTGAACTACAAGCACATGCTCTCGTGCACCAAAGTTGGTTGAAAAATCACATTTGTGTCCTCGGGTGAATTTCTAGGTCCCATGCAAGAAATGAGAATCAAATTCAAACATCTGGGCATCGTGGCTCGGCCAAGAACATTGAGAAACTTGGTTTTAAAATTCTTGTAAATCCAAAACACGTCTGAAAATCATGAAACTTGGCGTGGATGTCATGTCATGGTACTACCATGTTGTGGTCAAAAAAATTGGCCGAATAGGAACATATTTTGGTATAAGCTTCTTGCAAACCCAAGCTTCTCTCAAGAACGCTCGTGGTTCTGAGAGGGAACGTGCCACCTTTGAGTGCGAAACGATATACGTTCTCCCCCTTGAGTTTATTTACAAAGGCAACATAGAACTACATGAGTGCCCTGTTAAATTTTGGAATTATTCCGGCTTCGTTTGGCCTTATTTACACATTAATTGAGTTTTTGGTCATTTAATGTGCATAATTCAAATTTGAACTACAAGCACATGCTCCCATGTACCAAAGTTGGTTGAAAAATCACATTTGTGTCCTCGGGTGAATTTCTAGGTCCCATGCAAAAAAAGAGAATCAAATTCAAACATCTGGGAATCGTGGCTCGTCGAGAACATTGAGAAACTTGGTTTTAAAATCATGAAACTTGGCATGGTGTCATGTGATGGTAGTACAATGCCGTGGTAAAAAAATTGGCCAAATAGGAACAAATTTTGGTATAAGCTTCTTGCAAATCGGAGCTTCTCTCAAGAAGGCTCGTGGTTCTGGGAGGGAACGTGTCACCTTTGTGTGCATAATTCAAATTTGAAATACAAGCACATGTTACAGTGCACCAAAGTTGGTTGAAAAATCACATGTGTGTCCTCGGGTAAATTTCTAGGTTACATGCAAGAAATGGGAATGAAATTCAAAATTCTGGGTGTCGTGGCTGGGTTGGAAACATTGAGAAACTTAGTTTTTTAATTCCTGTAAATCCAAAACACGCATGAAAATAATGAAACTTGGCTTGGTGCCATTACATGGCACCAACATGCTGTGGTACATTTGCAGTCCGATTTGCGAAGGCGCACACATTAACAATCAACAAAGTCATTTTGGAACAAGTGCTGTCATGTTACAATCGGAAACACAAGTATTGTTGAAACCGTGGGCGTTCTACTTACTAGACCATTTACGTGCCGCCACGCGTCCCCATTTTTTATTAGCTAGGAGGCGCCGTGCAGGGTAGCTATTTGAGTAGTACGAGAGGCGTGTGATCAGACCCCTGCGCGTGCTTATCGGGAGGAGAGCCCTTTGACCTCCATCTACCGTCCGCCTCTCTCCCAAGGTCTCCATTAATGGCGCCTGAGCCTCTGTTTAATGGCGTGGCTATGTCTCACTCGACTGAGATTTAAGAGAGAAAAAAGAAAATCTGAAAGCACGGATCTTGATGTAAGATCCGACGGACCTATATAGCATCTACTGCGACTTATAGCAAGAATGATGAATATATAAGGACGATTAATTTTTTTTGATCAAAGAAGGGCTTGTCCCTTCCGATTTTCATTACTGAAAACCACCACAATTCACAAGAAGTTCAGCACAACTCCAGCCTAACACGAAGGACTAAAAGCTACCAGATTGAAATTGCAACATCCCAAGAGGCCAACAAAGGCCAAACATCTGCACTAGAACCCAACATTACAACCGATGACACAATCCACATCCTAAACCGATTATTACATCAAAAGAAACCAGGAAACTGAAGGAAGCCCAGCAGCAACTAGAAGAACAACAACGCCAGGGTCGCCACAGCAAGAGTTTTCTTCATCCCAGCCTCGCAACATTGATCTTCCACAGAAAGATACGGACGATTAGTTGTCTTACATAATTAGAAAGATAATTAAAAAAGCCACATGCGGCTACGCCCGAAATACACAAGGGCAAAAGAAGAAGGAAGACAAGGATCTGGCTCGCTGATCTCTACTTTCTTGATGCGTTACTGTAGGCCGCGGGAACTAGTCTCCGCGGCGAGCGGCGATGAGCTCTTTCGTGTCCTCAAGATGCTGCTTGAGAACATCCACGGATTCCTCCACCAGCCTTTGGCGCTCGTTGCGGAGCATGTCATTCTCGTCCATAAGTTTCTTGACGATGACGCCGGTCCTCTTCAACAAGGTACTGGTCTCGTCCTGCCGGTCTGCACTTCGGACGATCTTCTCCCTCAGCAGGTCGCGCTCGGCCCGGAGCCTCTCATTGCCCTCCCTTAGTGCGCCGATAGCCTGTTCAAACGAGGCTTTCATGTTGTCCCGCAACCTCGCAAAACGGGAGATCTGATCCATCTAGCCATGGACGATCACATGCATGCGCCTGTAACAGTCGTCGCCTGCACGCGAGAAATTTTCCCAGGCCGCCGTGGTGCGGCGGGACATCTCTGCCGCATTCGTGGCGCGGCGGGACATCTCTACTGCTTCCGCGGCGCGGCCGGACCAGTCTGCTGCATCGACGGCACGGCGGGACCTCCGTGCTGCTTCAGCGGCGCGGCGGGACCTCTGTGCTACTACTTCCGCGCGGCGGGACATGTCGGCTGCTCTCGCAGCGAGGCGGGACATCTCTCGTGCTTCCGCTTCCATGCTCGCCTCTCCCTGGTGGCAATGTCTCGACCCAGAACTCACGCTGGCCATGGCAGACGCAAGGTAAGGATGCTGAATGGCTTGTTTGTTTTTGCGGATGAGGAGTTGAGGAGGAATGCGCAGTCATCTTGGCATACTAGTATTTATAACTGAAAGCACAAGTGCTCCCTGGGTGGTTTTGGTAATTAATGTCAACATATCTCTTGTTGGACTAACACTTTTACCTAGTATGTTTCAGATAAGTTCAACAATTGAGTGGCATGGACTAGAGGATGTGGAACCCCTTCAAGATGCTAAGGACAAAGGATTGGCTCAAGCTTCAAGATCAAGACTCTACATTTTCTATTTTAGTGATCCAAGATCACATTGAGTCTATAGGAAAAGCCAATACTATCAAGAGGGGATGAGGTGTTGCTTAATGGCTTGCTTGCTCAAAGTGCTTAGTGATATGCTCCAAAACCCTCAACTACCTTCCCACATCCACATATGACCTAAACCAAAAGTCAAACTCGGCCCCACCGATTCTATCTATCCGGCGCCACCGAGTTTCAGATGTCATAGCCACTGCCACAAACCCTAGCAAATCGGTTTCACCGATAGGGATCTCGGTCTCACCGAGATGGGATTGTAATCTCTCTGTGTATGTCCATTACCAAAATCGGTCTCACCGACTTTGAGCAATCGGTACTACCAAGATTACAATGCAAACCCTCTGGTTAGCTTATTACCGAAATCGATCCCACCGAGTTTGTGTAATCGATCTCACCGAGTTTGCCTGACCAACTCTCTGGTTAGCTTATTACCAAAATCGGTCCCACCGAGTTTGTGTAATCGGTCACACCGAGATTACGTTATGCCCTAACCCTAACCATATCGGTCCTACCGAGTTGCATCTCAGTCCCACCGAAAATCCTAACGGTCACTAGGTTTGCTGAATCAGTCCGATCGAGTTTAACCATTCTGTCCCACCGACTTTGGCAAATTGTGTGTAACGGTTAGATTTTGTGTGGAGGCTATATATACCCCTCCACCCACTCTTCATTCGTGGAGAGAGCCATCAGAACATACCTACACTTCCAATACACATTTTCTGAGAGAGAACCACCTACACTTGTGTTGAGGTCAAGATATTCCATTCCAACCATATGAATCTTGATCTCTAGCCTTCCCCAAGTTGCTTTCCACTCAAATCTTCTTTCCACCAAATCCAAATCCTGTGAGAGAGAGTTGAGTGTTGGGGAGACTATCATTTGAAGCACAAGAGCAAGGAGTTCATCATCAACACACCATTTGTTACTTCTTGGAGAGTGATGTCTCCTAGATTGGCTAGGCGTCACTTGGGAGCCTCCAACAAGATTGTGGAGTTGAACCAAGGAGTTTGTAAGGGCAAGGAGATCGCCTACTTCATGAAGATCTACCGCTAGTGAGGCAAGTCCTTCGTGGGCGACGACCGTGATGGAATAGACAAGGTTGCTTGTTCGTGGACCCTTCGTGGGTGGAGCCCTCCGTGGACTCGCGCAACCCTTACCCTCCGTGGGTTGAAGTCTCCATCAACGTGGATGTATGATAGCACTACCTATCGGAACCACGACAAAAACATCCGTGTCTCCAATTGCATTTGAATACTCCAAACCCTTCTCTTTACATTCTTGCAAGTTGCATGCTTTACTTTCCGCTGCTCATATACTCATTGCATGCTTGCTTGATATGTGTTATGTTTGTTAAACTTGTGCTTAAACTCCACTTAAACTTAAGAATTTTAAAAACTGCAACTTTTGGCACTTAGTATCTAATCACCCCCCTCTAGACACCCCTTATCGATCCTTTCAATTGGTATCATAGCTTAGGTCTCCATTGCCTTGGTTTAAACACCATTGGAGGAAGATGGATGTGTCTACTTTGGGGAGTCTTAGACATAGAGTGCCTATTCTTGATGGAGAGTATTTTCATGAGTGGAAAAATGAAATGCTTGAGATTTTGAATGAATATCATTTGAACAAGTACATTACTAGCCCTTGTGCACCTCATGTTGATCCTTTCCACCCTACCCTAGATGTAGATATTGACATGATTCGCAATGTTAGAACTGTTGAGCTCATCATTAGAGGCTTGCCTAGAAACTTGATTAGATGTTTGCCTACTCTCAAGTGTGCCTACACCATATGGAGATTTCTTGAGGAACAATTTCCATATTATTCCTTGAAAAATTTAGACGAAATTCTCCATAAGCCTATTGCCTTTAGTAAGATGAACTCTAGTGATCCTAGCTTTGGTGATTGTCTATTTGAGCTTACCAATCTCATGCGTGCTAAAGGAAATGTTGGAATCATTAGCGATATCATATCCGAAGCTATTAGAATTCATAAAGGTAAACATTGTGATGATCATTTATCTAATGAATTACCCTCTCTAGGAATTGATCAATCACAAGATGATGTTGAACATGGATACTATGATGAAGATGATGATAGTGACTATGATCTTGACGATGCAATGAGGCATTTTGGTCTTATGGCAAATCTTCGCGGCTACATGGCTGGAGGAAAGGAATGGGTCCTTGATAGTGGATGTACTGATCATATGACCGGAGATAAAGATATGTCACTTTTGGTGATAATTCAAAGGGTAAGGTGGTTGGCCTTGGTAAGGTGGCCATCTCACATGATAGCTCCATACAAAATGTCATGCTCGTTGAATCCCTTGGATACAATTTACTTTCAGTTTCTAGACTTGCAGATTTCGGTTTCAATGTCTTATTCACTGAAGTAGATTGCCAAGTGTTTCATAGAGACAATCATAAAATGGTCTTTACCGGTATACGTAGAGGAGATCTTTACATTGTTGATTTCACTAAAAGGGCTCAACCTAGAACTTGCTTAATTACCAAATCTTCTAAAGGCTGGTTGTGGCATAGAAGACTAGGTCATGTTGGTATGCGAAATCTTGATAAGCTTATTAAAGGTGATCATATCCTTGGAATAAAAGATGTCATATTTGACAAGGATAGACTTTGTAGTGCTTGTTAAGCAGGGAAACAAGTTGGAGGAAGTCACCGCGCGAAGAACATCATGACCACAAGAAGACCACTTGAGCTACTTCACATGGATCTCTTTGGTCCAAATGCCTACAAGAGTCTCGGTGGTAACTCATTTGGTCTAGTCATAGTTGATGATTTTTCAAGATTTACGTGGGTGTTCTTTCTTGATGACAAATCGCAGGTCCAAAAGATCTTCAAAAACTTCGCTAGGAAGGCCCAAAATCAGTTTGACGTGAAGATCAAGAAGGTTTGGAGCGACAACGGAACGGAGTTCAAGAACGCAAATGTGGACACCTTTCTTGACGAAGAAGGGATTTCACACGAGTTCTCGGCTACGCACACACCTCAACAAAATGGAGTTGTTGAAAGGAAGAACCGGACTCTTATCGAGATGGCAAGAACGATGCTTGATGAGTACAAAACGCCAAAGCACTTTTGGGCGGAAGCGGTTGAGACAGCTTGTCATGCAACAAATCGCTTGTATCTTCACAAGCTACTCGGCAAGACGGCATACGAGCTCCTCACCGGTAACAAACCTCAAGTTGGATACTTTCGAGTATACGTCTCAAAGTGCTACATTCTTGATAAGCATCATCGTTCTAAACTTTCTCCTAAATCTCATGAAGGTTTCCTACTTGGTTATGGCTCAAACTCTCACACTTACCGTGTCTACAACAATTTCACCCGAAAGGTTGAAGAGATGGTAGATGTGAAGTTTGATGAATCTAACGGCTCGCAAGTAGAGCAATTGCCAATTGATGTAGGAGACAAAGACCCTTCGGAAGCAATTCAAGACTTGTCCATTGGCAAGATTCGTCCAAAGGAAGTGAAGGAGAGTACCTCGTCCGTCCAAGTGGAAGCTTCTACCTCACGACAAGGTGAACCAAGAGTTGATACGGAAGCATCCACAAGTGGGACACGCCAAGATGAAGAAAACGAGGAAGCGCACCAAGATGAACATCAACAACCACCTTCTCCACCATGACAAGAGAACGACAACGTCAACAGTAAAGAAGGCCAAGAAGAAGCACAAGTGAAGAGGATGTTCCACCCTGACCCAAGCAAAAGCTTTCACGAGTTCGAGCAAGAATTGCTAAGGATCATCCCGTCGAGCAAATCTACAATGATATCCAAACCGGGAGAATCACTCGCTCTAAAACTCGTTTAGCTAACTTTTGTGAAAATTACTCATTCATCTCTAGCATTGAACCTATGAAGGTTGAAGAAGCATTGGAGGATCCGGACTGGATAAACGCTATGCATGAAGAGCTACACAACTTTGAGAGAAATCAAGTGTGGACATTGGTCGAGAAGCCCGACAACAACCACAACATCATTGGTACCAAATGGGTGTTTCGCAACAAGCAAGATGAAGATGGACAAGTGGTTCGCAACAAAGCACGTCTTGTCGCCCAAGGCTACACATAAGTTGAAGGTATGGACTATGGTGAGACATATGCTCCCGTTGCTAGACTTGAGTCCATTCGCATCTTACTTGCTTATGCTGATCACCATGATATCACCTTGTACCAAATGGACATTAAAAGTGCTTTTCTAAATGGAAAAATTGAGGAGGAAGTTTATGTTAAGCAACCTCCCGGCTTCGTCAATCCTAAGAAACCTAATCATGTTTACAAACTTCACAAAGCCCTTTATGGTCTTAAACAAGCTCCTAGAGCATGGTATAAATGCTTGACCAAGTTCCTTATTGAAAAAGGCTTTAAAATTGGTAAAATTGATTCTACTCTTTTTACTAAAAGGGTTAATGGAGAACTATTTGTGTGCCAAATTTATGTTGATGATATCATATTTGGTTCAACTAACCCTCATTTTAGTGAGAAGTTTGGAAAGCTAATGTCGGAGAAGTTTGAGATGTCTATGATGAGTGAACTCAAATTCTTTCTCGGTTTTAAAATCAAGCAAACTAAGGAAGGTACCTTTGTCTCTCAAATGAAGTACACCAAGGACTTATTCAAGAAGTTCAATATGCAAGAATGCGAAGGTATGACTACACCCATGCCTACTAGTGGACATCTTGATTTGACCAAAGATGGTGAACCGGTTGATCAAAAGGTTTATCGCTCTATGATTGGTTCATTGTTATATCGATGTGCCTCTCGTCCCGATATTATGCTAAGTGTGTGCATGTGTGCACGATATCAAGCTGCTCCTAAAGAGTGTCATCTTAAGGCTGTGAAAAGGATAGTGAGATACCTAATCCATACACCAAATTTTGGCATTTGGTATCCTAAGAGGTCCTCTTTTGATCTTGTTGGCTACTCTGATTCGGACTATGCCGGAGACAAGGTTGATAGAAAATCCACTTCGGGTACTTGTGAATTCCTTGGTAGATCTCTTATGTCTTAGTCTTCCAAGAAACAAAACTCGATATCCTTATCCACCGCCGAAGCGGAATACATTGCCGCTGGTTCATGTTATGCTCAATTACTTTGGATGACCCAAACTCTTAAAGATTATGGGATATATGTGAAACATGTTCCATTGCTATGTGACAATGAAAGTGCTATTAAGATTGCTCACAATCGCGTGCAACATTCTCGAACTAAGCATATTGAAGTTTGTCATCATTTCATTCGAGATCATGTTGTAAAAGGGGACATTAACCTTAAGCATGTTCGTACCGATAAGCAATTGGCGGATATATTCACTAAACCACTTGATGAGAAAGTGTTTTGCAGGTTGAGAGGTGAATTGAACATCATTGATGCTTCAAACTTGGAGTAGGAACTCCATTTGATACATGCGGGGCATGAGCCTATGACTAATCCTCGATATTTCTCTTATGATGCTATTCATATTTCTTGGATATATTTGTACCTTGCATGTTATCTAACCCGTGTAGGTACTTGGTTGTATCTAAATCTATGAGATTGCAACTCACTCACATCTTGAGCAATCTCTACATCACCAAGTCTCTACACAATGGTGGTTGAAGACAAGGAAGCACGAAACCATTCAAACATATCCTTTGGCAAATTCTATGTTGAGTCTCATGATTGTCATTTTGGATACACAAGTGCTCTTCCTTGCAAAGCTAACCCATGTAGGTAGATGAACTCAAACTCCAAGTGGTGCTCCCAACCCTTGATGAACTACATCAACCTTGAGCAACCCACACAAGTTCAACTACAACACCACCACCCAAGGTATGTTATTCCATCTTAGAGAAGCTTTACTCCAAGTCATGAGTCAAAGAAAATCGACAAGATGTGAATACATCAAAAGGCTTAAACGAAAAATGGTAACCCCGTTTTGAGCTTAAACGATGAGTATAACCTATGATCAAGTGCTCTCACTTGACTCCTAAGTCAATATACTCTAACATAGGTGACTTTGTCGCTGACCATCTCTAGATGAAGTTCTCGTGTGTCTCTCCGTGCTTTTGTCTCTTGCATATTTGTTTCCCCTTTAAAAAAACCTTCATCTAGAACTTTTAGTTTCTTTTCTTTTCTTTTTGTTCTGCATCCAATTCATTGCAAATCTTTTAGTAAATTCCTTGCATATCCTTGTGAGATCTTACTTGTCTAGTGAGCTAAGGTGACAAGTGGTTTCACTCTAATGAACTCGGTCACACCCGTTTGTTCTCTTCGGCCCAACCGAAATCTTTCGGTGCAACCGAAGCACACAACTCGGAGTCAGTGATTCCACCACAGGAAAACCAACTTGCCACTTATTCCTGATTTCTGTTTGCTCCAGCTCCACTCAATGATTCTTGTCCTCTACCAGCATCATATTAGACATGCTGCTTTGCTCTGTGAGTCGAGGACCAACCCATTTGTATCACATGTCCAGAAGAGCCCTTCTTGGAAATTGATGTCAAAGGGGGAGAGAGAGATCACATCAAAGCTTAATCCTTCCTATAGGGGGAGAAAGAGAGAATACTCAGGGGGAGAGAGTTTCTCGACTAGGAGAAAGTAATATCATCAAAGACCCCATATGCTTGGTGTTCAAGAGGAGAGATGTCACATGTCTTTAAGAGGGGAAAGACATGTTTGGTTGCTTGCTTTAGCTCAAGCTTTGTTGTTTCCTTTTTTGTTGCTTTGATTTTTTGTTCCCTATCTTCTCCCAATATCCCATGCAGATTTAGGGGGAGCAAGACATCTAAGGGAAGGAAATCTCTGATTTTATTGCATATCTTTACCTTTGGGGACATGTCTATATCCAATGTGGTACTTAGTACTCACTCTACATGTCATCCCAGTCTTGGTTCTCTTGTGGTTTCTCTTGCTTGCTCTGGTCAGTAGGTGTATTTGTGTTATTTAACCTTGTTTGCGCAGGTTCATACCATCCTAAGCCAACTCGAGACCACAAGGTAAGTATATGCATCACAGTCATGTGAATGAGAAGTTCTTGCTGATGTACATACTGTTTGCAAGAAGGACTCATGAGCATGAAGGTACATTTCTCACATTCACATCATTTGCTCTGATGCATATAGCAAAGATACATGTAACATATTGCTTACTCTTTCATGTTTACGCATTCACATGCTCCTATATTCAATATTCACATGATTGCATACATGTAGGGGGAGCCTATGCATGTTACATGTCTTTCCAAAGCTTTACTTGCTATTCTCTATATCTTTATCTAAAGCTTTGATGTATGTTGTCATCAATTACCAAAAAGGGGGAGATTGAAAGCACAAGTGCTCCCTGGGTGGTTTTGGTAATTAATGTCAACATATCTCTTGTTGGACTAACACTTTTACCTAGTATGTTTCAGATAAGTTCAACAATGGAGTGGCATGGACTAGAGGATGTGGAACCCCTTCAAGATGCTAAGGACAAAGGATTGGCTCAAGCTTCAAGATCAAGACTCTACATTTTCTATTTTAGTGATCCAAGATCACATTGAGTCTATAGGAAAAGCCAATACTATCAAGAGGGGATGAGGTGTTGCTTAATGGCTTGCTTGCTCAAAGTGCTTAGTGATATGCTCCAAAACCCTCAACTACCTTCCCACATCCACATATGACCTAAACCAAAAGTCAAACTCGGCCCCACCGATTCTATCTATCCGGTGCCACCGAGTTTCAGATGTCATAGCCACTGCCACAAACCCTAGCAAATCAGTTTCACCGATAGGGATCTCGGTCTCACCGAGATGGGATTGTAATGTCTATGTGTATGTCCATTACCAAAATCGGTCTCACCGAGTTTGAGCAATCGGTACTACCGAGATTACAATGCAAACCCTCTGGTTAGCTTATTACCAAAATCGGTCCCACCGAGTTTGTGTAATCGGTCTCACCGAGTTTTCCTGACCAACTCTCTGGTTAGCTTATTACCAAAAACGGTCCCACCAAGTTTGTGTAATCGGTCACACCGAGATTACGTTATGCCCTAACCCTAACCATATCGCTCCTACCAAGTTGCATCTCAGTTGCACCGAAAATCCTAACGGTCACTAGGTTTGCTGAATCGGTCCGACCGAGTTTAACCATTCGGTCCCACCGAGTTTGGAAAATTGTGTGTAACGGTTAGATTTTGTTTGGAGGCTATATATACCCCTCCACCCACTCTTCATTCGTGGAGAGAGCCATCAGAACATACCTACACTTCCAATACACATTTTCTAAGAGAGAACCACCTACACTTGTGTTGAGGTCAAGATATTCCATTCCAACCATATGAATCTTGATCTCTAGCCTTCCCCAAGTTGCTTTCCACTCAAATCTTCTTTCCACCAAATCCAAATCCTGTGAGAGAGAGTTGAGTGTTGGGGAGACTATCATTTGAAGCACAAGAGCAAGGAGTTCATCATCAACACACCATTTGTTACTTCTTGGAGAGTGGTGTCTCCTAGATTGGCTAGGCGTCACTTGGGAGCCTCCAACAAGATTGTGGAGTTGAACCAAGGAGTTTGTAAGGGCAAGGAGATCGCCTACTTCGTGAAGATCTACCGCTAGTGAGGCAAGTCCTTCATGGGCGACGGTCGTGATGGAATAGACAAGGTTGCTTCTTCGTGGACCCTTCGTGGGTGGAGCCCTCCGTGGACTCGCGCAACCATTACCCTCCGTGGGTTGAAGTCTCCATCAACGTGGATGTATGATAGCACTACCTATCGGAACCACGACAAAAACATCCGTGTCTCCAATTGCATTTGAATACTCCAAACCCTTCTCTTTACATTCTTGCAAGTTGCATGCTTTACTTTCCGCTGCTCATATACTCATTGCATGCTTGCTTGATATGTATTGTGTTTGTTAAACTTGTGCTTAAACTCCACTTAAACTTAAGAATATTAAAAACTGCAGCTTTTGGCACTTAGTGTCTAATCACCCCCCTCTAGACACCTCTTCTCGATCCTTTCAATAACTGAGTACTAATACGCTCCTAAGTGGGAAACCGTTTAGGTTGTGATCGGTGTGAACAGGTTTGCAATTCAATATAGCGTGGAGTAATTTGGAATGTGACGAGACGCAAGCTCAAAATTTATTGACGGTTCAAGTTTTGAAGTGCGGCACTATTCCCAGATGGAGTACTTCTTTTTCTACTCTCTCCTTTCCGGTTTTATAGGGCTTATCTCAAAATTTTAGTTTTTCCATTTTATAAGGCTCAATTTGGTTGTTCCCCAACACATGTTCAGATTCCAAGGTGCATTAAATCATTGCATGCAAGTATTAAGAGAAAATTGACCAATGCATGTACTTTATGCATGCATGCATTGCAATTAATGCATTGATAAACATAATTTTTTATCGCCACCAAAACCCACCATTTCTTAAGCTAAAGTAGACCAAGGTAATCCCTATATTAGCATATTACTAAGATAAACAGAAGGCACTATAGAAACATTTAGGACGTGAGCTTGTCAATCTGAATGTGGAGGGACACAAGCTTAGCCCCGGCCAGCAGCTTGGGCGGAACTGTCAAGAAGGTCAGCTCCTTCACGTCGACGTCGCCGGGATCCTTGCTGCTTGTCACCTCCATTTCCACCTTGACGGCGTCGGTCGTGCCTTTGGGCTCCCTCGGCGGGCCGTTCGCCCACGGCTTGGCCACGTAGTGCAGCAGTGGGGACGCCCCCGCTCTGATGCGGACGACTGACACGACGATAGGCGCGCCGATGTCGAGCACGCCGCCGACCAAGAAAAATGCGCGGCGGTCCTCCTCCACGAACAGCAAGAGTCGTGGCTCCGACAGTGGCACTTGCAGCTGGAGCACCTTGCCGTACTGGATCCTTTGCACGCGCATGGGATGCGCAGTGCTGATGTGGTGGTAGAGCGCCGGCGGCGGGCCTTTGTAGCCGCAGACGGGCACGGGGCATTTGCAGGGCGCGAGCGGACACACGCTCTGGTGATCGGCGAGCTTGTGGTAAGTGACGTAGAGCCCACAGCCTTCGTGCGGGCACTCCACCCTCATCGACGAAAGGACGGAGTCCACCGCCTTGTTCCGCACGTCGAAGCCACTGCCGCGCTCGCACTTCTGGCACTGCCGCTGGTTCCCGGGGCGCTCGACGCGGCAGTCCGCGCAGGCCAGGTGCCCTCCCTTGCACTGCAGAAATCAATCGAACAACACATCAATCAAGAAACCTGCACCTTGCTCAATCAGCCGAACGGACGAGGTGTATTCGAAACTCATACACTGGAGGCGTCAAGGGGTGGAGGCACAAGGGCAGTGGAGCACAGTGAGGTCCATCGAGACCTTAGAGAGCTCCATCGTCGGGTCCTGTTCGGTCTGCATGATCTCGCCCTCCTCGTGCACAACCATCTCTCGACTTGGGCCGGGGTATTACAAAGCTTTACCGTCACATATTTTATACTACTTCAAGGTGCATTAAATCAACACATGCAAGTATCAAAAGGAGAGTCACGGCATGCATGCATCCGTTGTAATTAATGCATCGGTAAACACAAATTATTGAAATATATTGAGTGCAGTGCTTTGATGTGTCGCGTCAACTCATACATCAACGAGAAATTTGTTTATCCTCTCCCTCGCCGACTTAACTGCACCTGCCTTTGGTTGTATGATAGGTTGGCCACACACCTGTCGGGCCCACCTGTCATACACGCAAAGGCAGGAGCGTCCCTCCCTCGCCCATGAGCGTGGTGGCTGGCAATACTAGGAGAAGCTTTCGCTACACGCTCTCCCTCCCGCACGCAGTGGACATGCAGCAGTTCAATCGGTGTCAGATGGCCAGAAGCGTATTGTAGTACTCCTCCAGTGCAGTAGTACTCCATCATTGTTCGACTTCCCGAAGAGGCGAAGAGCCAAGCGCAGCCCGGACGCTCGTGTGTCAGTTTCATGTGTAGAGTAGTCTAGGATAGCGTGTACCGTGCCTGTAAGCTTAAAATCGTTGGGGTCGGCTCCATGCTATGTGGCCGCCAGCATCCGGGTCGACGTGTCATGCACCAGATTAGAGCGCGGAACGGAAGGGGGGCATCACCCCGGTCGGAGCGCCAGTAATTTATGACTATAGTGAGTGGTCATATCACAAGTCTTTCCAGCAGTAACGCGCCGTGAAGTCGCACAGCCCCACTCGCTCACCCTCCTCGCCTCTCTGTCAAACCGCCTACCCGAAAACTGCCGCACGTACTGCCCGGGAAAAGCCCCGCCCTCAACTTTTAACTACGCAAAAATAGTTCGAGCTTGTTCGTTCTATATAAATACAGTAAGTACTGTATGTTTATTCACCCGTGGGGTTGTTCAATGAATGGAGGGGCGGGGAGCACAAGTGAACAATACTGTAGTACTACTAGTAGTAGTAAGTAGGAGTCGCACAGTAGTCACCTTAAATAGAGAGTTTCTTTTCTTTAATGCCACGTACACAAATTGAAATGCTTGTTGTGGAGAGAAAAAAGATAATCACTCCACTATATATGGACGCAGGGGCCTGAGCGCTTGTTTTACTAGGGTTGCTCTCTTCATTCTCTCATCCTCTCTAGATATAAACAAGACAGCGACAGCGACATTTTCTCTCTGCTCACCGCTGGTCACAGATCCGGCCGGATCCCTTCGGCCGGTGTGTGTAGAGGACTAAAAGGTGCATCGTTCACGCGGTCATCGCCGCCGAGGGAGGAAACCCACAGCTGCCGGAGGGGCCCGATCCTCTGCCCGTGCCGTTCTCTCCGACACAGCGCCGGCTCGGGAGGTCCTCCGACCCTTCTTCCTCCCTGCCGTATTGTCCGCAGATCCAACCTGCCGCCGTTGACATCCCGGCGACCCTCAGGTATAAGTTCTTCGAAAGCGGCCTTGCTCTACTGCCCCAGCTCCCCACGTGTCTACATGTGCATCTTTTTCTACTCCCATCAGCTCTTCCAAAGCCACCTAAATTTTTAGTATTATTAGAGGTAAAGCTACTTCATGCATTCGAATCTAGGGCTTTGTTCAAACAACGAAGAAAGGGGGGAAAGTTGTAGCATGAATCTAGGACTTGATTCAAAGAGGAAATAATATGGTGAAAGTAGTAGAGACCGGATACCCAACCGGTCTCTTGGCTGAAAAGGGAAATAATGGGAAAATGCAGTACAAACTAGATAAGGAACATATCTATTATTGGTTGAAAAAAGGATAGGAAGTGGCGGCTGGTGGACAAGTCAACAGAGTATGTACAGGATTAGATTTGCTGCCATCACATAGTAAAAGGTCTCCAGGATTAGATTTGCTGCCATCACATAGTAAAAGGTCTCCAGGATTAGATTTGCTGCCCTCACATAGTAAAAGGTCTCAGGATTAGATTTGCTTCCCTCACATAGTAAAAGGTCTCCAGGATTAGATTTGCTGCCCTCACATAGTAAAATGTCTCCAGGATTAGATTTGATGCCCTCACATAGTACAAGGTCTCCAGGATTAGGTTTGCTGCCCTCACATAGCATGAACAAACTCGGCATCACCACTTTATGCCTCCTTGTAGGTACATTGTGCTGATGCATTCACTGTCGCATGTCCTTATACCAACCTTTTGCTGTTGTTAATGTAAGGGCGCATGTAAAATGAAGCGATCACACTGTTACCTTAGGGACATGTCTAACCAGTGTTATTGTTAATCTAATGCATCCAGTGATAAGATGCAATTAAACTGTGTTACAAATGGCACTCCCACTATTTTCCCCAGTATGATAAGTAAGTTGCTCCTTTACGCTGCTGAGTGTCCTGGTGTCCCCACGGTCCCATGCCCTTAAACCAACTCTTTAGCTGCTGTTGATTTACTGTGTCTGGTAAACAAGCAATGCCACCATTAAAGTAATCCCATATTTGAGGAATCTCATTGTTGATCATAATGCTTCTGGTAACATGAAGCATTGCTGACGTTTTAAAATTTCTATTGTCCTTGCGTGATTGCCATGAACATAATTAAGATGCTTCTTTTCATTTTGTATATGTTTCATATATTCTTATTGACCAACAACTGTTTACTTTCTATCTTTTTGTGCAGATAGGGATATCCATTTCACCTTGTTGCTATTGTGACCTTTTGGTGAACTGCACAAAACACTTTTTTTTGGAATGAGTGTCTTGTGCAGTTCAACTAAAATGTCACGTGGGCAACATCTCTCAATTTTGGTGGAACTGCACAAAATGGTGATTGGAGTTTCCAAAATCTCCGTCTAGTTCTGCTGGTAATCTCGTGCAACATTTTATTAGCCTTTGCAAGATGAGCCGTCACTGTCACCACAATGGCACTTTATTTTAGTGGAACTGCACAAAAGGATAACAAAATTATAGTTGCACCTTACATGAGCCGGACAACCAACCTTAATGTTCCTCAATTTTAGTGCAACTACTAAAGAAGAACCTGCCAGCTCACGAGAGAAAGTACTTCTTGCTAGCTGAATGATGCAATCTTTGCTTCATTCCAGGTGAACTGCAGAAAAAGGCGCATGAATTGAATCATGGAAGTCCAGGCAAGCTTCATCCGAGTGGAGCTGCAGGTTGAGTAAAGGAGGCCACTATTAAAGTGAAATCATGCTCTCCTGGTTTGTGCTATGCAAACATGAATACTCAACTACAGATGTTGTGACGGTCAAGAGCATTCGCCAAGTTCTTTGATTGTATGACATGGCTAGCGAAGATGGATTTAATCCCGATATTCACTTTATCAAAAGGCTCTAATGGGTTGGTTCTGAATCTTGCAAGCTGGGAATCAGTGAGATGTGTAGGCATCTTTGTTGTACTTATTATTTGGATCTTATTTGTTGGTTCTGAATCTTGCAAGCTGGAAATCAATGAGATGTGTAGGCATCTTTGTTGTACTTATTATTTGGATCTTATTTGTTGGTTCTGAATCTTGCAAGCTGGGAATCAATGAGATGTGTAGGCATCTTTGTTGTACTTATTATTTGGATCTTATTTGTTGGTTCTGAATCTTGCAAGCTGGGAAATCAATGAGATGTGTAGGCATCTTTGTTGTACTTATTATTTGGATCTTATTTGTTGGTTCTGAATCTTGCAAGCTGGGAATCAATGAGATGTGTAGGCATCTTTGTTGTACTTATTATTTGGATCTTATTTGTTGGTTCTGAATCTTGCAAGCTGGGAAACACGGCATGATGATGCAGAGGACAACAACCATAACAAACAGTTCAAACTTGGTAGTATTATCTTTGTGAAAGTGCGACAAATGTGCTGATCGTGTGCGTCCTGAGAATAATAATTCTAATTGTTGTGCATGTTGATCCTGTGGCACTGATAGAACGAGCGAATGCATTGCTTGTTTTAAGTATAAATTTCTATTAGAGCTAATTAAATTTAAGTAAAGTGACCACTAACTCCTGTTATTAGAGTACCAATACAGACCCGCTCGTGAACCGACGTGTGGCCAAGGGTGCATCTTCTGTCGGGCGTGCAGCGGACGAGGGAGGGGTAGTAACTATTGTCGCCTGTACACACTCAGCTTACTGTTGAATCCAGTTCCCCAGGAGCTAAAAAATGAACTGCTACCGCCGCCTACACACTCGTTCACTCGAAGAGACTCCAATGGCGATCCGAGGGGTGAGCCTGCTGGATATGGACTTCAGCAAGGAGTTCCCCTTTGAGTTTGTCGTTCAGTCCTATGGCTGCACCAAGTTGAATGTGATGTACACCAACGATACGGACTCGGTGAAGCTCTGCCTCGCCTTAGTCCTATGGCTGCACCAGGTTCTGGAGCATTCGCCCGTTTCATCGGCAGCACCGACTGCACCTTCGCTACGGTGGAGAGAAGGAAGAACGCGACGATTCGGCCATCTGGTGCAACAAGCTTGTCGACATCCAGAAACAATACAAGATCATCAGCAACGGGCAGGAGAAGGACTCCGTGGTTGACCTCGCTGAGACCATCATCGACCCCTGATACGCTAACATGAAAGAAGACGACCTGAACACGTGGGAGGTACCTCTGAATCTAGCCTACATAACCTACGCGGCCAAGGACGCATACGCATGCTACGACATGTACATGCAGATCTTGGACATGAGGGCGTGTCTGCTTCCCGTAACCGACGAGTACACGGACAGCCGCATCGTCATGATCAAGCGTGCCAGGAAGGTCTAGATGTTGTACTTTATCTGTTTATAAACACCTTTATCATCTGAGTGTTTCATGCATTAGCCTATGTGTCATAATTATCTGTTTTGTCTGAAATATTTCTTTTAAGAACCCATTAACCTGATTGCTTTTTTAGTGGCTATTTGCTTATGTATGTAAACTAGTTCACTTGTCCGTAAAAAAACTAGTTCACTCAGCTGCCGTGCTTTGAATCTCCTTCCTCCCAACATATTCCCCTCCTCAGGTGGACCCAGCAGGTCTCTGAATTTTCTCCTACTTTCTTTTTCGATGTAAACTGAGTTTTCTCCTAGTACTTTCCCCTAGAACCAACTCAACTGTCCCACGTCTAGCCTAAAAATTAATAATACCCCACGTACTATTAACTCATCAAATTAAAATGATATTTTATTTCGTAAGTTGAAAGTTTTTACAAAATAATAATAATAATTGTTTACATATAACTTGGCAAGTTAACTCCTAGTGATTGCGTACATAAGCTTGCAAAGATTTTACTGACGTGCAATCATGTGTTTATGTTTTTATAACATTTCTCCGTCTAGCCCAACATGATATTTTCACCCAGCCCAGCAAGTCTGCGGATTTCGAGAAAAATGCAAATGGGATTTAAACGGGCTGCATAGATGCTACATCATTGTTTCACCCAACCCACCAAATGGACTAAAAAAACGCCCCCCCCCGCTGACAGGTCGGACCCACCAGCTATATCTTCGCACGCAAGGAAGTGCCTCCTTATTACGCGCAAAATAACGATGTCCATCCAACGACCGTAGTGCTTCTTCAACCTCTGGTCTTCTTGCTCTAGCCGCCCAAAGCAGCGCCGGTCGTGGCCGGCTGTGCTGCCGCGGAGGCCTCACCGCCCCCTACTATTCCCACCACTAACCAGGCCCTGCGGCGACGGCAGCCTCACACCGCAGCCGAACTAGTGAACCCTCGTACTCCTCTCCGCGCGGGCTTCCACTGCCGCGTCGTCCCCTTCCTAGGCCTCGCCGTCGTCCACCGCCGTGGTGCTCTCCGCGCGGCGTGGTCAACGTGGTCAAGGAATGACTTCCATCGGAAGAGTACTGTACGTGGAGAGGCTGACAGCCGGGTCCATGGCTACACCCCAGTTTTTTTTGCGATTTGCCAAGCTAGTCGCTTTGTCAGGCCTGTTGGGCTGCAAATCTTTCAAGACGAGGAGAGCTTTCATTCGGATGGCCGAGAAAATGGCCCATCAGTAATGAGAAATGGGATGTACATTTTTAAAACACATCAAACCGGCAATTAGTTTCAAATATCTTTTTTTTCATTTCAAGATTTTAAATTACATTAATTTTTATGCATGGAGAATTTGTTGGATTTTATGTTGATATACATTTATTTTTAAAATCAGTTTGAATATGAGTCGAAATTTCGGGATCAAAAACAGTTCGGACCGCACCGAAATATGCAAAATTTCGTATAATTTTTTAACCGTGGCCATAATTTGGGCTGTAATGCTAACAAAAAGAATATGGGCTCCAAAAAAACCTTAAGAATTAGCAAATGGGCTGAAAATTATTAGAAATAATGGCAGATGGGTTGTATGCTGTTTTCCACAGATTTGAGGCTTTCCTAAAAAAAGGTTGACGCACAAGCAGTGACTGTTGGATGTCCATCCAACGGTCGTCATGCTTCTTCAATCTCTGTTCTTCCTGCTCCAGCCGCTCAAACAAGCACCGGCGGGACTGCCTACTCCCTCCTCCCCGCGGCCGGCTGTGCTGCCGCGCAGGCCTCACTGCCCCACCGTACTCCCGTCGCTAGCCTAGCCATCCCTCTACTCACCCACACCTGCTGTTATTCTCCAGCGACGGCAGACGAACCAGTAAACCCTCGTACAGTCGTACTCCCCTCCACATGGGAAACAAAAACAATGGCCGAGTCTTCCCTGCCTCCGTGTCGTTCCCTTCCTAGGCCTCGCCGTCAGCCACCGCCCTGGTGCTCTCGGTGTGGCGTGGTCAGCGTGGTCAACGACCGACATGCATCTAAAGTGGACTGTAAGTGGAGAGGCTGACAGCTAGGTCCACGGCCGCACGCAAGGCAATGCCTCCTTATTACGCGCAAAATATTGATTTCCTCCACTTGACATTTGGGACCCACCGAAACGGCCTCTGTATTTCACGAAAAAACGTTACCGCCGCTGACAGCTCGGACCCACCAGCTATATCTTCGCACGCAAGGAAGTGCCTCCTTATTACGCACAAAAAAATGAATACCCCCCTGCTAGCTGGGACCCAGTATGGTGGGCCTACTAAGTTGACGGGGACGAAGGGCTTTGTCAACTTAGTCAATATGCACGATTCTAGCTCGACTGACCGTACGATGTCCATCCAACGGCCGTAGTGCTTCTTCAACCTCTAGTCTTCTTGCTCCAGCCGCCCAAAGCAGCGCCGGTCGTGCCGCCTGCTCCTGCCTCCCGTGGCCGGCTATGCTGCCGCAGAGGCCTCACTGCCCCAAACTACTCCCACCGCTGGCCAGGCCATCCCTCCACTCCACTCACCCACACCCCCTGTTATTCTGCGGCGACGGCAGCGCAGCCGAACTAGTGAACCCTCGTACTCCTCTCCGCATGGGCATCCACTGCCGCGTCTTCCCCGGCTCCGTGTCGTCCCCTTCCTAGGCCTCGCCGTCGTCCACCGCCGTGGTGTTGTCGGCGCGGTGTGGTCAATGTGGTCAACGACCGAATTCCATCGGAAGAATACTGTACGTGGAGAGGCTGACAGCTGGGTCCATGGCAGCTGCAAGGAAGTGCCTCCTTATTACGCGGAAAATAATTATTCCTCCACCTGACAGCAGGGACCCACCAGACGCCCACCAGTATATCACGAAAAAAATGTTTGCCCCTGACTGCTGGGACCTACCCGACGGGCCACCGTATTTCGCGAAAAAACGTTCCCCCTGCTGTCAGCTCGGACCCACCGGAAGTGCCTCCTTATTACGCACAAAAAAAATGAATACCCCCTGCTAGCTGGGACCCACCTTGGTGGGAGGCTGACTTGTGGGCCTACTAAGTTGATGGGGACGGAGGGCTTTGTCAACTTAGTCAATATGCATGATTCTAGCTCCAGTGACCGTACGATGTCCATCCAACGGCCGTAGTGCTTCTTCAACCTCTGGTCTTCTTGCTCCAGCCGCCCAAAGCAGCACCGGTCGTGCCGCCTGCTCCTGCCTCCCGTGGCCGGCTGTGCTGCTGCGGAGGCCTCACCGCCCCCTACTATTCCCACCGCTGGCCAGGCCCTGCGGCGACGGCAGCCTCACACCGCAGCCGAACGAGTGAACCCTCATACTCCTCTCCGCGTGGGCATCCACTGCCGCGTCTTCACCGGCTCTGCGTCGTCCCCTTCCTAGGCCTCGCCGTCGTCCACCGCCCTGGTGCTCTCGGTGCAGCGTGGTCAACGTGGTCAAGGAACGACTTCCATCGGACGTGGACTATACATGGAGAGGCTGACAGCTGGGTCCATGGCGGCAGCAAGGAAGTGCCTCCTTATTACACAGAAAATAATGATTCCTCCACCTGACAGCAGGGACCCACCAGACAGGCCACCGTATTTCACGAAAAAAACATTCCCCCCTGACTGCTGGGACCCACCAGCTACACCTTCGCACGCAAGGAAGTGCCTGACAGTCGGGACCCACCTGGTTGAAGCGTACGTAGCGTTGTCATTCTGGTCGCGAACATGTACGTACATATATACTGGTGGATGTAGAGGCGCGCACGTGTCATAGTAGAGGCGGCCAGGGTGCAAGAAAGAAAATACGGCCACGTATGTGTACATACGGGTGGGGTCTCGAACGCCTACTCGCGCATACGTACGGCGAGGGCTCGTGTACATGGCTGGGTCGGAACAGAGAAACAACGTCGTCATCGTGTTCATGGGTCGGAACGGAATGCATGGTCGTGTTCATCAGGAGGGCTTGGATGGAAGAGGCGATGGAAACGAGGCCTGGCGTACCGCACAACAGAGGAAACGGACCTCCTACGGTCGAAACGGGGGCCATGTTGATCGGGAGGGGTGTGGCGTATCGCAAAACGGAGGAAACGGACCTCCTACGGTCGAAATGGGGGTCCTGTTGATCGGGAGGGGTGTGGCATACCGCAAAACGGAGGAAACGGACCTCTTACGGTCGAAATAGGGGTCCTGTTGATCGGGAGGGGTGTGGCGTACCGCAAAACGGAGGAAACAGACTTGTGTTGGAGCGCTACGGTCGAAACAGGGGTCCTGTTCATCGGGAGGGGTGTGGTGTACCGCAAAACGAGACTCCACGGGATACTATTCATCTCCACCGTCGACCCCCTCCAGCCTCCACAAGCTACTGTTCATCCACCGTCGACCTCCTCCAGCCTCCACGGGCTCCTGTTCATCCAGCCTCCACCGCGCGCTACTCCACCGGCTACTGTTCAACCACCCCTCCACCGTCTACTATTCATCCAGCCCTCCACACCACGGGGTCCTGTTCAACCACCCCTCCACGGGCACCCCTCCACCATCTACTGTTCATCCTGCCCTCCACGGGGTGGTCCTATTCATCCAGCCCTCCACGGGGTCCTGTTCATCCAGCCCCAACCGGCTCGATCGATCGGGGTCCTGTTTATCCAGAGGCAACACCACGGAGTCCTGTTCATCCACCCCCACCAGGAACTGTTCATCCACCCCCCCCGCAACGCTCACTGTTCATCCAGAGGCAGTATCGATCGGCTTCAGTTAGCAGCAGTAGCCAAGGAATCGCTCGATCGGGTTCAGTTAACAGCCATCGATCGATCGCTCGGGTTCAGTAACGCGTAGCCTGCAGTGCAATCACTCGGGTTCGGTTAGAGCCCAACGCCTCGCTCGGGTTCAGTTAGAGCCAACGCCTCTCACACACGCGCGTACGTGTACGAGAGAAACGCGCATCGCTCGGCCCCCGAGCTCCCACCGTAACCGGGAACTCCCCGAAATTTTCCTCCCCCTCGCTTCTACCACCGTTTTTTCCGTCAAGGATGGCCCAAAGAATGTCATGCAACTGCGTCTCCGGCCCGCCCAGGACGAAAAGCCCATTTTCTGTCATGATTTTTTGTCATAGAAGTAGGAGCCCACCACATCTATGATGATACCGGGTTTTTTCACAATTATCATCATAGAAGTGTCATATGTATGACAGAAAAAAAATTCGTTTGGCCCAAAATGTCACGGATGTGTCTTTTTTTTGTAGTGAATATTTCGGAGGGTGAAAATCTTGTTGAGAAAATTGATGAAAGTGGGTTTGGAGAGGTCAAAACTTTAGCTAGTGATGTACCCACTCTTTTGGATTACAAAGACTTTAATTGTGATAGGTGCTCTTTGATTGATTGTATTTCTTTGTTGCAATCCATGATAAATTCACCCCATGCTTATGAACAAAATAAAGCTTTTACTAAACATATTGTTGATGCTATGATGAAATCTCTTGAAGAAAAATTGGAATTAGAAGTTTCAATTCCTAGAAAATTGCATGATGAATGGGAACCTACTATCAAAGTCAAGATTAAAAATTATGAGTGTTTTGCTTTGTGTGACTTGGGTGCTAGTGTTTCTACAGTTCCGAAATCTTTATGTGATGTGCTTGGTCTTACTAATCTTGAAGAGTGTTCTTTGAATTTGCACTTGGCGGATTCTACTATTAAAAAGCCTATGGGAAGAATTAATGATGTTCTTATTCTTGCCAATAGGAATTATGTGCCCATAGATTTTATTGTTCTTTATATTGATTGCAATCTGTCTTGTCCAATTATTCGTGGTAGACCGTTTTTACACACTATCCGTGTCGTGATTGATATGAAAGAAGGCAATATTAAGTTCCAATTTCCTTTGAGCAAGGGTATGGAACACTTTCCTAGAATTGAATTAAGCCACCTTATGAATCAATCATGAGGGCATCTTATGGATCTCGAACCAAAGATGACAAAACTTAGATCCTTGCTTTATGCCTAGCAAAGGGCATAAAACTATAGCGCTTGTTGGGAGGCAACCCAATGAATAAATTTATTTTTTGCCTTTTGCTTCCTGTTTTTGTGTGTTAACACAATTATTCTACTGTTATAATTGTGTTTTTTATGTTTTAATTAGTGTTTGTGCCAAGTAAAGCCTTTAGGATCTTCTTTGGTGATAGTTGTTTGATCTTGCTGAAAAACAGAAACTTTTACGCTCACAAAATTAATTTTCATTTTTTTATAAGAGAGCGATAAAATACGCATTCCACTTGCAGTAGATCAATATACAAATTTCTCAGGTCTTCCTAATTTTTCAGAATTTTTGGAGTTAATGAAGTATTCGAAATAGTTAGATTTCTACAAACTGTTCTGTTTTGACAGATTCTGTTTTCTTTGTGTTGTGTGCTTATTTTGATGGCTCTATGGTTTTCTTTGCTGAGTTTTTGCCATAGAAAAGTTGGAATACAGTAGATATAATACAAAAACAAAATATGAATTGGTTTTATACAGTACTTATAGTAGTGATTTATTATTTTCTTACACTAACGAATCTCACGAAGATTTTGTTGAGTTTTGTGTGATTGAAGTTTTCAAGTTTTGGGTTATCTTATGATGGATGAAGGAAGGATGGAAGAGCCTAAGCTTGGGGTTGCCCCGACATCCCAAGCTTTTATCCAAAAAATGAGCAACCAACTAAGCTTGGGGATGCCCCCCGAGTGGCATCCCCGCTTTCTTCCAACGATCATCGGTACTTTACTCGAAACTATATTTTTATTCGTCACATGATATGTGTTTTGCTTGGAGCGTCTTGTATGATATGAGTCTTTGCTTGTTTTGTTTTGTGTTTTAAGTTATCAATTCTTGCTGGACACACCTATTTGAGAGAGGCAAAATTATGTCATGACTGGTTAGAATTGCTCTCTATGCTTCACTTAAATTTTTTATGAGCAATGGACTTGCTCTAGTGCTTCACTTATATCTTTTTTAGCACGGTGTGCTTTAGTATTTTTTGAAGAAATGCTCTCTTGCTTCACTTAGATTATTTGAGAGTTAGTAAAATTTTCAAGAAATTATCTCTTGCTCCACTTAAATTAATTTGAGAGAAAGAAAAAATTATTATGCTCATGATCTTCACTTATATTTGTTGGAGCTTGTCAAAAGCAATACATGAAAATTAGTCCCAAAGTGATAGATATCCAAGAAGGATATAATAAAAACTTTCATGAAGATCATTGGACAAAATAAACTTGATTCTTAGTAATAGTTTTGAGATATGATGATGTGATATGTGAGTCATCTTGATGAGTAATTATGCTTTAGTAAGAATATTGGTGTTAAGGTTTGTGATTCCCTATGCAAGTATGAAAGTCAATAGTCATGCAATGAAATTATATCCTACTTGTGGTGCATTATTCGGTGTTATTTATTCTTAATGCTTGCTTATGAGATTATTCGTTTCTTAGTTGGTCGCTTCCCAATCTTTTGCTAGCCTTCATTTTGCACTAAGTATGATCACTACTTGTGCATCCAAAAACCCTCAAACTAGTTTTGCCACATGAGTCCACTATATCTACCTATATGCGGTATTATTTTCCCATTCTAAGCAAATTTGCATGTTCCATCTCTAATTTTCAAAACAAACTTCTCTTTTGTGTGTTTGTTTCGCTCGCGGAGCGGTGAGGGTGGCTAATATTTTCCATGCTAGATGTGTTATTCTCAAGATGAGTGTTTATTCACTTGTCATTGCACGAGAGTAAGGCAAAAGTATTAGAGATGCCCAGTCCCGAAATGCAAAAAAAATGAATTTACTTTATGTTGTAGAATAATAAATTCCTTGAAAAGTGTTGGTATGGAGGGCAACCATGGATATGGCTAGCAATGGAAAGTGAAAGTTATGGTGGAAAACGGAATAAACTTTATTTTCTGTTTGGGAACCGCCTATGATATATCTATGCATGGAATGTATTGGGAACCACTGGTGCGCGTCGGTCCTAACAAACAGTTTTTAACCCATTTTCGCGATGGCATTTGGAACCGTCGCCAAGTGAGTGTGTGTGATAGGGTGTCCTTCCCACACGACCCAGAAATCGTCGGGGATAGGCCCTCCTGGGACCCAGGCTGGGGCCGTGTGCGATCGAGTGAGGCATCAAAACCCAATCATTTCCATAGGTATGTACATCCCACATGGTAATCCGAGAAAATCATTTCCGTAGGTATGTACATCCCACACGGTGAATCCCAAAAAACATTTCCGTTCGTATGTATATCACACAGTCAACCCAAGGAATGCGTTTCCGGTCTTATGTACATCCCACACAGTCAATCCAGGGAAAACGTTTCCGTTCATATGTACATCCCACACAGTTTTATGTATACGCTCGTGTGTGAAAGGTGTAACTATCACACACGCTCTGCCTTGGTTAATTGTTTGATTTCATTAACTACATCACACACGATTTGATGTAGAAAACTGTGTGGCATTGGGCTATCCATCACAAGCGCTTTTACTGCCAGAACCGTTTGCAAAGTTCCATGACCATCTGTTCTCTTTTTATTTTTGCCTGTAATTTATTATTCTAATTGGAAAATTTGAAATATGAAACGTGCAATTCAAATTCTCAGCACAATGGTTCAACAATGAATCCATAAATAAAATTGCCAGTACAATATGTTCAGTAATTACAAGATTAGGCAGCTATTAACTATGATGAACCACAATATTTAAAGGAGGTAAAGGTGAAGAGACAAGTGTAAATCATTTTGACTGCCGACAGTGTTGAAGAAGCAGAATGCCCATAATGTGCCTTCCTGTTGCCTCCACTCCGGTCATGTAGTTTGCAAGGTATCATCAGTAAATAGCTTGGGAAACCACTGAAGAGAGAAAAATATCAGATACTGAGGTCTAATAGAGTAACTTGTTGTGGGTAGGGGGAAAAGGCAACACATTACTTACCATCCTAAAGTTCATTGTTGTCTTCGACAAAGTGTAAATAAAGAGCTTAATTCCAATCACCCGTTTCTTTCGCCTAACAATCTTTCTTAGTTTCCTCACTTGATGCTTGTTCATGAATATCTCATTGCCCCATACGCAAAAGGGATCGAAGCGTGGATCAGTACCGCTCATATATGTACCTACAAGCAACCAGTAAATGTAAGAGCTAAACAGAGATTGCACAAATGATGTAAAATACAACTACCTATGTTCCTAATTACAAGTATTTTTTTAGATTTCAATATGAACTACATACAGATGTATATAGGATTATAGATATAGTTTAGATTATAATCTAGATTCACTCATTTTTCTCCTTATGTAGTCTATATTGGAATCTCTAAAAATACTTATATTTAGGAATAGATGGTGTATAAGACATGGGATGTAGCTAACTTCGACGGCAAACAACAACATCGTCCATTGTAGCCCTGTGTAAGTACATGGAAAGCCAATGTTAACTACAACAGGGTTAACATCCACCAAAAATAGCAAATGGTAATAAAACGGCAACATCTGTAGTGATATCTTCATTTTGAAAGAGTAGCACGGTAGCAAAGGGACGGATACGACTGTTAATTGCAACAGGCTTAACAACATCCTAATTCATGTTTTGTAAGTTTGTAGCCATTGAAATACAACTCTTTAAAAATGGATACAACTGTTAATTACAACAGGCTTAATGGCCATTGAAACCGGTACTGATAAAAATGCAATTGGTAGAGTTAAACATCACAAGGCAGGTGCTGCCATAGTAGATAATGGCCCAGTTGTCTATAAAAAGGTAGGGAAAATAGCTAAAACGTGTTAGGCATGTTTACTACAACATGCTTAATACATCGACCGTACAAAACATAGCCATTAATTGCAACTGGTATTGGTAAGATTGAACTAGTGGGTACATACTTGGTAAGTCCTGAGAGGTAGTTGCTGCGGCACTTCATCTTGGCCAGAGTCCTCCCAAAGTCAGCGGCGATGGAGGCGAGCTGTTCCTCCGGGTCGAAGCGTGGATCAGTGCCACTAACATGTGTACCTACAGGCAACCAGTAAATGGTAGAAGTTAAACTGCAATTGCACAAATGATGTGAAATACTGTAAGACATGGGATGTAGCTAACCTCGATGACAAACAACAGCATCGGCCATTATGACCCTGCATAAGTACATGGACAAGCATGTTAAGTACAACAGGGTTAGCATCCACCAAAAATAGCAAATGGGCAGCATCTCTAGTATATCTTCATTGCAGAGAGTAGCATGGTAGCAAATGGACAGATTAAAAATGGATACAATTGTTAGTTGCAACAGACTTAACAACATCCTAAGTCATGTTTTGTAAGTTTGTAGCCATTGAAATACAACTATTTAAAAATGGATTCAACTGTTAATTGCAACAGGCTTAATAGACATTGAAACCGATACTGATAAAAATGCAATTGGCATAGTTAAACATCACAAGGCAGGTGCTGCCAGAGCAGAGAATGGCCCAGATGTCTATAAAAAGGTAGGAAAAGTAGCAAAAACATGTTAGGCATGTTTACTAGAACATGCTTAATACATCGACAGTACAGAACATAGCCATTAATTGCAATTGGTATTGGTAAGAATGAACTGGAGAGTACATACTTGGTAAGTCCCGAGAAGTAGTTGCTGGGGCACTTCATCTCGGCCAGAGCTCGCCCAAAGTCAGCGACGGCGGAGGCCAGCTATTCCTCCGGGTCGAAGCGTGGATCAGTGCCACTGACATGTGTACCTACAGGCAACCGGTAAATGGTAGAAATTAAATTGCAATTGTACAAATTATGTGAAATACTGTAAGACATGGGATGCAGCTCACCTCGACGGCAAACAAAAGCATCGGTCGTTATGACCCTGCGTAAGTACATGGACAGGAATGTTAAGTACAACAGGGTTAGCATCCACTAAAAATAGCAAATGGGCAGCATCTCTAGTGATATCCTGAGTCATGTATTGTAAGTTTGTTGCTGGTATTGGTGAATTGAGCTGTACACGATAATATTTGAACATCACACA
The DNA here is from genome assembly GCF_003073215.2 of Triticum urartu. NCBI lineage: Eukaryota > Viridiplantae > Streptophyta > Magnoliopsida > Poales > Poaceae > Triticum > Triticum urartu. The sequence continues at coordinate 574,748,885 of NC_053023.1, read as the reverse complement.
GTGTGCAGTACTGAAATAAACAAGGCACGAACATGCTTAATACATCAATCGTACAAATCATAGCCGTTGCAAGTGGTATTGGTAAGGTTTAGCTGGCCAGATCTTACTTGTTAAGTCCTGGGGGGTAGTCGTTGGGGGACTTCATCTGGGCCAGAGCCTGTACCATGTCGGCGGCGGCAGTGGAGGCGAGGTGTTCCTCTGGGTCAACACACACAGCGGCCATCATGCCATGGACTGCCGTCAGCTCCTGGCAGGGGGGGGGGATTTGGAGGCATGAGAATGTTTCGCAGGCGCCATTTAAGCAATCAGGCCGGGGGCGTGATAGAGATCGGTGGGTTACCTGACTGGATCCGAGCAGAACGTAGATGTGGTTGAAGCTGTGGTTGCGGCGACGGCGGTTTGAGATGCCAATAGGGGGAGGCGCGAGCGAGGGGGGGATACTGAGGGGAAGGGGATGTGGTTGGAGGAATAAATTCTGAAATCGCGCGCCTAATGAAAATTTCGGTGCGAAACTTGAAACTTGGGCGGGGGAAACACAGAACGCAGACGAAGCGCGTAAAATACTCGTGTGCAAGAAAAAAGAAAGTTGGCAGATCCTGTCTCCAAAAAAAATGTACACGTGTACTTGATTTTTTCAGTCAATGGTACGCCTGGTTTATTAGGAAACATCACATAGGTAAATGACTTATGGGTCATTAACGCAAAAAAAACTCAGACGAGTACGACATAGAAACCGTGTGTTTTGTGATGTTCTAATGATTAACGCAAAAAATGCACACGGGCACACATGCTAATCAACGCTCAAAGCCCTCAAAGGATGCTCTTACCGACATTGTACGTTAATACTACAAACTTAAAGTACTACTGGTAATTTGCTGTTATACTACAAACTTAAACTACTTCTCACATGCTGCCATCAGGGCCTGCTAGCCAGACGTCAGTGTTCTCCTTCCCAGCCTTGTAGGCGGCATCCCACCGTGCTTCGATCTCCGCCAAGCTCTCCTCACTACGGCGTGTGACCTCTTTTTTCTTGCGGCGGTGGGACTCTCTTTTCTTGTCTGCTTTCTGCCTTTTCCGCTCCTTTTGTGCGGCTTTGGCCGCCTCTAGATCCACCACTCATTCGGCCATGGAAACCTCAAAGTCCACCCATGTAACTGTCTGGCCGCCAGCGGCAATGAACTCGGCGCGACGAGATGCCATCGCTTCCTTACAATGTGTGCGGTCGCGGGCGGCGAGGAACGCGGCGCGGCGGGATGCCATCGCTTCCTTACCAGTTACTGTGCGCCGCGGTGCCATGGACGATGCCTGGAGAGAGCTCTGGGACGGGGGGCCGGGCAGCCATACAATGCAGTGGTATTCAAGAGCTCAGTGACAAACGACAACAGAAATTTGGCTTCCCTTACAATTTTGCTCGTTCATTATCGCACAAGGTTCATCTCCGTCGCTTCCGCAAACAGTGTGCGCTGAGCCTATTATGTGTTGCGTTATGATTGGCCGGAACCCCAGCCACGCGGATCGCATGTGCGCACTGTAGGATGCGCCGTGATCGAATGGCAATCCACGTCCCTCACATCACACTCGCACCTGTAGTTGGATTGGATTTATATGCGCTAAATGTCTAGAAAATGCACATAATCCCCTAAATATGGTAAATGAGCCCGAAAAAATGCCAAATTTGAATGAGGTGATTTGCAGGGTGTATGTTCATCATAGAAAAAAAACTCCAGGGCAAAGAACGAAGAAAATTTGGATTTCCCTTCAATCTTGGGGATTTCCCTCTCGAAAGCATGGAACTTCCTCGGGGATGGTTCAATTTATGAAGGGCGTGCATGATGACATAAGCCAAACATTCTCAAATTTTTACCAGGGAATGGTGAGGTCATACCATGGCACCATGCTAGGCGTCATGTTTTTTACGCATTTATTTCATTTTTTCTATAGTTGAAAACCCAACAAACAAACATTTGTGGTTGACTATTGCCACACATTTCATCGAAATATTTGTCCATTCCTTGTAAAAGGCATGAGAATTTACTAAATGGCACGAGCATGGTTTTCTAGGCTGTTCTTTGTGGACCCTTTCATCCATCGATTATTTGAACTAGAATTATGCGCATTAATGCCTAGGAAATGCACATAATCCGCTAAATATGGCAAATGAACCCGGAAAAGTGCCAAATTTGAACACGGTGATTTGCAGGTTGTATGTTCATCGTAGAAAAAACTCGTGGACAAAGGACAAAGGAAATTTAGACCCCCTTCAATCTTGGTGATTCCCCCCTCGAAACCATGAAACTTCCTCGATGATGGTTCGATTTATGGAAGGCGCGCATCAAAACATAAGGAAAACATTCTCCAATTTTTACCAGGGCACAGTGAGGCCATACCATGGCACCACGCCAGGCGTCATGTTTTCCAACCATGTGTTTCATTTTTTGTATAGTTGTTAACCAAGTAAACGACACATTTATGGTTGACTATTGCCACACATTTCCTTGAAATATCTGCCCATTCCTTGTAAAAGGCATGAGAATGTACTAAATAACACGAGCATGGTTTTCCAGACCGTTCTTGTGCACCTTTCCATGCACCGATTGTTCGAATTTGAATTATGTCCATTAATGTCTAGAAAATTCACATAATCCCCTAAATATGGTAAATGAGCCCGGGAAAATGTCAAATTTGAACACATTGCATTTTAGGCGGTATGTTGATCATTAGAAAAAAACTAAATGACAAACTAGGATGGAAATCTGTATTCCCCTTCAGTCTTGGGGATTTCCCTCTCGAAAGCATGGAACTTCCTCGGTGATGATTCGATTTATGAAGGGCGTGCATGACGACACATAAGCCAAACCTTCTCAAATTTTTACCAGGGCATGGTGAGGTCATACCATGGCACCATGCTAGGCATCATATTTTTTAAGCATTTATTTCATTTTTTCTATAGTTGAAAACCCAACAAACAAACATTTGTGGTTGACTATTGCCACACATTTCATCGAAATATCTATCCATTATTCCTTGTAAAGGGCATGAGAGTTTACTAAATGGCATGAGCATGCATGGTTTTCTAGGCCGTTCTTGTGGACCCTTTCATACACCAATTGTTTGAACTTGAATTATGTGCATTAATGCCTAGGAAATGCACATAACTCCCTAAATATGGCAAATGAACCCGGAAAAGTGCCAAATTTGAACACGGTGATTTCCAGGTTGTATGTTCATCATAGAAAAAACTCATGGACAAAGGCAAAGGAAATTTGGATCCCCCTTCAATCTTGGTGATTTCCCCCTCAAAACCATGAAACTTCCTCGGTGATGGTTCATTTTATGAAATGCGTGCATGACGACATTTTTACCAGGGCACGGTGAGGTCATACCATGGCACCACACCAGGCGTCATGTTTTTCCAAGCATGTATTTCATTTTTGTATAGTTGTTAACCCAGTAAACGACACGTTTATGGTTGACTATTGCCACACGTTTCCTTGAAATATCTGCCCATTCCTTGTAAAAGACATGAGAATGTACTAAATAACACGAGCATGGTTTTCCAGACCGTTCTTGTGCACCTTTTCATGCACTGATTGTTCGAATTTGAATTATGTGCATAATTAATGCCTAGAAAATGCACATAATCCCCTAAATATGGTCAATGAGTTCAGAAAAATGTCAAATTTGAACATGTTGCATTTGAGGCGGTATGTTGATCGTTGGAAAAAAACTAAATGACAAACTAGGACGAAAATTTGTATTCCCCTTCAATCTTGGTGATTTCCCTCTCGAAAGCATTGAACTTCCTCGGTGATGGTTCAATTTATGAAGGGAGTGCATGCCGACATAAATCAAACCCTTCTCAGCTTTTAACCAGGGCACGGTGAGGCCATACCATGGCACCGTGCCAGCTGTCATGTTTTTCAAGCACATATTTCATTGTTCTATAGTTGATAACCCAGTAAATGACGCGTTTGTGGTTGACTATTGCCACACATTCCATTGAAATCTCTGCCCATTCCTTGTAAAAGGCTTGAGAAATTACTAAATACCACGAGTATGGTTTTTCCAGACCGTTCATGTGCACCCTTTCATGCACCGTCTGTTTGAGTTTGAATTACGTGCGTTAATGCCTACAAAATGCACATAATCCCCTAAATATTGTAAATGAACCCGGAAAAGTGTCAAATTTGAACATGATGATTAGCAAGGTTTATGTTCATCATAGAAAAAAAACTCATGGATGAAGGACAAAGGAAATTTGGATTCCCATTCAATCTTAGTGATTTACTATCGCACACGATTCATCTCCGTCGCCTCTATGAACCGTGTGTGTTCACTCACACATGCAAAAGGAAAAGAAAACCCTCGCCCACTTCATCCACACTCACTCGCCATAGACTCCTCCGCAACTCTGCACCCTAAGCTCGACGGTTGTTGGCGGCGGGCGTAGGTCGCGCTCCAAACGACACCGAATTTTGCTTCCACCACTTTTCGCCGCCTATCTGCACTTACATTCTAGACTCTGGTCGACTGGGGTTTTCTGCGGGATTGGGCTGGGGTTTTTTCTCATGGAGAAGGTAATCAACTTAATTAGCGAAATATTCACTCATCTCTTATCGCAGACCGTCCATCGCTGTTAATCAACCGACAGAAATCATCGTGGAATCATTTTTGTTCTAGCTGATTCGTGGGTGTTCAATCATGTGTCCACAGTGCAAGCACAAATCGGGCAACTGTGGTCGTGGCCAGTTGGAAACGAAGTTCTATCTCACCATTCCAGATGATCATACTTATGTATCGGGTGTAGCTAATATTGAGTGTGTTTCATGAATGGATCAATGTTTGAGCATGATGGGCTAGGGATAACTTATTTTAGCATTGATATTTTGAAAGACATGGTTCCTTATTGATATGCTTGAGTATCTAAATTATCATGTCAAAACTAGACTATTGTTTTGAACAACTAAAAGTCCAATTTTCCATGCTATAAAGAAAAGATTATGATATGACATGATAGGCAACATTCCACATCAAAAATTCTGTTTTTATCACTTACCTACTCGAGGACGAGTAGGAGTTAGGCTTGGGGATGCTGATGCGTCTCCAACGTATTTATAATTTTTGATTGTTCCATGCTGTTATATTGTCAATCGTGGATGTTTTATAATCATTTTATAGTCATTTTATATCATTTTTTGGTACTAACCTATTGACATAGTGCCAAGTGCCAGTTCCTGTTTTTTTCCGTGTTTTTTACATCGCAGAAAACCAATATCAGATGGAGTCCAAATGCCACGGAACTTTACGAAGATTTTTTATGGACCAGAAGGAACATGTTGGGCCCTGGTTGCACCTGGGGCGAGTCCCGAGGAGGGGACAACCCACCAGAACACGCCAGGAGGCCCAGGCGCGCTCTGGTGGGTTGTGCCCACCTCGGGTGCCCCCAGACAGCCTCTTTGCTCTATAAACCCCAAAAATCCCAGAACCCTAGGGGAGTCGACGAAATATTCATCCAGCCGCCGTAGAGTCTAGAACCACCAGATCCAATCTAGACACCATCTCGGATGGTGTTCACTACCTCCATTGGTGCCTCTCCGATGATGCACGAGTAGTTCTTTGTAGACCTTCGGGTCCGTAGTTAGTAGCTAGATGGCTTCATCTCTCTCTCTTGATCCTCAATACAATGGTCTCTTGGAGATCCATATGATGTAACTCTTTTGCCGTGTGTTTGTTGGGATCGATGAACTTTGAGTTTATGATCAGATCTATCTTTTTATATCCATGAAAGTTATTTGAGTTTCTTTGATCTCTTATATGCATGATTGCTTATAGCCTCGTATTTCTTCTCCGATATTTGGGTTTTGTTTGGCCAACTTGATCTATTTATCTTGCAATGGGAAGAGGTGCTTTGTAGTGGGTTTGATCTTACGGTGCTTGATCCCAGTGACAGAAAGGGAAATGACACGTATGTATCGTTGCTACTAAGGATAAAACGATGGGGTCTATCTCTACATAGATAGATCTTGTCTACATCATGTCATCGTTCTTATTGCATTACTCCGTTTCTCCATGAACTTAATACACTAGATGCATGATGGATAGCGGTCGATGTGTGGAGTAATATAGTAGATGCTGGCAGGAGTCAGTCTACTAATCTTGGACGTGATGCCTATATAATGATCATTGCCTAGATATCGTCATAATTATTTGAGGTTCTATCAATTTCCCAACAGTAATTTGTTCACCCACTGTTTGCTATTTTTCTCGAGAGAAGCCACTAGTGAAACCTACGGCCCCCGGGTCTTCTTTCTCATATATTTGGCTTTGCGATCTACTTTTCTCTTGCATTTATTTTCAGATCTATTAATCCAAAAACCCAAAAATACACTACAAAAAAGACACATCCGTGACATTTTGGGCCAAACAATTTTTTTTTCTGTCATGCTTATGACACTTCTATGACAATAATTGTGACAAAATCCGGTATCATCATAGATGTGGTCGGCTCCTACTTCTATGACAAAAAATCATGACAGAAAATGGGCTTTTCGTCCTGGGTGGGCCGGAGACGCAGCTGCATGACATTCTTTGAGCCGTCCATGATGGAAAAAACCGTAGTAGAAGCGAGGGCGAGGAAAATATCGAGGGAGTTCCTGGTTACGGTGGGTGGTCGGGGGCCGAGCGATGTGCGTTTCTCTCATACGTACGCGCGTGTGTGTGAGGCATTGCGCTCTAACTGAACCCGAGCGAGGCGTTGGGCTCTAACTGAACCCGAACGATTGCACTGCAGGATACGTGTTACTGAACCTGAGCGATCGATCGATCCCTTGCTGTTAACTAAACTCGAGTGATTCCTTCGCTACTGCTGCTAACTGAAGTTGATCGATGCTGCCTCTTGATGAACAGTGAGCGTTGTTGGGAGTTTGGATGAACAGTCCCCGGTGGGGGGTTGGATGAACAGGAACCCGTGGTGTTGCCGCTGGATGAACATGACCCCATCGATCGAGCCGGTGGAGGGCTGGATGAACAGGACCCCGTGGAGGGCTGGATGAACAGGACGACCCCGTGGAGGGCTGGTTGAACAGTATCCGGTGGAGGGCTGGATGAATAGTAGCTCGTGGAGGGGTGGTTGAACAGGACCCCGTGGAGAGGGCTGGTTGAATAGTAGCCGGTGGAGGAGCGCGCGGTGGAGGCTGGATGAACAGGAGCCCGTGGATGAACAGTCAAAGGTGGAAGCTGGAGGAGGTCGACGGTGGATGAATAGTAGCCCGTGGAGGCAGTCGACGGTGGAGATGAACAGTATCCTGTGGAGTCCCGTTTTGTGGTACGCCACACCCCTCTTGATGAACAGGACCCCCGTTTCGACCATAGCACTCCAACACAAGTCCGTTTCCTCCGTTTTGCGGTACGCCACACCCCTCCCGATCAACATGAACCCATTTCGACTGTAGGAGGTCCAAGAGAAGTCCGTTTCCTCCGTTTTGCGGTACGCCAGACCCCTCCCGATGAACATGATCCCATTTCGACTGTGGCTGGTCGAACACAAGGCCGTTTCCTCCATTCCGCGGTACGCCAGGCCTCGTTTCCATCGGCTGTTCCGTCCAAGCCGGTTGGCTCTTGATGAACAACACGTGCTCCATTGCCTCCCGATGAACAAGACACATTCTGTTGTCTCCCCATGAACACGACGATGATGCAGTTTCCCCATTCCGATGCAGCCATGTACACAAGCCCTGGCCGTACGTATGTGCGAGCAGGCATTCGAGACGCGGCCCGTATGTACGTACGTGGCCGTATTTACTTTATTGCACCCTGGCCGTTGTACGTACGTGTACATGCTACGTGCGCGCCTATACTACGACACGTGCGTACCTCTACATCGACACGTGCGTGCCTCTACATCGACCAGTATGTACGTACACATTCGCGACCAGAATGACAATGCTACGTACGCTTCGACCAGGTGGGTCCCGACTGTTAGGCACTTCCTTGCGTGCGAAGATGTGGCTGGTGGGTCCCAGTAGTCAGGGGGAAACATTTTTTTGTGAAATATGGTGGCCCGTCTGGTGGGTCCCCGCTGTCCGGTGGAGGAATAATTATTTTGCGCGTAATAAGGAGGCACTTCCTTGCTTCTGCCGTGGACCCAGCTGTCAGCCTCTCCACGTACAGTACTCTTCCGATGGAAGTCGTTCCTTGACCATGTTGACCACGCCGCGCCGAGAGCACCAGGGAGGTGGACGACGGCGAGGCCAAGGAAGGTGCCGACGCGGAGCCGGGGAAGACGCGGCAGTGGAAGCCCACGCGAAGAGGAGTATGAGGGTTCACTGGTTCGGCTACGGTGTGAGGCTACCGTTGCCGCAGAATAACAAGGGGTGTGGGTGAGTGGATGGCCTGGCCAGCGGTGGGAGTAGTAGGGGCGGTGAGGCCTCCGCGGTAGCACAACCGGCCACGGGAGGCAGGAGCAAGCGGCACAACCGGCGCTGCTTTGGGCGGCTGGAGCAAGAAGACCAAAGGTTGAAGAAGCACTACGGTCGTTGGATGTACATCGTACGGTCACTAGAGCTAGAATCGTTCATATTGACTAAGTTGACAAAGCCCTTCGTCCGCGTCAACTTAGTAGGCCCACAGGTCAGCCTCCCATATGGTGGGTCCCACCTAGCAGGGGGAGTATTCATTTTTTTGTGCGTAATAAGGAAGCACTTCCTTGCGTGCGAAGATATAGCTGGTGGGTCCGAGCTGTCAGCGGCGGGAACATTTTTTCACGAAATACAGAGGCCCTTCCGGTGGGTCCCAGATGTCAGATGGAGGAATCATTTTTTTGCGCGTAATAAGGAGGCATTTCCTTGTGTGCGGCCGTGGACCCAGCTGTCAGCCTCTCCACGTACAGTCCACTTTCGATGGATGTCGTTCGTTGACCACGTTGACCACACCGCGCCGAGAGCACCAGGGCGGTGGACGACAGCGAGGCCTACGAAGGGAACAACATAGAGCCAGGAAGACACGGCAGTGGCTGCCCATGCGGTGGGGAGTACGAGGGTTGACTGGTTCGGCTGCCGTCGCCAGAAAATAACAGGAGGTGTGGGTGAGTAGAGGGATAGACAGGTCAGGGATGCGAGTATGGTGGGGCCGGGAGGCCTGCCCGGCAACACAGCCAGCCACAGGAGGCGGGAGCAGGTGGTTCCGCCGGCGCTGGTTCGGGCGGTTGGAGCAGGAAGATCAGAGACTGAAGAAGCACGATTGCCGTTAGATTGACATTTAACAGTCTGACGCTGGTAGAGTCGATTGTTGACTAAGTTTCATTTTTTAGAAACCTTGTGTACGCATGAACTTAGTAGGCCCACAAGTCAGCCTCCAAATCTGTGGCAGACAACATAAAGCCCATTTGCTATCTTTTAATAATTTGCAGCCCGTTTGCTAATTCTTAAGTAATTTATTACCTCCCATTTTCTGCCCAGGACCACGGTCAAAAAGTTCAACCTTATTTTGCATATTTCGGTGGATTCCGAACTGTTGTAATCCCGAAATGATAAACATTTTTTAAGAACTTATTGATTTGCCACAAAATCGTTTTGTTTTTCTAAGCAAATAAGACGTGGGGCAATTGAGTTGGTTTAAGGGAAAACCAGTGGTAAAAAATCAGCGATGGGAGGGAAAACAACGAAAAAAATAAGGATGTAAATATGAAAATGGAACTTTATGTATTTTCAATATAATGATACGTGTATATGAACTAGTAAAACTATAGGTAGAGATTAGAAAACGGAAGTAGGACATGACGTTTCAACAGGAAAATTGAACTGGGTTGTGTGTTTGATTCAGTAAAAAACTGCCTGTGGATGTTGTAAGACAAAATATAACTAACGCTGGCGGGCCAGAGGCCAGTAGATACCTGCTGGATCTTTGTGCCCCATTGTCGTCATGGGCTGGGCCTGTTAAATACAAAACCAAGCCTGGGCAGTCTACAACCCAGTTGAAACTTGCTCGACCTGAAAACACAATATACCTGCTCAATAAACAAGAGAATTCTGCAAGTACAGACTAATAACTGGGATGCAGCAGGTATATTGTTTTTTCATCATGATAATAAGTGATGCACTTGTTTCGAAAAAATTGGAGAACTGGGAATTCGAACGACAGGTGCTTATGCTACCCATCAAATAAAAATTAGGTGTTTGAGAATTCATTCCGAAACAAATGATTCGACTTTATATCCACGTCGACCCTCGACATGATGGTTGGAAGCAAATGCCAAGTTCATACCGAAAGATCGTTAACAATAATACCAACTTGCGGACGACAAGGTAGTACAAGTACCAATACCAAACTAACTTATAATCTTTTTACTCCTGGCCCTAGTGTTCGTCTGGTAGAAAATCTTGCAAAGGACCAGCTCCCGCTCCTTCTCTTGCTTCAGCATCACCCAGTTGGTCCTCCGCTGGTCGAAGTTCTTGTTGGTGTGCAGCACCAGAACCTTTTTGATGCCCATCTGCCGGTCGTTGACCATCACCGGCAAGGTATTGCCGGTCTTGTGCCACATTGCGTGCATGCCGACCTCCGTCTGTATCTTGCAATGTGTACACGTGCCCCTTTTGAACACCCTGGAATTGCGCTGGAAGAAATGCTTGCTTAGGCCACTTAGTGTGATACCTGCAGTATTGTCGAATACAGATATTAGTGTACATAGTTGGCATTTTCATAACATCTTTGGCATGTTGCAGTCACTTCTTTCACTTTTTATTACTGTCAAATTGTAATTGCTTCACTAGGTCTGCGTCTAAAAATAAAAATAGAGCTATAAACAAAGGAATATGTTTGTGCAAGTAGACGGCCGATCGGTGTCTTACCTGGAAGTTTCTCATGATGGGTGTAGCATATGCCGTGCTCGTTGTCGATGGTTGGTATGAACAAATCGATGAGAGGGTGAGATCTCGCGCCGTCAGCACTCACTTTGGCCTCAAGGTGCTCGATCATCTCCTGATCTGTGGGATGAACTTGACGCCAGCCGGCAGCACCAGCCAATCCTTCTTGGACTTGCATCGGTTAATTCCAGTTATATGGTACTCAATGTATGATCAACCAACTGTTTTTAAGTGAATGATGAAAGATTTCGACAGATAAGTGGTACTCCAAATCTGAAGTCCACAATACCCGAACATGCCGCCGGGATTCTTGTGTCACCTCACGCGCAGCGTGTTGTCACGTCAATTCAATGTGTGGACATGATGAATAATTTGGCCGACGTATACTAGTACTGCTACTGTACTACTTACTAGTCGTATTTAGTGTCACATTTTAATCATAGTTCTAACTAACAAGTACGCACTTGAAGCCTAATTGATATATATATATATATATATATATATATATGACTCCTCTTCTGTACTCTTAGGAGTATATACTCCCATCCTCAATATACCTCATATACGCATTAAATTATACCTCTTTATTATTCTTAATATACTTCATTAAATATTCTAAGATACCCCAATATGAGTTTAGTTGAAAAAATATCATCTGCGACGTACTTTTTGTAATTTACCTTTTCACGTACAAACACATCAGTATATACGTAAATATTTAAAAATACATAGACTCATATGAATTTTTTCATGAAACTCATTTTGGGGTATCTAATAATTATTAATGAAGTATATTAAAAATAATAAAAAGGTATAAAAGATTCATCTATGTGGTATATGAGAAGCGGGAGTACGTACTCCCAGGAGTACACAACCATTTTCCTATATATATATGACATCACTATTCTAATCCCAGGATTAGAATAGTTATTTGGATCACAGCAGCCCCTATATAGGGCCTGATGGACCCCTCACGAACTTCCCTGAACTGCCGGCCCAACCAGACAGCATCCCACCCGATCTCGAGCCGCCCCGACAGGATCCACCTGATCCCCCGATCCCGAGCCGACCCAGCGCCCCTCCTCGCCGCTCCTCCACTCGATCCCCGACCTCCTCCCCTCCTCGCCGCCCATCTTCACCGGATCCGCCGCCTCCCCCGCCCCGTCTACAGCTCCTGGCCGGCCAGATCCGCCGCCTCCCCTCCTTCCCCAGCTCCTGGCCGGCCGGGTCCTCCGCCTCCCCTCCGTCTCCAGCTCCTGGCCGGCCACCGGCGCGGGCGAGTGAGTGACGACGGACGCCAGCGCGAGGGAGCCCGCGTCGCCTGGACGCGGCGAAGCCGCCATGGACTTCAGGAAGCCGCATCCTCGTCCCATCACCACCGCCCGAAGCCTTGGCAGACCAGATGACCGGCCCGACGCAAGCTACAGCGAGCGGCGCGACCAACGGAGCAACTCCTCCGCAGAGGCGGCATCTGCTGCGACCTCAAATTCAGCGGCAACAGTACATGAACTTCCTCCCAATTTTGCCTTCTTCTTCAATCTTGCCTTCTCTAACCTTCTTGCTTCGTGCAGATGAACTTCGTGTCCTCTGCAAGACATGGATTGCCATTGAATTCCTCTCATACCTCCACGACAAATTGTTCTCAAGGTGGCCTATCAGCTACTAGAAAAAGGTTGGCCGACCTTCTAGCCAGGGTATGGTTGAACTTCTTCCTTCCTTCGGTTTGTTATTTGCTTACAGGTATGTGAAGTTCAGGTGGTGTGTGAGCATCAATCCAGGCTACAAAAACTTTTTTAAAATCTGCCTGCCTACTTACAAACATGTGAAGTTCTGGTAGTGTATGAGCCTCAGTCCAGGCTACAGAACAGCATTGTAAAATCTGCCTGCCTGCTTACAGGCATGTGAAGTTCAGGTAGTATGTGAGCCTCAGTCCAGGCTACAAACACTATAAAATCTGCCTGCATTCACATTCACATGTGCAAAAGCCATGTGAAGTTCAACTAGTAAGTGTGCTAGAGTTCAGGTTGGTATGTGTCTGGTTCTGTGCAAAAAAAACAGGAAAATAGAACATGCATGTGATATGACATGAAGGTCAGGTTGGTATGCACTAGCAATCCAACCATTCAAAAACTCATGAAGGTTCAGGTTTTTTTAACTGTAGAGAGTATTTCCCCTTGCAAAACAAGAAGTTCAGGTTGTGGAGAGTGCTCAGTTCAGGTACATATAAGTAATCAAATATTGTAGAATTAAAAAACATGATGTGAAGTTTATTCTGTGAAGGGTGCTCAGTTCAGGTACAAAGGCATTGACAGATGCTCAGCTCAGTGCATAGTGTGATGGCTCTCACCACTTTTATATGAGAAGTTCAGTCTGTGAATAATGCTAAGTTCAGTTGCAAAGGTATATGCAGATATAACTTGTGTGCTAATAGACATTTTTTTCTTTTATGTCAGCAAGACGAGAGACGCATGAAGAAGCTTAGAAGTTCCCAGCAGCAAGTACACAATCCAAAGCCTGTACGCGTTGCACCACCCCCTCAATGGGTCACACCTCAAACACGCCAACATCATTACCAACCTGCTCCAGACCAAAAATGGATGACACCCGAAACACACGGATACTTCCAAGATGCTGGGTCACAGCCCTATCCGCACAGGTTTGCGCCTCCACCTGATTGGGTGACACCGGAAATCCCTCGCGGATTCTTTGTATCCACCAGCAGACTCCCAAGCACGCCGATGGAGGAGGGGGTTAGCTCAAGTCCTGCATGTAACTCTGGAGGTTATCCTGGCGTGCCTCATCAATGCCAAAGCGAAGCAACTAAACTGGATCCCAGGACAAATCCAACAGCAACACACACACACACGAAGGAGAGTGATCTGCACACTACCACCGTTTGATCCTGCTGCTGCTGCTACAGGTCAGAATTCTATGAGGCATAAGGTAGATGGATTGCTTCACAAAACAAAAGAGCAAACCAAGACCAGGATCGCAATACCTCCACAACCACCTCAAGCAAAAAGGACGCAAACAAGAGAGGGGCCATCTTCAGCCCTCCTTCCTCCTCGTGATCCACTGCTGCATCCTGCTATGATTACTCCGCCATGCCCCATCCTAGAGGGACAGCAGCCGACACCGGCGGAGTTGCGATCATACACGCACGTAAGTGAAAAAATATATATTTATATACGCATCTTGTATTATCTGCACATTTTCTGCTCCCTCCAGGATAACAAGTTCATAAACTGCATTTTAAGGTGCTGTTTGGATTTTTTTTCTTTTTCTACAGACGGCAGATCTACCGGATTATCTAATACCAAGACTAAAGATGCGATTCAAAGATGTAGAGAAAGCAAGGGAATTTTATAACAGATACGCCAGACAAGCTGGTTTTGGAATCAGGAAGACAGGTGGAAATGACAACCACAAGTATTTTGTTTGCGCCTTCCAAGGGATACACACATCTTCTGTTTCAGAGGCCAACAGGAAGCGAAAAAAAACATCGCAGAGGATGGGCTGCAATGCAAGAATGAGGGTGAAGGTGCAGGAGGATGGCACATGCATGGCGGTGGACATTGAGTACAATCATAATCACCAGCTCATGCAAACTGATGACATGCTGGTATTTTTGCACTCACACAAGAATTATGACCCCACTATTTTGGAGTACGTAAAGCTCCTGCAGTACCATGATGTCAAGCACACAACAATCATGTCCATGCTATCTGAAAATGAAGATGGAAGCTACTTCCTAAGCATGACCGGACGAGACCTACTAAACCAGTAAGTATTCAAACACCCACATACTGCAATGTAAAATAGCATCCTAGCTCACAGCCCTTTGCTAGCAAAAAAATAAACAAATGCATGTTTGCACGTGATTTGCAGGAAAGCCATGAATGCAAGGAAAGATGATTTGGATGATGTATTGAAACTTGTTTCATTCTTCAAAGACATGAAGGCAATAAATGATGAGTTTTTCTATGACATCCAAGTGGACAAGGACAAGTCAATTAAAAACATTTTTTGGTCCAATGCAAGCTGCTGAGGAGCCTATCAAGACTTCGGCGATTGCGTAACATTCGACACGACTTACAAGACCAACAGATTTCATATGCCCCTGGGATTGTTTGTTGGAACAAACCATCACTTGCAGTCAACGATATTTGCTGTTACCCTGATAAGAGATGAAGATGCAAAGTCATTCAAGTGGCTGTTCGATACATTTCTACGGTGCATGAACAACAAGCACCCAACTTGCATTCTAACAGGTGAGTTCAAAAAAAAACTCCTCAAATTTCATCATCTTTTTCAGTCTATGGGTCTGTGTTGGTTGGGTACATTGGTTTTGTCTGAAAATAATGTAAAGAATGCAGTTCAACCACTGTAAGCACAGAAGTCCAACTAGCAGTACAAGAAAGCAAAATTATCTGTCACATGCTTAGAAAAAAATTAGTTATGAATGTGAAGTTCAAATACATGAATCATAGAAGTTCAAGGACAAAGCTGTAAGATAAATATATGTAGCATGTTCAGAAAAATATAGTTATTTACGTGAAGTTCAGGCACTGCCACCACAGCAGTTCAACAACAATGCTTTAAGAAAAATTTGATTGCGACACTACTAGTTTGTCCTACTACTAACTGTGAAGTTCAAGCACTGATACCAAACAAGTTCAGCAACGCTGCTGTAAAGAAAAAATACATGTGACATTCTTAGATACCATACTGCCAAGATGTGTAGTTCAAGTACTTGTACAACATAAGTTCACTATCAGTACAAAAAAAGAATCAAGTTTCATTTTTTTTTAATTCATGCAGACCAATGCCCATCGATGGCGAAAGCTATACCACAATCATTTCCAAACACCGTCCACAAGCTATGCCGTTGGCACATCATGAAGAAGTACAGGGAATACCTCGCGTTGCTGTACAAAAAGTATAAAACATTCAAAGAGGAGTTCATAGCTATATTAAACTGGCCGCTGATGCCAACGGAGTTTGAAGATGCCTGGGCTAAACTCATGCACAAGTACAACCTGGAGAACGACCAGATGATGATGCAGCTCTGGAGTGATAGGAAGATGTGGATTTCAGCATATTACAAGAACATTGTCTGTGCTAGAATGACTTCCACACAACGAAGCGAGAGCATGAACCACGTGCTAAAGAAAGGGTTTGTCAAGGGGACCCAGAACCTACACAAGTTTGCTAGGCGGGTCAATGCTTGCATACAAACTCGGATGCAGAAGGAGAACGAGCAAACAATGACCAGCATGGTATGATGACAAGTACAAAACACCCCCATCATGTTTTGTTTTACCTTAAACATGTGCACTTTGAATTTAAAAAAATGAAACCCATGACTCCGCTTCGACTAATATCTCACTTTTTGACATGTGCAGACCAATCCTGTGACAAAAACAACTTACGGCTACGAGGAAGATATGTCTATCAAGTACACGAGAGCCGTGTACACTGAGATGAGGAATAGGATGAGAAAGGCCACGCTATTTCGCGCAAAGCGTACAACAGAGCCCACTAAGTACCTTGTGTACTACCACAACAAGCCTGGCAATGATGATGAAGAAATATTTTCCTGGTCAAAGCATGAATTCTAGGTTGTAGCTGACCCAGAGAAGGAAATATACGAGTGTGAATGCAAGCTCTGGACACACACAGGTGAGCGAAAAAACAAGATCATTAAATAGCTAGACTAGTAGTATCATATCAAAATATATGAAACTCATTGCTGGCTCACAAACTATGTATTCTGCATTCATCACAAAAATGCAGGCCTGTTCTGCCTTCACATCATGAACATACTGGACTACATCAAGCCTGACAAATTTCCAAACAAGTATATCCTCAAACGGTACACAAAGACTGCAAGATCACAACCAACCTTTGATACAAGGGACTACAACACAACCGCATCGGATGGCAGCTGAAGGCTATCGAAGCAAGACATCTTGCTACAGCTGAATTTGATGGTTAACAAGAAAGCGATGAGATGTGACCAGCAATATGACAGAGCCTACTATGTTCTCAAGAGGCTTGTGGAAGAGCTTGATGCAATACATTCAGCAAATCAAGCGGATGCTGATGAAAGGATGGCTGAAGAGGACGCTGAAATTGAAGACGGCCTTCATTATTATGCAACTGAAATGCTCAACGCCGCCGCTGAAGCCAACCAATGCAAGCAGGGTGATGGCCAATCAATGGAGCAGCGACAACAAGAGACGATGAAATTGCCGTTGTATTCTGAAACAAAGGGTAGGAAGAAAATTACTGCAGCAAAGAAAAGTGACAAGAGAGCTCAAATGAAGGCACCACCTGCAGGAAGAGTCATCGTGCACGATGAGAACGGAGTGCCACTTGGACACAGGAAATGCAGTGTGTGCAACCAGGTTGCGGGACACACCAAGCTGACCTATCCAACACTATTGGAAAGAAACAATGCTGAGGAGATCAAGCAAACCAAATCTCAAAAACAACAGCCCAAAGTTCAGGAATAAAAGAAGGGACCACACCCAAAGAAAGCAAGCAGCAGACTTTGTAGCATATGCAAGGAGTATGAACCACATAATGCAAGAACATGCCCGAAGCGCGCAGATGCTGAAAAGACAAGCAAAATGCCAGAGAAGAAACAGAAAGCAAGACCTAGAGCCAACAACAAGAAAGTGGTGGAAGATGAAGAGGAAGACGAAGATGAAGACACCGTCGAAGAAGAGGAAGACGAAGAGGAAGAGGAAGTGGAATGCGACGATGAAGAGGAAGACGACGATGAAGAGGAAGAGGATGATGAAGAGGAAGAGGTACATGTCAAGCAAAAACCTCTACCACCAAAGCCTAGGAGGAGCGCAAGGCTCATGAACAGTTAGAATAGGTCAATTAACACAATGCAAACTTGTTTCATGTCAATGTGCAGAACATTATGTCATCCCCTGGTAACATACACCGTGAAGTTCAAGTAATATTACTGCAGAAGTCCTGGTATGTTATGGCAGGAAGTGATGTGCCGGTGTTGTATTGCATGAAAGATCAAACAGTAATAAATTCAAAAAAATACACTTTGAAGTTCAAGTAATATTACTGCAGAAGTCCTGGTATGTTATGGCAGGAAGTGATGTGCTGGTGCTGTATTGCATGAAAGAGCAACCAGCAAAATAATCATACAGTTTTGAAGTTCATGTCAGCTTACAGAAGAAGTTCTGGTATGTAAAATCGATGTAGGAAAAGAATATGCTTAAAAAATAAAGTTTCGCCGCATAAACTAAGGTTAGCAAGCCTAAGACAACGCGTTCAAATGTGAAGTTCTGCTTGGATACGTGCAGAAGTTCATGTACAATGCAACAAAGATAAAGAAACGTCAACAATATTTCTGCACAGATTTACATATGAAATACGTTCGCACTTGAAAAAACACAAAAAAACAAAAATAGATTCTACGCAAAAGCATACATATTGGTTGGGTTGAACATTACCAATACATTACACAACACAGAATATCCTCTCCATCTGAAACCAGCGGCCCAACCACATCTCAAAGCAGAAGTTCAAGTCTACGATCATATGTTGGGAGCCCAAAAATAAACAACACAAAAATCAAGCAGTTCAACCAAAAACCGAGGCAGAAGTTCAGGTACATCTGTTGGGGCAAAAACATTCAACACATGGATACTGAAAAATGACGCAGTACATTGAAATTCACAAAGCCAAATCAATCTTCACACCAAATGCATTTGTCCACAATATCATAAGTAATAGTGCTGCACCTATAGATACACAAATCACTAAAAACATTCTTACAACCAAATCTTTACGGAATTGTTCCAATCATTATCAAACCTAAAAATCTGTACGAAATCAAATCTACAATGAAACTAATGCTTCGAATTCATGGGCCAAAGGACTGGATCTCTTTAGGGAGCTCTGAACGCACGACTTCATTCTTCTCGCTAAAAATCAGAGTGTGCATGAACTCAGCCTTCCAGTCATCTGCAGCAGCCTGCAAACAAAGAAAGGTGAAAACGATGGTTTAGTAATGGATATCTAAAACCATAGCAGGAGCGTCTCAGCAAAAACACACAAGAATAATCAAAGGATGATGAGACAAGAACAAAGACAGAACATACTTCCACATCACCAAAATCTTCAACAACCTCATCGCCATCATACGAAGAGCAGAACTTCACGGCAAAGAAACCACAATCATTACTCTTCTGCTTCAGAACATCGATGAAAGTCGGCCTCTTGCAATAGTCACCCAGTTAGGCTGCTTGCTTGCCTTGTATGCAGCCTTGCCGTACACCTCCTCGAGCAACCCAACAAATCTCTTCATCTGCCAAAAATAACAAAATTAGATGAAGTCAAAAACATGTTAACCAAAATAGTTAAGTTTAGGTACATAAAAAAGCGACACTTGCATAAGATCCACCTAAACAAAATAGCAGAAGTTCAACTTCTAAATGACAGTCAGTTCAAGCAGTATTACCAAAACAGAGACAACAACATATTTTGTCAACACAAGGCATAATAAACTTCGTGTCAAACAAGAGAATGTGAAAGGAGGTTCAGGCTAAGAAACACTCACGATATTTTGGCAGTCCCCGTGGAAACTCGTTCGCGACATTTCCATATTAGCGTAAGAAAGTGAATCAAGGATGTCAATGGTCCCACGATATCTATTCACCACGTACACACTGTAGTGCGCCGTTGTGCCAATTGGCTTGAATAGAATCAAGAAAACCTACAAAAGAATGAAAGGACCGGTGAACACAAACTATAAAGCATATGTACCCAAGAACCGGCATGAACAAAAACTTCTTGACAAACTCAGCAAAAGGATGCACATGAAATTAAAAAAAGCAAGAGTTATGAAAAACTAACCAGCTTTACGTTAAGAAGGTCTTCTTCCTTGTGAACAAACATTGGGAGGAGACCAGCAGATTTTCCTGCATCAAACTTTGGAACTGTTGCGGCGTAGAAATCATACTCCAGGCAGTACTGAGCATTCACCAAAACACAATTAAAACACCTCCCAGATGCCACTACAACAAAACTAAGGCAAAAAAAGGAGATAGGGGTGCAAAGAACTAAAACCTGTATGAAGTAGGGACTAAGTACAACCCTGTCAGCACTAGTGAAAATCTCAGAGGTCTCCAGCTTATCCTTCCACAAATTTATGAGATAATCCATTATGTCTCCTTCCATCTGCTGCCCTTCACCGAAAAGCGTATAAAGGACACGTCCTGTGAGGTCAATCACATTCCCAGGGATGGTAAACATGCAGTAGCTTGTCCTGCAGAATACAAAAGGATGGTAAAAATATATATTAGAAGTTCAGATACAACAACAAACAGAAGTTCAGACACTATAACTCAAAATGCAAGAGGATACATAAAACAGAAGTTCAGATACTACAACAACGGCAGTTCAGACAATACAACAAACATAAGTTCAGACACTATAACTCCAAGGCAAGGGAGAAATGAACAGAAGCCCACATACTACAACAACAGAAGTTTCAGACACAGTAGCATCTCTGGTAGCAACAAAGTTAAAGAAGAAGAAAACTCACTCAGAATACTTCTCCAGACCGTCTTTACTCAGCACATACTGTTTCAACTTCCGGGCCTCGGATAGATGAGGGTAACTGTATTTTTTCAGGGGAGCGATGGGAGAACGCCACTTCAAAGGCAATCTTGATGCTCTCTTGGAGGAAGTTATGTTCCCAGACTCAACTGCCGGTTTCCTCCTGGTAATCACAACATTCTTCCCACCTCTACCAGCAACAGTACCAGCAGCACATTTAACATTCTTCGGGTAAGCAATCTTCTCAAAATCATCATCGGACGAAATCACTTCTGCTTCGACTGCATCAGCCTTCCTGTAGCAAGGGGTTTTTGGAGTACCACGAATACCACCAGCTTGCTTCCCCAACTTGGAAGGAATGAGGGTCCGAGGTCTATCATCTTCTATCGGAGCTGTACTCATCGGTTCCTCCCTAGGCTGGTATTCCTGTGACCCGAGGAATGAGTAGTGGTAATCAGTCAACTCCAATGGATCCACTGTCAAAGAAAAAAGGAAGATAAAACATCACCATTAAAATACAACTGAAGTTCAGGAACATCACAATGTGCAGTCCAACTAATAAAGATGACATGGTTACTACTCAAGCTGACCTAAAAAAATTAGTTGCAGTAAAAAACTAAATGAAGTTCAGGCACAACCAGAGGCACAGTTCAAGATAAACCGATGAACTGGGAATCATTCAACCACAGCTAACAAAACCATAGAAAGGCATCATCTCTGAAGTTCAATTAGAAAAGAAAATGCTCATGTCCATTTAAGCAATGGAAGGACAGAAATTACTGAAACAAAACACACAAGCAAAATTAAAAAAGATAGAAATGAAGTTCATGTACAAAGAAAATGCTCCTCTCCTTCCAAAACCAGCAGCCCAGCCAGACCTCAAGCAGAAGTCCAAGTTCAGAGAAAAATATGAAGTTCAGGTAGAATAAAAGATGCAGTGCAGGTAAGCAGTACAAGTTCCAAAAATACTTACGTGTGTAGTAGCCAAACAGAGCTTGGAAGTCTGTCTCAAACAGGTTAGAAGAAGCGATTGAGTACAACCATGTCTTCCTGATATCCCTGATATTCTCATGGGAATAATTTGCAAGAACCCCGTCATGATACGAATTAACATTCGTAAGCATGAAGAATCCACAGTCGATACTGCCATCAAACGAAGTAAAAGAAATAGTGTTAGGACAGAAAAAGAAAGCCAACAAATTAAACACGTCACAACTTAAGTACAACTACAGTTAAACAGATGTGATAAAGAGAAAAAGTCGAACTCATACTTGTTTTGCTGCTGGGGGACATCAATCCAATCCATAGGGAAATGGTCGATGCTAAGAGGACTGAAGGGTGTCTTCTTGTCGTTGCTGGCATCCTTCCAAAGCCTCTTGATGTTGTCGGTCATCCGCCGAAATAGGCGTACCGCACATTCATCTTTTGGTCCATAGTAGGAATCGAGAAGCTGGAACCTTGAATTCTTCAGGTCAAGGAATACCGACACCCAATGACCAACACCACCCATGGAAGCAGGAATCTCAGGTGGGTCAAAAGTAGGGAAAACAACCTGAAGCATCATACACACATGAATCATTAAAAAATGAGAATTAATATCAGAATGGTACAAAAGAAAAATAAAGCAAATATTAACATAGTGGATCGCACTGCAAAACTAAATACAGAGGCAAAGAACAAGATATTGCATACCAAATCATGTGCATCCATGCTATCTGGACCACTCGCCATGAAGTACTTCCTCACACGGGAATCAAATTGACCTTTGAAAATCTTGTCCTAAAATAATGCAGACAACACCAACATATGAAAAAAAAATACAAAAATGAGACAAACAAGTTTTACCTAAAATGGTAACGAACAAAACAGAAAAGAAATCACTGTATGGTTGACTTACACAAACCCAATACAGCAGGATGAGTTTATCCGATCCCTGGTACTTCACACGTAGACAGTAGAGTGCACACTCAGCCACATTAGATCGAAGCATTCCACGAGGACGAAAAGATATTGCAACATCTTCAACAGAAGCTTCACACTCCTTATTTTGGAGCATAATCATTGATCTAAAACAAGCAAATAGAAAGTAAAACAAGTTCAGCAGCAGGAACTCAGGAAGTTCATAACTAATGTTAGCACAGAAGTTCAGCTATATCACAACAGGCAGTGCAGTACAAAAGAGGCCAGAAGTTCAGCACCAGAGAAGTAAAAAAACAAGAAGTTCAGGTACATAGAGTTGGGAAGTTCAAGTAAGAAACCATAGGCAGTTCACAGGGGGTACATGGATGATGTAAATATTGAGCAGGCACAGAAGTTCAACTATATCACAAAAGGCAGTACAGTGCAAAAGAGGCCAGAAGTTCAGCACCAGAGAAGCAAAAAAAACAAGAAGTTCAGGTACATAGAGTTGGGAAGTTCAGGTAAAAAACCACTGGCAATTCACAGGGGGTACATGGATGATGTAAATATTGAGCAGCTGCACTCACCTCTTGGAACGATCATTCCTAAGCCTAGTTACACTGTAATAAAAGTCATCAACCTTCTTTCGGACGACAGCAAGGTCGCTATCTGCTCACCAAAAAGAAAATAGCAATTAATAGCAACACTCAAAGCACATAGATTCATGACAGTTTCAATTAAGACCAACATTCAAGCACAAACATTCAAAACATAAGCACATCTCAGCTGCTACATCAGAAAAGATAAAACCACAACATCATAGACATCACAACCCATGCATTACAAACCTCCACCCACATACAAAACAGGTTCACTTAACATTCTTTACAACCCACACGACAAACAACAAAACCAGAAGTTCAACTTAGACCACACAGGCAGTTCACAGGGGATATCATGGACTAAACCAAACAACAAAGAGGGAAGGGGATGGGGAAAGAAGAGAGAAGCATGCTCCTCTCTTCATGGATCCTTGCCTAGACAAGTGGCATCACTGGAATGATCAACCTCCTCTCCATAACTATCGCTTTCGGTATCTTCATCATCGTCTCCAGTAGACGTTGCAGCGTCGTCGGGAAGGACACCAGCAACAGCTGGAGCGACTGAAGAATCTGAAACAAGAAAAACATTTGGTTGTGCCTGTACAACATCAACATCAACTGATGGCTCTGCTGCAGGGGACTTCTCCGGGCTTGCAGCAGCACTACCACCAGTTTGTACAGCAGACTCAACATGATCTTTCTCCAAAATGATGTCTCCATTTGTCTTGCCCTGCTCAGCATCAGAAACCTCAGCGCCAATGGACAAAAAAGGTTCTGTCAGGACCACCCCGTCGGAGCAGCCGGTGCCTGAGACGGACATGTCTGCAACCTTCTTTGGAGCAACACTAACATCATCATTCTGCTGCTGCAAAAAAGAAACAAAACATCATTACAAAGGGACGACTGAACCTCATGCACAGGGGCAGCAAGTCCGTCTCAGGGGCAAGCAAGACAAATGGACAAGAAAAAATGGTACCTTATTTTCACTGCCATGAACCTCATCAACTATTACGCCACTAGCGGGAGCAGGTTCATGCACAAGGGCAGCCTCATGCACAGGAGCAGCTTCATGCGTAGGTAAAACATCCTCCTCAACCCTAGCATCATCATCAACAGCCTACAAAAAAGAAATCAAGTAGAAAACAAAATACCTAATCAACAGAAGTTTAGATTGCATAATCAGTGAAGGTCAGCTATCACAACTGACATATAATGGAAGTCCAAATACAGTAAACATAGCAGGTCAGATATCAAACTACTCTAAGATACAAAAGGGAACAAAAAAGGGCCATTCATGGAAGTTCAGGTGCTGTAGCAGTTGAAGTTCAGGTTCTATAAACAGAGAAGGTCACATAGGAACACTAGTGCTAAAAAGAAATGGTTTACGACACATGAAATCAATAACGGTCGCCTATGACTACAAACAGTAATAACTGAAAGCTAACATTAAACATTACTGCAAAGAAATATCAAAAGCCAACATAAACAAACCTCTTTGGTACGCTCCGCGTGGCCTCCTTCATGACCAGAACG
Source organism: Triticum urartu (assembly GCF_003073215.2). Taxonomy (NCBI): domain Eukaryota; kingdom Viridiplantae; phylum Streptophyta; class Magnoliopsida; order Poales; family Poaceae; genus Triticum; species Triticum urartu. The sequence goes on along the minus strand of NC_053023.1, from coordinate 574,724,395 downwards.
AACAAAATCCTGCCTCTGAATTTGTCTCACAACAACACTTGCCTCATCTTCAAAAGGCTTGCAACGAGCATCCTGCATTTCCTTGAACAGCCCAATGCTAGTCCGGAGGTGGGAAGTGCTCTGACGAAGCTCTTCAAGAAATTTAGCTTCAATAGATAAGACCCCCTTCGAAGACTCAGCATCAAATCCGTGTCCGGGAGGAAGAATCCCATCAATGCGACTAAGAAGCTCAGCAGTTGAAGGAACACGAGCCAACTCCCCACAAACAGTTTCAAGAAGACTGTCAATCCTAACCAGAGAAACATTGGCAACTTCAAACAAATTCTCGAAAGAAACGCCACCTGCAGCACTCACACGAGCAGAAGAACCTCCTGGATCTATAGGGGGCACCGGTATTAACATCCCGGGAGAATTCAAATCTTGGGGAAGTTCCACTCCCTAGGCCGGCAGAACGAGGCATAGTTAGAACAGGACGTTCAATAACCCTAAAGAACACAACCTCAGCCTGTGTCTTCCACTACATACAAAAACAAAAGTCAACATGTCAGAAAACAAATGAAGGAACATGGGAACAAAAAATATACAAGACAATACCAGAAGTTCAAGTTAAACTACACAGGAAAGAATAATGCATAGAAACACTCACAGGCAGTCTCCCAAACACCCAGTTGGTTGGGTCATCATCACCCTTCGTGACCAAGTCAGCCGCAGCAAGCTCAAGAAGCTTGGCCTGATCCATGAAATTGATGCGAGGGGTCCTCAAGTCAATATTAGGCGTCTTGCCAATGATAACGCAGTCCAGATACATAAGCAGCGGCGCGATGGCACAGCCTGTGACAGCTTTTCCTCTGCTAGTACCTTGCTGATACCTAACAACAACACTCCGAATATCGTCAACAACCAACTGGCAGTAGTCCATGTCTGGCATGTCCTCAAACACAAGGTTCTCGGCCATTGCTGCCTCCTTGGACACTCGTGTAGACGTTCCAGGGATAACCACCTTCATGAAAACAATAAGGTAAAACACCTGCAGAGCAAGATCATCCTTCGTCTCATCCTTCACAAGTTCAGCGAGGATATTCCACAAATCCTTTGTCTTGATGTCGTCACTCCTAGCATACCCAAGCTTGCCCTTCAACCTCATAACAGCATCATCGAAACCATCATTCGAGGGCCTAGGGGGGGTACGATTACCTTGAGGGAACCCAAAGAGATGGTGAATAGCATCACTTGTAATACGTATAACCTTGTTCGCCTCACCCATGTCCAAAATCATGGTTGAAGGGTCAATCCTCGTGTAGATGTTGCCCATCAAAGGACGACAAATGTTGGAATCAACCTTCAAGTCAAACACACAACCAAAACCAGCCTTGATAACCCTCGTCTTGTGCCTATCTTGTAGCATTTTCACACACGTCTTGACCTCTCCTAGTGAGCAGCGAACCGTCTTGTTAAAACGTTTCGCCTCACCTCCTCCTTGGCCACCTTCTTCGGGCGCTTTGCCTCCCTCTTCCTCCTCTCAGGCCGCAGCACAAGCTGATACTGAAAAAAATACATTGACAAGGAAAAAAGGCAGAACAATGAGACACACAAGCTTCACCAAAATTCCACTAATGCCTACATACGCACCACATCTCAGAAGTCCAACTATGTCTACATAGGCAGTACAACCATGTATGACCAGAAGTTAACATGCTTTCAAAAATGTTGGAAATTGACAAAAGTAGAAGTTCAACCATGTATACCAAGGCAGTAATCAAACATGTATCTCAGAAGTCCAACTATGTCTACATAGGCAGTACAACCATGTATGACCAGAAGTTAACATGCTTTCAAAAATGCTGGAAATTTACAAAAGCAGAAGTTCAACCATGTATACCAAGGCAGTAATCAAACATGTATCTCAGAAGTCCAACTATGTCTACATAGGCAGTACAACCATGTATGACCAGAAGTTAACATGCTTTCAAAAATGCTGGAAATTTACAAAAGCAGAAGTTCAACCATGTATACCAAGGCAGTAATCAAACATGTATCTCAGAAGTCCAACTATGTCTACATAGGCAGTACAACCATGTATGACCAGAAGTTAACATGCTTTCAAAAGCAGAAGTTCAACCGTGTATACCAAGGCAGTAATCAAACATGTACACAAACAAGTTGAGCTAATTTCTTCATGTATATACCCAGAAGTCCAACTATGTACACAAAGGTAGTAATACCATAAAAGCAAAGCACATCGGCTAATTTATTCGTCTATATTGAGATGGAGCAGAAGGTCAGCTATGTACGCCAAGGCAGTGCTAAAAACAATAAAACTACATCAACAACGACAAATGCTCTAAAAAATAGTAAACATGAGACATTCATACCTGATTAGCGGCAGCATCATCATCGATGTCGTCCTCATCATCAGCATTGAAATCAGCATCATCCTTGTCCTCTGGATTAACACGAGAACGCTTCTTCACACCCTTGTTGACCTTTGCAGGTGGAACCTTGCGCTTCACGCTGCATTTCTTACCCTTACCAGATGCACCAGCACCAAGCGGAGAAGGTGTAGGCGCGACAGTGGCAAGCACACGAGGACTATGGCGTGGTGTACCACCAAGGCCTAACCCTTCATCTTCAACAACTTCTGCAGGCCTTGAAACACGTGGGCTCCTCCGAGGAGTAACTTCACCAACTACTAGCTTCCTCGCAGTAGTCTTCTTGATTTTCTTCTTAACAGGGACAACCTTGCCATCACTACCACACGACACGTCTTCCTCAACAGTGAGCTCAGCCGCATGAAAACAGATCCAGGAACATCAGAACCTTTCTCAAGGCGGGCCGCCCTCTTCTTGTCAAAATCTTCTTGCTTCTTCCTCTTACGTTGGTCCTCCAGGAGAAGCTGAACAGGCACATCCTCATGTTGCATGACAGGTTCAGTGCCATCAACAGACTGCGACTGCGTCTCTGACATCTGAAGAGAGCACAAAGGATCCGGAATGGAATCACAACCTTTGACTGGCGGAGCCACCTCCTCAGTAGCAGCAGGGGTTTCTGATAAACCCAACTCAGATAAAACATCGTTGATGGTGTTCACAGCTTCCTCCTCTATGGACACATCTGCAAAGAACACAAAAAATCGAAGCAAAAAATAAAAAAAGTCAGGAACAAAAACAAACGACAAGAACAAGCTAAAAAACAATGGCTCAAAACTTTAAAATGAAAAAAGGGGTTTCACATACTAGGTGAACCAAGAGCTGCAGAAGCAAGATCCTCAAGGCTTGAAAAATTCTCAAGGCTCGAAGCAACCTCGGCAATCACAATCAAAGGGATAATGGGTGATTTAGCCGCATCAGATATTGGAGCATCAGTATTAACCTCTGAAGCTCCATCTTGATCACAGGCATTTTTTTCAGAACTATTCAACTCATCACCAACTACAAAAAATGCAAGTAAAAAGGCAGCTGAGTTCTAATCCGCAATCCTACACCAAAGGGACTTCTACTTTTACAACAATGTCCAATACCCAGAAGTTCAACAATACCTAACAAAGCAGTAAACACAAAAAACAAACTAAAAATCTACAAACTAAATATAAAAACAATCTACACCAGAGGGGCTACTACATATATCATGAATGTCCAGAAGTTCAACGATACATAACAAAGTAGTAAAACAAAATGTGCATAACAGAAGTTTAACCAAATTTCATTACAATCAAACAATAATTAAAACCAAAAGTTCAAATATGTGACCCAAGCAAGTAGCACATAAAAAAGATGTAGCATGACCACAAACAGTATTTCACAGGCAAACTAAATATCAATGCCATCAACATGATAACAAAAAAAACAAAGATATAAACTACAAAAATGAAACATCTGGGAAGTCCAACAACACTTGGTGACAAAGTTTCACCTGCAAAATCATCAACTACAAAGTAAGCAAACACTCTACTAACTCAAACTAATGGTAAAAAGCATACACATAACCATTACTAGAAGTTCACACTATTAAGAATGGCAGTCCAACATGAATACTAAGTGAAGATATGGGCAGACATATATGAGAATAATGCTATTTAAAATACAAGATACAACTACATTAAGATACCTGGAGAAGGTTTTGAAACCATGACAACACAACCGCCTTGATGAATGCAACTACAAACACTAGAACAACCTGCTAAAAACAGGGGATTGAATGCATATAGTTAGCAAGTACAAAATCACACAAAAAAATACAAAAAGAAACTGAATCAAACCCTAGGATGAAACAACTACAACATACCAACAAATGATGAACAATAGCACATCTAGGCAAGCACAGCAAAAAAATGTATCCATAAACTAAATACAATGTCACAGACATAATCTAGACTTCGAAATCCATAGCACTAATGCAATTAAATACATCAGATCCAACATCAACCATCCATCACACCACACCCTCTCTTACATTCATCTGACTGCTAAAATCAACAAAGGGGAAATGAAATCCACACAAGTATGAAGGGACAAATAGCACACACAAGCATCTCACAAACAAATCTGACCACGGGGAATTGAAATCCAACCACCACACACACAAGAACCCTACCTAATCTACCACCAAACCATCAGAAGAAGGGGGAGGGAGGCAGACGCGAGAGCACACAGAAGAAACAGGCAGGCCTCGACAGATCTAGCAAAACTAGAAGCAAGCATTAGGAGGGGGCAGCACTTGTACCTCTCCAGACGACTCCTGCACGCATGAATCCGCGTTGGTTCTTCCACTCCCCACGACGCCACGCACACCTTGCAACCGCGCAGGCAGTTGACGCCCACGCTTCAGAGCAGAAGAGAGCGGGCTGGGAGAGAGAGAGCGGGGCGTGGGGGAGAAATAGGAGCGGGGGCATGCGCCGGTTACTCCAGCATGAGGGCAGGGGACAGTGGCGGAGAAATCAGGGGGAGTTGGAGGAGAGGAAGGCAGCGGAGTGATGGAGAGGGGGGAGAGAGCGAGCGACAAGGGGAGAGGAGTTTTCTGACAGGTGGTCACGAGGGAGATGGTCACTTAATGCCTCTCTGTCGTGGGACTTGCAGCGCCACTGAATTCACACTTTTACCCCCCAATAGCTAAAATAGCAAATACATGTGTAGATAAATAAATGCACCATTTGAATGCATCTATTATAATGAGATAAGATCACAAAACAACACAACTGATATCCTCAAAACCAAAAATAGATGGCAAATACAGTACTAAAGGAAGAAACATACATACATAAATATGCCCCTAAAAAAACAAGAGCAAATAAGTTCAAAAAATAAAGAACAGAAGTTCAAGTACACTAATAATAGAAGAAAAGGAATAAGAATAAATAAACCATAAAGAAACAAAAAGAAGAAGTTCAACTACAAAAACAGATGAAGTTCACCCCAAACCCTAAGAACCCTAAGATAGATAGTGGGGTCACAGATGTGACGGACTCGCCTCCGCATGCGACGACGCAGCATGCCGAGTCGTCGCCTGCTCTGGCTCGTTCCTGTCTCGGCCTTGCAGGGGGAGGGGGGGGGTCCCTCCCCCCTCCCCCCTGCTCGGCCTCGCGCTACCGCATTGCTGCACACTAGGATTTGACAGGACGCAATGCGGTTATTCTGTCTCCACCCCCACCGCACGCACCCTAAACCCTAAAAACCCTAAGATAGATAGTGGGGTCACGGATGTGACGGACTCGCCTCCGCATGCAACGACGCGGCACGCCGCGTCGTCGCCTGCTCCGGCTCGTTCCTGTCTCGGCCTCGCAGGGGGAGGGGTGGGGGGGTCCCGACCCCCTCCCCCCTGCTCGGCCTCACGCTACCGCATTGCTACGCGCTAGGATTTGACAGGACGCAATGCGGTTATTCTGTTTCCACCCCCACCGCACGCACTCTAAACCCTAAAAACCCTAAGATAGATAGTGGGGTCACGGATGTGACGGACTCACGTCTGCATGCGATGACGCGGCACGCCGCATCGTCGCCTGCTCCGGCTCGTTCCTGTCTCGGCCTCGCAGGGGGAGGGGAGGGGGGGTCGCGACCCCCTCCCCCCTGCTCGGCCTCGCGCTACCGCATTGCTGCGCGCTAGGATTTGACAGGACGCAATGCGGTTATTCTGTTTCCGCCCCCACCACACGCACCCTAAACCCTAAAACCCTAAGATAGATAGTGGGGTCACGGATGTGATGGACTCGCCTCCGCATGCGACAACGCGGCACGCCGCGTCGTCGCCTGCTCCGACTCGTTCCTGTCTCAGTCTCGCAGGGGGAGGGGAGGGGGGGGGCCCGACCCCCCCCCCCCCTCCCCGGCCTCGCGCTACCGCATTGCTGCATGCTAGGATTTGATAGGATGCAATGTGGTTATTCTGTTTCCACCCCCACCGCACGCACCCTAAACCCTAAAAACCCTAAGATAGATAGTGGGGTCACGGATGTGACGGACTTGCCTCCGCATGCAACGATGCGGCACGCCGTGTCGTCGCCTGCTCCGGCTCGTTCTTGTCTCGGCCTCCCAGGGGGCCCTCCTGCTCGGCCTCGCGCTACCGCATTGCTGCGCGCTAGGATTTGACAAGACGCAATGCAGTTATTCTGTTTCCACACCCACCGCACGCACTCTATATTTTCTAAAACCTCAAATTAACATGTTAAAAACGATTATCATACAGAAGTTTAGGATAGTTATTGAGTGAATACCAACAACTATTATAAGTACAGAAACATACTAGAAAAAATAAAAAAATATGCATATCCGTCGGCCAATTCCATGGCTGCTCATGGGACTAAGTCAAAAAAATCCAAACCAACACAAAGAATGAAAAATAACATAAAAAGAAAGAAATACAGAGGACTTGCTGCATTACTTTGCAAAGAAGGAAAAGCAGAAGTTCATGTACGAACAACATAGAAGTCCAGCTTCTACAATGACCCTTAGATGATCTGGAGAAAGTGCATGCATACTTGAGATAATCCCATGATTGCTCACGAGACAAAAGTCTAAAAACAACATCTGAAGAATTAAAATTACAAAGAAAACCAAACAAAGAAAATATAGAGCACCATGCACCTTCGCCTTGCAAATGTGGGATGCAATCTGGAAAACCTAAAGTTCAACCATTAATAAAAAAAAGGTCCAGATCCTACTGAAGATAGTGGATGATCAAAAAACTATACCAAAACATAGACTAAGGGAAAAGAGGATGCATGTGTCTGTGGTCCAGCTCCACACTTACACACTAGCTACAACAAATTTGCAGAAGAAATCTAGTAAGGGTTTTTGATTCCTGGAATGTAATCTGTCCTGGAATATCAATGTCAAAAAGATGGACCTGCATTCATGAAAAGTTTCATTACTTTGACATAAAAAACCAAGAAAGAAACACCTTAGGAATAATAATTTTTAGTGTCAAAGAAACAAAATGCACGAGGCGTAAGTTAACTAATCAAATGTTCTAAATAAGGTAAGTTCAATAATTAGCTTCATAAATCAGGAAATTTATATAAATATGTGCTTCTCTTGTGACTCCGCGAGGCATAAGTGAAGTCCAACAAACTATTAGAAGTACGAAAGCAAACTAGAAAAAACAGAAAAATATATGCATATCCATCGGCCAATTAATTCCATGGTCACTCATTGGGCTTAGTAAAAAAAATCAAAACAACGCAAGAATGAAAACTGACAGAAAAAAGGAAAGAAATACAAAGTACTTGCAGGATTACCTTGCAACGAAGGAAAAGAAGAAGTTCAGGTATGACAACGCAGAAGTCTAGCACAGAAACTCGGCCAGACCCACAGGATCCACCTGATCCTCCCCCGATCCCAATCCTGATCCGCCCCAGCCCCGACAGGATCCAACGAAGGAAAAGCAGAAGTTCAGGTATGACAACGCAGAAGTCCAGCTTGTACAACGACCATTAGATGATCTAGAAATAATGAACGAACGAATTCATCCGAAGCATAAACTCATCTGCACAAGATTACAACACATCCGCACCCCCTTGGAAATGATCTGGCAACTCCCTTTCCACAACTAAAATGACCACATGGCAAATTTCAAAACCGCAAAAATAACCTGTGCAAAAACCCGCGGGAGTGCTAACATCAAATTGCTAGAAATCAAACCGTATGGACCCTCCCAATTAAAATTGATGACTTAGTAAGCCTTGAATTTCACTAAAGTACGCAAATCAGCTAGCAAACTTTATAGAAAAACGATAAATCAATAGAAGCGCATGCTGCAACTCGGGCGGATGAAGAACACGGGCGATTTCAAATTTGTTTGATATAACAAGAATTTGTGCACCAAACTCGTACCAAAACCTAATTCCCATCGTGCCAGAGCTTCGAAAACATCCACAGCATGCATTAAACTTGTTACATACACAAGTTCATCACCACCCCGAGAGCAAATCCGCCAATGACCGGAATTCCAATTTAAAACGGGCATTTAGTTGCTAAAAACTGTTTACAAATTACACTTACATAACAAACAACATGAATGATCAGAAAAACTCACGGTAGAGGGCACAGTTGCGAAGATAGCACAAAGGTCAGGTTCGTACAGAGGGAAGTTTAGGCGCGTTACTCAGGCAGTTCAGGTTGTGATCAGAATATTATTCTGATCCCGTGATCAGAATAGTTTTTATTTATATATATATATATTATATATACAGCCTGTCTATTCTGATAATATTATCAGAATAGTTATTCTGATAACACTTCCGCAGTGCATGCTCAACGCGAGGGCACTGCACTTTCTTTACCAAGAGCACTGCATTACAAAGACTAGTGAACTTCGTGTCAGAAAAAACTGCGCGTAATGTTTTTTCGGTACTGTTTTCGCTCTAATTTTTTAACCGTTTATCGGAACGAGGAGTGTAATATACCGTTGGAAAGCTACAGATTAGGTGCAACTTCGTCATGTTGAACACTTTTCGAGATTCCCCGTGGTTTAAGAGCAGTTTCAAAAACGGTGCGGCCCACAAAGAGTGTCAACGAGCGTTTTTTCGCGTTTTTTCTAAACCGCTTGTCGGAATGAGGCAAATGATACACCGTTGGATAGATATCGTCGAGGCGCATCTTTTTCATAAATATTATTTTCTCTAATTCGTTAAGGTTTAAGAGCAGTTTCAAATTTACTAAATTGCAGAATTATGTTTTTTTTGAAATTTTTGCAATTTTCAGTACTGTTTTCGCTCTAGTTTTTGAACCGTTTGTCGAAATGAGGCATGTAATACATCGTTGGAAATCTATGGACAAGGCGCAACTTTCATATGTAGAAATGGTTTTGAGATTCCTTACAGTTTTAAGTTAATTTTGAAAATCGTGCGGCGGACGACGAGAGACAGCGGTCGTTTTTCGCGAAATTTTTACAAACCGGTTGTCAAAATGATTCAAATGATATGCCGTTGGAAAGATATCGACGAGACGCAACTTTTTCATGTAGAACACTCTCTCTAATTCCTTACGGTTTAAGAGCAGTTTTAAATTTATCGAAAAGCGGACACTCTGTTTTTCGCGAGACCAAAATCATCGTATATATTTCGTCGGACAGAAGAACACACTGCTTCAAACGGAAAACCGCACTGCAGCAGGAAGTCAAGTGAACTTCATGATTTCTTTTTGTCGGACATAAACTTTCTCGCAAAAGTTTTTGTTGTCTTTTTTTCAACTTTTTTTTGAACGAGAGTGGACCGCAACACTCCTGAAAATGAACCGCAACACTATCAAAAGTGAACCTCATGAGTTTTTGTTGCATTTTTTTCATACTTATTAATTTTTTGCACGCGTTGACCAAGCGAGTGGAACTTTCATCAGACAGAAAAACACACTACGTGAAACGGAAAACCGCACTGCAGCAGGCAGTCAAGTAAACTTCATGATTTCTTTTTCTCGGACATAAACTTTCTCACCCGAGTTTTTTGTGAGTTTTTTATTGTCTTTTTCTCAACAATTTTTATGAACAAGAGTGGACCGCAGAGATGAGACAAATGAACGGCGACATATGTCAAAGTGAACCTCATTGCTATCTTGTCGTTTCGCTAAATTTTTTGCATTTTCATGTTGAGGGAAAGTGAACAGCATCACTCACAAAAGTGAACCACATCGGAGGACCAAACACACTGCATGTGTTTTGATGTAATCGACTGGTTTTTGAAACACAAATTGCACTTCATACCAAGGTGTAATGATCTGCTACACAAATGGGGTGAACTACTTTTGTCATTTACTTAACTTTTTTATCACAAACTTGTATGTACTTAATAGTCGAAGCGAATGTACTACATTAATTTTTAGGAAAAAAAGAGGTTCACTAGAAGAACATCCTCAAGAAAGGATTTTTTTCTCTTTCCATTTTACAAAATGAATCGCTTCAGGATTTATAACAAACTGCATTAGGGTAATTTTTTTACAAACAAGCTATAGTTTACATAACAACCATCAAACAAATTTTATACTTGTCTTTTTGCAGCTACCATGCGGATGGAGTGAACTACCTTGCAAATTGTTTTACAAGTGAAGTATAAAGCATATAGCAAAACAGAGCAAAAGTGAGCTTCATCACACTATCTGTAAACTACATTGTCGGTGTTCTGGGAACGGGGGTCCCCAGACTTGCCTGCCTGCGGCCTGCGGTGTGGCTCAAGTGGGGGCCCAACGCGGCCCATCTTCATCAGCTCAAGCTCAAGACCCTCGCGAGGGGCCAAGCCTCGCGGGGCGGACGACAGGAAGCTTCCTCAGAGGCAGCCTCATGAGGCACGCTCGCGAGGAGGCGGAGAGATCAATGCAAGGGTACCTCGCGAGGAACCCGTGACGCAATCCATGACGATCGAGACCAGGCGGGCGCCAGGCAGGCGCCGGCCTGCGTAGTGTCCTTGTTTCCCCTTTGGTGCAAAGGGGGCAAGCACAGGCCAAGGCATCAGGCAAAGGTTACCATTCCGGTGCAACGAGACCAAGACCAGCCGGACGGCAAGACAGAGGTCACCGTGGAGCCCAAGACGGCGTCATCGCCAGTGCTTTTGGCAGCCGAAGACCACCTTTGGTCACGATAACTTGTACTAGATGTTCCCCTTCGAAATGGCCAATTGTTGGCGCCCTTCCCGCTCATTATTTGGGGAGAGGCCCAGGGCCTCTATAAATAGAGCTAGCCACCACAAAAGGAGGGGACGGCTGGAAATCTAGTAGAACCATAGCAGAGAGAGAGGAAGAGGCGACTAAACTCACCCTAGTAGTTCATCGCACCAGCTCAAGAACACCTCTCGCGAGGCTGTTCTTCCCTTGTACTGTCCATCATCAGCCCTAGAGGCAATCCACCACACCACACACTGGAGTAGGGTATTACACCACAACGGTGGCCCGAACCAGTATAAACATCGTGTCTCTTGTGTTGTTCATCATTTTCATCTTAGTTCGCACGAGAGGATCGGATGTAGATCGGTAGGGGAGAGATCTCCGCGCGCACCCCAGTGTTCGAACCTCAAGGGTCTGCCGGAACCCGAAACCCGACATTTGGCGCGCTAGGTAGGGGTGCGCCAGAATCTTCCTTCTGTTGTTCGCGTGTGATCTTCCGCCATGTCCATGGCTGACGCTCGTCGGGCTCGCGCCGAGCGGCGGGCTGCTCACGCCGCTCGCGTCGCCCAGACGGCGCCCGTCGGCGGCCCCCCTTGTCGTTCCCCGTCACCCGCCGCCAACGCCGCCACCGGCCCGACGGGGAACGAGCAGCAGGCCTCGTCCCAGCACCCCTCGGTGCGGCAGGATGGCCGCACCGCCACCACGTCGCTGATTCCAGCTGGCTCGTCATCCCACGCCCGTCGCGCACCCATGGATGCGCACGCCTCACTACTCTTGGCGCGGGAGCTCCTGCACTATCGCCCCGTCGACGACCTCTACGAGGACTGGCTCGCCCGCATCACCGAGCTCGTTAGTGCCGCAGGGGGCTCCCCCCTGCGGTCCCTTTCGCTGCCTCGCCCTCCGTCCTGTGTAGGGGGCGAGGATCAGGAGGCGCCTCCGCCGCCTCCTCCCCAAGAAGGTGCCTTCGCTCCAAGGCGCGCAGCCCCAGGGCGAGACCCTCCACGTCCGGCGCCTACGCAGCAAGAAGGGAGCTACCAAGAGATCCCACGTCCCTGGGAAGGTGCTCGCGCGCTCCCAGCACTGGCGCGCCAAGATCGCGCCCCATCGCCTCCATGACAAAACCCCGCGCTGCTCCCAGTGGCGGCGCGTGATGACCCGCAAGAACAAGTCCAGCACCAGCAAAGGGCGCCGGTGGCCACGGCAGGCTGCCTCGCCTTCACCCCCGAGCTGCGTGGCGTCACATGGCCAGGCAAGTTTAAGCCTGACCTCCCTCCCCGCTACGATGGCACAGCGGACCCCGCGGAGTTCCTGTAGCTCTACGAGCTGGGCATCGTAGCCGCCAACGGAGACGAGAAGGTCATGGCGAATTGGTTCCCCATGGCGCTCAAGGACAGCGCCCGCACCTGGCTCCTGAACCTGGCTCCCGGCACGATCTCCTCCTGGAGAGAGATGCGCACCCGCTTCATCGCCAACTTCTAGGCACTCGCGACCGGCCCCCGGCCGTGAGCGACCTGCGCCGCATCAAGCAACAGCCAGGAGAAACCCTGCAGAAGTACATCCAACGCTTCAACTACGCCCGCCTCAAGATCCCCAAGGTGACTGAAGAAGCCATCATCTCAGCCTTCTCCGACGGCGTGCGCGACGTCAAGATGAAGGAAGAGCTAGAAATCCATGAAGACCTGCGCACATCCTTGGAGCTGTTCAACTTGGCGACCAAGTGCGCCAGGGCTGAGGAAGGGCGTCTCTCCCTCCTCGAGCTCCTGGCAGCCGACCCAGAAGAAAAGAAGCTCAAGGCCAAGGACGTGAAGCGCAAGGGGGCTGCCATGCTAGCAGCGGAACCGGACACCAAGCGAGGCAGGGATCAGCCTGAGTCATCCAAGGGCGGATGGTACTGCGTGTACCACGACCTCCACACCCACAACACCAACGAATGTCAAGAGCTCAGAGCCGTGCGAGATGGGCGAATCGGCCGACGCCCAGAGCACAACGACAGGGGCTATGGCCAAGGAGGAGGAAGAGGCGGTGGACGATGGGAAGACCGTGGCCTTCGCCAGGGATGGCGTGACCGCCCTCGCGAGGACTGCTGGCAGGACCAGCCTCGCGAGGGAGGCTGGAGGGACCAGCCTCGTGAGGACCGTCCCCATGGCAACACAGGCCTCCCTCCTCTGCCGCCTCCACCAAGGAGGAACGAAGACCAACACCAAGACGATGGGGCTGGGGGCTTCCAATAGCCGCGTGCAATTGCTTGCATCTTGGGCGGCGCCCAGACCCCAGCCTCACAGCGCATCTTCAAGCAGTTTGCTCGCAAGGTGAATGTAGTCCTTCCCAAGCTTGAGGCCACACGCCCTCTCAGGTGGTCTTCGTGCGCGATCACATTCAGTTCTGCAGACCAGCTCAAGTGTGCGGCAACGGCCGGAGTCCTCCCGATGCTTTGCTCCCCAGTTATCAGCAACGTGCAGGTCACCAGGACCCTCATCGATGGCGGGGCAGGACTCAACGTCCTGTCCGTCGAGACGTTTGACAATCTCCAAGTGCCATACGACCAGCTTCAGCCAACCAAGCCTTTCTCAGGAGTCACTGATGGTTCCACTGTTCCAATTGGGCTGGTTTGCCTTCTGGTCACCTTCGGGCAACGCAACAACTACCGCACTGAGCTCATCGACTTCGACGTCGCTCACATCCGCCTGCCGTACAACGCCATCCTTGGGTACCCAGCCCTAGCCAAGTTTATGGCAGTGACTCGCCATGGTTACAATGTCCTCAAGATGCCAGGAAGCGGTGGAGTCATCACCGTACCCTGTGAAGAAAGGGACGCAGTGTGCTCGCTCGAGCATGCGTTCCAAGCGGCAGCAATCGAAGACCTAGATCGCAGGAGCGGGAGGCCTCCCGAGGCGACCCTCAAGAAGAAGAAGACCTCACCTGGCCAGAGCCACAAGGAAGCAGGCACCTCCGGAGGTATTGCGTGAGGATTCGCGCCCGATTAGGGAGCGCCACCCTCTCGCGCATAGGAAGGCGCGCCCGGTGCCCTCCTCAGGCAGGGCTCGGGGGCTCTGTCTTGGAGAGCCACCGACCTTGCCAAGGTCGCGGGGGAGGCGCTCGGGCACCACTTGGAGGGGTGCTTTCAGGCACGCTTCCCTCAGAAAGGTACAAGTCAAAGGAGACAAAACCCTCAGGAGTTCATTGCAAGGAACACCCAAGAGCTACAAGAGTCCAGAGTCATGCGCGGCAGCCGCCGCTTACCTGCCGTGGCCCCACATCCAGGCGAGGATGGAGGACTGTGCGTCTGCGTCGACGCACCAGGGCTCAACCGAGGTGCGTCCCAGGAGAGCCTATGGCCTTCGGCCGTAGGGCGCTGCGTGGTACCACCCCACAGCTACGTTCGCATGCCCTTCGGCCTGCCGAGCGCGGTCGCCGCACATCAGCGCCTATTGAGGAGCATTCTGGAGGCTCAGGAGGTCAGGCATCGCGCAGTCCTGGCGGAGGTGGCGATGGTCCCCGAAGACCTGCATGTGCCACCAGAGCCTCCCAAGGCCCCTGGGCCTGGGGGCTCATGAGGTCCGACGTCTTCACCGCGCATCGCTCTCTTCCTCAGCATCACTTCGTCTTCAACAACACTAGGTGACATCTTTCAGAGTTCTACTTTCAGCTGGGAGCGCCCACAGGGCTGCACCATTCCCAGGCCGCGTGGGTCCGTCCTCGCGGCATGTATCCATTTTGGTTATGCTCTTTACTTACCCTATTGGGGGCGCCCCTCGGGCTGCATCATCCCCACACCGCTCGGGCCCGACCCAGCGGCAGTTGCTTTTCTAGCATTTACCCTAGGATGAAGTTGTTCTTTCATGCTTAATCTGATTCCCATAATTATCACCTACTGCTTGTCGTCGTGCAAAGCGCTTGCACATTAAAAGGGGGGCGCCTGAGCATCGCGACTCATGGGCTCTTACTGGCTCTCCAGCCCTCACCCCCTGGCCTTGACACACGGCATCGCAACCTGTCATACCAGCGGCGGCTGAGCTCGCTCGGGGGCCAGGACCTGAGGACGTAGAGCATTTGCATTCTAACAACCCTGCAGGAACACACCAATTGATAAAGGCCCAGAGCCAGGCGCAACCCGCCTTGAGGTAGGGCCTCGTGAGTCCCACGTTGGCTCAAGGGTGCCCAGATACACCTCTCCTAGCCCTACCGTGCCGGCCACGTGTCAGGGAGGGGCTGTACACGCCCCGGGGGCTCCTCTCAGAGGGGATCCCCCTCCCACGCACCAGTGGAAGCACCATGCTCCGCGCTGGCTGACGACACTGCCGAGGAGCGGCTATGCCCGTACACATGCAAAAGCGCTATGCTCCGCGCTGGTGATAAACAACTGAGGGCGGCCCATGGCCGTACCAACCTCAGGGAGCCCAGAGCTCAGTGTCCGGCACCATCGCAACGCCTCCCCTCGGGAGTGCCGTGCGAGGGGGCTGGACACGGGGGCTACGCCCGGGCCTCGCCCGAGCGCACACCACCCAGCCAGGTCCCTTGGACCTGGTCGTCGCGCGCCACTCCCCAAGCGGAGCCAAGGTACGAAACCCGTTTGAGCGTCTAGGGGGACTCCTGAGCATCGCGACTAAGGAGCCTAACTTGCCACATAGCCCCTCACTCCTTAGTCCTATCCTTGGTTTCCGGTCGGGGCTAACGCTGGTTGAGGTACGCACGGGGCCGGGCCCTGCCGACGTAGAACGATCAATCCACTCCTCGCTCCCCCTTCCCTACTTGTTTCTCGCGTGTCAAGGGGGACTCCTGAGCATCGCGACTCAGGAGCCTAACTTGCCATGTAGCCCCTCACTCCTTAGTCCCGTCCTTGGTTTCCGGTCGGGGTTAACGCTAGGTGAGGTACGCGCGGGGCCGGGCCCTGCCGAGGTAGAGCGTAAGCAAGTAGGAGATGAAAATGCAAATTTCGGGAAATTCAAAGCAAATATTACAAGCCATAAGATTGTTCCACAACACCAAACACAAGTTTTAACGCCTCCGTGAGGCACGGTGCATGTGCAGGAATAAAACAGGATGGAAGTCGCGAAGGAATCACTCCCCAATAACGCCTTCACTGGTGGTGGAGTCACGCTGGACGGCTTCGCCTCTCGAGGTCGCAAGGCCGGCGGCACCGCGCCCGGGCAGGATGCTGGGGAAGCAGAACTTCCGTAGCAAAACCTCAGCTCGGCCCCTCACGGCCTCAGCGGCGGCAGTGGCACGGTCGCCGCTCACGGGCTCCAATAGGCTGTCGAAGTCGACGTTGGGGTCGCGCAGGTAGACATGGCTGAGGACACGCATCAGCACCGTAGAAGACAGGGAACGCGCCTCGGCCTCGACCGTGGGGCCAAGGTCGTCTGCGACGTCCTCAAGCACATCAACTAGGAAGGGGAGTAGCTTGGCGGGGCCGTCCTCCGCACCAGCCAACGGCTCCTCCAGGTCGCTCTCATACAACATCTTCAGTATGCCTCGAGCCTTCTTCTCCAGCTCCGCGAAGGCCGCCCGGTCCTCCGTCAGGACCTTTGCCTTGGCGTCCAGCTCGGTCCTCTCCGCCTTTAGCGACCGCTCCAGCGTCTCCAGTCGGCTGTGGCGGTCATCAAGCTTGGCGTCCCGGTCCTTGGCGGCGGCCTCCCTAGCCTTCATATCCTTCTCCTTCTCCTAGCGGCTGTGCACCTCCTTGGCGAGCTTGTCGCGTAGGCCCTGCAGCTCGGCCTCAAGCGTCTTGCAGCGGCCTTGGGCATTTGCGACGTCGCCCAGGGCAGCATCGCGAGCGGCCTTGGCTTGGTTGGCGGCCCACCTCTCCTCGTCGGAGGACGACACGGCCTGGCTCAACACCGCTCGGACGGAGGCAGCAGAACTAGCCCAGCCAGAGGCCAACTCCAGGCGCCCGACCACCAGATGAGGGTCTGCGCTCAGGAGATCCTCCCGCAATTGGCTCAACTCGTTGGCAACCTGGTCCAGGACAGCGGCGGAGGGAGCAGAAGAGACAAGAACCTGTGGAGCAGGCGGAGAAGATGGCAGTGTGGCCACGGCTTGGCAAGAAGGGACCTCCTGAGCCTTGGCCGCCACGGCCGCAGCATCGGGCACAGTCGACTCCAGGTCCAGCGGGGCCACGAGGGCTGACTCCTCGCCGGGGTGCCCCAGTTGGCCTCGCGAGGGCGGTTGGGTCGGAGAGGCGCGGACCTCGCCGTCCTCTCCCCCAACAGCCGAAGGCATCGCCCCGGCAGATGGATTCGCCCCAAGCAGGGCCACAGAAGCCTCCTTTAACCTCTTGGCCTCATGTGCCGTCCTGGTAAAAGAGCGCAAACGTCAAGCCTCAGTGGCAGAAACCAAGCAGAGCACGAATTGAGCACTTACTGGACGTCGTCCGTGGACTCAAGCAACCTCCAGCCAAATTTGAAGCCCGAGAGCCTGCAGCGGGGGTCAGCCTTTGGGGGCCCAGAAGCAGAAGGCGCATCAGGAGGGATGGAGCTGACCTTGGACCCCCCAGGAACCAGAGCAGACCCTGGGGGAACTAGGCTCGACCTGCCCTTCCTCGTGACCGAGGAAGAGCCCTCCTTTCCTCGCCTGGCGCCGGCGTCGTCGTCGTCCGGCATGGAGCAGAGGGCCTGGGACCTGCACCGAGGGAAGGACTCCCCCAATCCTTGCCAGTCTCCTCCGAGTCGGACGCTTCCTCCTCCGCCTCTTCTTCCTCCTCTTCCCCGCTGGAGCTGCCGGAGGACAAGTTCACCGTCGCCAAGACTGCCAGATCTTCGGGAGCTGCCGCGGGCACCAGCCCCGCACCGTTGAAGGTGAGAATGGCGTTCACCACCAGCTCCCAGTCGTCACGAAGGAACAGGGGGACGGGGGCGCCCACCGGGCTCGCCACGTCTCCCCCAACCAAGGAATGGAGGGCCGCAGCCAGATCCTCGTCGGTCAGGGCCTGGAGCTCAGGCGCAGGGCGGCATCTGCTCCTCCAAGCCTCCACAGTGGGAGCGGGTGCTCCTGGAGCGGAGCCACCCGGTGCTCCAAGAACTCCCTCAGGAGCGTGGCCCCGGTCAGCTTCGCCGCCTCCGAGTTGCTTGGTCTCAGGTCCGCGTTCATCCTTCTCAACACCGCCTTAGCGCGAGGGTCGACGAGCTCCACGCGGGACCATGCGTCAACAGACTTAGGTTGCCTCGTGGGCAACACCAGACGAGGGTGGAGGCGCCCAACATCCATCATGACCCACTTGCTCCGGTAGCCTTCAATCCTCTTCCCCGGCTTCAAGATGGTGTTGGAGCTGGAATATGCAATGAAGCTTGCGCATGCGGAGACCTGAGCACCAGAAACTCGGAGGGAGAAAAAGTGGCATAGCAAGGCCACCGAGGGCTTCACACCAACATGAGCCTCACAATAGTAGGCGAAAATCGTGAGGAGAAGGACAGAGTTGGGGTGGAGATGCAGAGCCTGCAGGTTGTATTGGCGGAGAACGGCATGGAAGAACTCAGAGAAAGGAGGCACCAGACCAGCGACAATGGCGCTCACGAAGAACGGGTAGAAGATGCTCCCCTTGCCCTCAGGCTGATCGGAGCCAACCTTGAGCACAGTCGCTCCCTCGCTGCCCTGCGCCATCGTCATCAGGCGCGCAAGGGCGAGGTTCTTCTCCGACAAATTCGGAGAATCCAGGGCCGGCGAGTACCAAGCATCAGCCGGGGACTTGCGAGGCGCCATGGCGTGCCGGATGCGAAGGATTGAGACGGATCTGGAGGATTTCGGGAGCAAGAGGAAGGAGAACGAGAAAGGGGATCTAGGGCAAGACGGACGAGAGTGGGGCAATTAAGCCTGGCCAGGGCACCCCCTTTTGTCAGTCGTGCAGTTGCCGAGGCGTCGTGGGAAGTGCAGACGCCCACGCCCAATCAATCACCACGCGGCGCCCAAGGCCGCAGGCTGTTAGGGCCCGCAGCGCTTCGCGCTTTGCCCTTCGCTTCTCTGCTAAGCCAAGCCCGCACGCGCCTAGGGCCCAGGGGCTACTGTCGGTGTTCTGGGAACGGGGGTCCCTAGACTTGCCTGCCTGTGGCCTGCGGCGTGGCTCAAGTGGGGGCCCAGCGCGGCACATCTTCATCAGCTCAAGCTCAAGACCCTCGCGAGGGGCCAAGCCTCGTGGGGCGGACGACAGGAAGCTTCCTCAGAGGCAGCCTCATCAGGCAGGCTTGCGAGGAGGCAGAGAGATCAATGCAAGGGTACCTCGCGAGGAACCCGTGACGCAATCCATGACGATCGAGACCAGGCGGGCGCCAGGCAGGCGCCGGCCTGCGTAGTGTCCTTGTTTCCCCTTTGGTGCAAAGGGGGCAAGCACAGGCCAAGGCATCAGGCAAAGGTTACCATTCCGGTGCAACGAGACCAAGACCAGCCGGACGGCAGGACAGAGGTCACCGTGGAGCCCAAGACGGCGTCATCGCCAGTGCTTTTGGCAGCCGAAGACCACCTTTGGTCACGATAACTTGTACTAGATGTTCCCCTTCGAAATGGCCAATTGTTGGCGCCCTTCCCGCTCATTATTTGGGAGAGGCCCAGGGCCTCTATAAATAGAGCTAGCCACCACAGAAGGAGGGGACGGCTGGAAATCTGGTAGAACCATATCAGAGAGAGAGGAAGAGGCGACTGAACTCACCCGAGCAGTTCATCGCACCAGCTTAAGAACACCTCTCGCGAGGCTGTTCTTCCCTTGTACTGTCCATCATCAGCCCCAGAGGCAATCCACCACACCACACACTGGAGTAGGGTATTACACCACAACGGTGGCCCGAACCAGTATAAACATCGTGTCTCTTGTGTTGTTCATAATTTTCATCTTAGTTCGCACGAGTGGATCAGACGTAGATCGGTAGGGAGAGATCTCCGCGCACCCCAGTGTTCGAACCTCAAGGGTCTGCCTGAACCCGATACCCGACATACATCATGTACTCAAGACTTCTTAAGGAAAAGAGCCCCCCAAAAATGCATTGAGCAGTGCTACACAAATGACGCTTGGTAGCCGAAATATGCACGACACTACATCACAGACCATCCACTGGCAAGTCAGAGCAGCCGTAGGTGCTTGGATCAGCTATCGTGCATGCGTCGTTCAACACAAGATCGTCCGTAAAGTAGTTCCGAAATGCATTTGTGAACCGGGAGAACTGCATTACTTTTTTATCGTGCCACAACCAAGAACAAAGAGAACTTAAAAAAGTAACCTTTTTCTTCTGCACATTGAGCAAACTGTAAAAGGGCAAACACATTTTTGAAGCTCTGGGCCTGCACGAAAATCAAAGAGCAAAGATTGCGTCCGCCGTGAAGGTAGGCAAGGGAGGCCCTGGTAGTCGCTCCTTCCCGGGTCAGGGCAGTGGCCGCCGCCGTGCGGGTCATCGGGGAGGCACCCAAGAGAGGGAGGGAGAACAGGGGAGGTGCCCGAGGTGTAGATGGCCGCTCTGACGGCTCCAATCCCGCTCGCCCATGGGCAGGGACGCTCCAGGAACACCTGGACCCTGCGTGCGCCAAGCCGGAGAGCAGCAGCAGCGACCTCGTCGGGGCGGGGAGGGGGGCTGCATCGCGGGAGCCTCCTGATCTGGGATGCAGGGCAGGGAATCTCGCAGCCCCCGCCGGAGTCCATGAACAGCGGGCGGCTGTGGATCCGGTGGCCATCAAGAAGGTGGGGGCAAGGCCGTGGATGTGGTGATTTCAGTGCCTGGTGGCGGGATCGGGGGAGGTGTGGTCGAAGAGGATCGGATATGGCCACATCGGGGAGGAAGTAGTGGCAGGCTTGGGCGGGACCAGGGCGCTGACGGTGGCGTGGGCACATGGCCGGTGGCATCGCAGGGAGGGGCTGACGCGGGGTGGGAGGTAGGAGGTCGTCGGGATGGCGCCGCGGCGGTGCAGGGGAAGGAGGTGGGGCGGCGGCGCGGGCGAAGATGGCGGCTAGGTGGCACAGGGGAGGAAGGTGGTGCGGCGGCGCGGGCAGGGAGGTGGTCCGGTGGCGTGGGGGAAGGGCATAGGGAGGTGGCGACGCGGTGGGATGCGGGTGTGGAGGACGGAGAGAGCGAGGGATGGAGGAGAGGATAAGGCGGGGTGGGTTCTATTTTTTTTCTTTGCGTCCGCAATTTGCTCATGGTTAGTATGTAGCTACAGGTGGGTCGGGGTGTTATCAGAATAAGCTCCGGTGTTATCATAATAAGACTCTTAAGGGTGTTATCATAATAGACCCACCATATATATATATATATGGCTTTTACACAAAATCTCCATCATCATTATTAGTACATCCTACGCAGGTGAGTTAGGATGCACTTGATCCCAGAAAGGTATCTATTCTTCAAACCAAAGGAGTGCTTCAAACTAACAATAGTACATAATATCCAACAAAAGAGGGTCGTGCTACAACAGCATGATACATGGCTTGGTCTAGATATCAGTATGAATCAAGTTGTGCATATTTGCTATTGGCATGAACAACATCACCGCATGTCGGGTTTGCAAAAGCCATCCATTGCATGGAAGCTTAATGCCTTTCACACACTGAAGATTACCTGGCAACAAGCTATGTCGACGAATCTCTGGATATGGTGATTCATGAAACCCATGGTATGATGTGTAAACATAGTTCCCCCTGGCGAATGGAAGTTGCATAGCACGGTAATCATCGCCGGTGATATGATCGATGATTGGTTGGATGATCAGATAATTGAGCCCGAGGAACATGGAGTGGTCGTCGAGGCTGTAAACCCACCTCCAGTTGAATACGCCTGGCCCAACAGAGCTTGGGTCTTTCTCGAACACGAAGCAGCCATAGCCATCAATGGCACGAACGCCCCTGGCATTGTACTGCATGTGGTTTGATGTAATGGTTTGGTCAATTTGGTACGTGCGAATGAGCATCAAATGACCGCCGTCAGCTGAACGAGCGATAAACCACCACCCATCGGCTGGTATGATTCCAAGTCCTGGAATCATGAAGGCCAGCGCATTTCCGCTTGCTGCAACAATTCAAATTGGAGACCAAAAGGAAAAAAATAAACAATCATGTTCAGAGTATGTGTGGAATTAAGATTATTATAACAGTGACACATATCATAGACAAAGAATTGCAATGCCATGGTCGGTGGTCATAATCATACCCCAAGTTAAAAAAATAAGCCAATGGCTTTCATATTCTAGCAATATGTCATGGTTCAAACATCATGTAACAAAGAGAGGAAAACAACTATGACAGGGCCTACTCATATTCTACCATAGCACTTACTACTGTTCTCATATCAACTCTAAGCAATAACATGCGTTGTTATAAAAATCTTGGAAATGAGAGTAACATATAGCAATCATGAGGTTATGCTCATAATATCTATTCTAACAATCAATAGATGCCAATTGTTCTCATATCAACTCTAACAATAACATGTGTGGTCATAAAAATCTAGGAAATGATAGGAACATAAAGCAATGATGTGGTTATAGACATACTATCTATTCTAAATATGTAACAATGAACAGGCAGTCGTATTCATAAGGTAAAGATGAGATGAGATGGAACAATGACACAACGATAGATTCCACCAGTATAGGCAGCCAATCTGTGCATTGACCGCGTAAACGATGCCATCGTGCACTATAGCATCAGACATAAATGTTGCCTCAACAGGATTGATGATGAGCCATAACCATGTATGGCGACCGGATTCCAAATAAACTAATCCCATGTTGAACAAGGCAATGAGCTTGTAATCCATGTAGTCTTCTGATGGTGTGTGCACTTCGCAGATTACAACTTTCAGCAAACAGAGGTCGAGCCAAAAGCTCGACGCTTCTCGTGCGTAGTAGGCAGGAGTGTCCGGCGGGCCGCGAGGCTCGATGGAGGCGGTATCCAATGATGGAAGGGTGATCTCTCACTGGGTGTAGATATCCACGAGACACCACAGACTACCGGATTGGTGGATGAGGACGATCCAGTTGGCCTTCATGCCCGCCCAGTAGTGGCCATGCATGAAGGACAGGTGGACAGGTAGTGGTAGCATGTCGAGGGGCACCACAACAACCTCCGTAAGATCATCAAATCAGTGTCTAGGCCACCTGCGAGGATCGGGCATCAACAAGCAGGGTGTCTTGAAAAGAGCCGGCTGGTTTCAGACGGGTAGATGGTACAAAGACACCGAGCATGCGGCCAGACGGACAGTGCTAAGCAGGTCCATAAGATTACAGATCTGCTCCAAGAGAACATCGAGGAGGGAATTCCAATCGCGGCTCTGCATGTCAGTCGGTTCTGCCATAGGGTTTTTTAAGGTGTTGAGTGATTGGGGTTTTCGGTGCCTACGAGCCAGCGGGGAAGTGGATTCGGGTGGGCGAGCGAAGAAGATGGCGTGTGTGGCCGAGCAGTGAGCGGGGGGATATGGTACGCGCGAGCTACCAAGGAAGATGGCGCGGGCGGGCGAGCAGTGAGCGGGGGAAGTGGTGTGCGGCCGACGATGGGGAAGAGAGGAGGAAGAAGAAGAGAGGAAGAAGAAGAGTGAAAGATGGGGAAGAAAGTGCATTAAATCTCAATTCTACTAGTACTACTACCAGGATATACCGTCCTTCGGAGTGTAAATAGTTACGCCAATGACATGTGGGTCTACCTCAAGAGGGACCATATGTCAATTAATGGAGGAGAGAGGTGCGTAGGCGTATTTGCGGAAGCGTTCTCCACTTGCAAACATGATGGTAGTACTCCTGGGTAAGGCTGATTTAGTAACACCAACACGCTGGTTCAGCTTATTAATTAAGTGTCCCATCTGCTGCAGCGTGTATTGTCACTTCACTGTGAAGACTAGTTGAATAGTTCTCTCTGACCGAGATGGGGAATAATGGATCTCGAAGACTTCCTATCTACAGTATCCCTATGCGTGTACGCTCATCCTGTCCAACAAGATGAAACATTGGCCAAGGCACCCGGCGCCAATAATGTAGGAGTACTGGTACTACCTCCTTTCTGGTTTATAGGTGCTACCTCTTGAGCACTGCATTGGTTTTCCCTTGAAGAGGAAAGGGTGATGCAGCAAAGTAGCGTAAGTATTTCCCTCAGTTTTTGAGAACCAGGGTATCAATCCAGTAGGAGACTACACGCAAGTCCCTCGTACCTACACAAACAAATAAGAACCTTGCAACCAACACGATAAAGGGGTTGTCAAGCCCTTCACGATCACTTACGAGAGTGAGATCTGATAGAGATAATAATAATAAGATAAATATTTTTGGTATTTTTATGATAAATATTGAAAGTAAAGATTGTGAAATAAAATAGATTGGAAAGTTATATGATAAAAGATAGACCCGGGGGCCATATGTTTCACTAGTGGATTCTCTCAAGATAGCATAAGTATTACGGTGGGTGAACAAATTATTGTCGAGCAATTGATAGAAAAGTGCATAATTATGAAAATATCTAGGCATGATCATGTATATAGGCATCACGTCCGCGACAAGTAGACCAAATCGATTCTGCATCTACTACTATTACTCCACACATCGACCGCTATCCAACATGCATCTAGAGTATTAAGTTCATAAGAACAGAGTAACGCATTAGGCAAGATGACATGATGTAGAGAGATAAACTCAAGCAATATGATATAAACCCCATCTTTTTATCCTCAATGGCAACAATACAATACATGCCCTGCTTCCCCTGCTGTCACTGGGAAAGGACACCACAAGATTGAACCCAAAGCTAAGCACTTCTCCCATTGCAAGAAAGATCAATCTAGTAGGCCAAACCAAACAGATAATTCGAAGAGAATTGCAAAGATAACTAATCATACATAAAAGATTTCAGAGAAGAATCAAATATTGTTCATAGATAAACTTGATCATAAACCCACAATTCATCGGATCTCGACAAACACACCGCAAAAAGAGTTACATCAAATAGATCTCCAAGAAGATCGAGGAGAACATTGTATTGAGATCCAAAGAGAGAGAAGAAGCCATCTAGCTATTAACTATGGACCTGAAGGTCTGTGGTAAACTACTCACACATCATCGAAGAGGCTATGGTGTTGATGTAGAAGCCCTCCATGATCGATTCCCCCTCCGGCGGAGCTTCGGAAAAGGCCCCAAGATGGGATCTCTTGGGTATAGAAGGTACATGCGGTCAAAATAGGGTTTCATGGTGCTCCTGGATGTTTTTGGGGTATATGGATATATATAGGAGGAAGAAGTAGGTCGGTGGAGCCACGAGGGGCCCACGAGGGTGGGGGCGCGCTCAGGGGGGCAGGCGCGCCTCCCTGCCTTGTGGCCTCCTCGTTGATTTCTTGACGTCCACTCCAAGTCCCCTGGATCACGTTTGTTCCAAAAATAACTCCCCTGAAGGTTTCATTCCGTTTGGTTTCCATTTGATATTCCTTTTGTTTGAAACACTAAAATAGGCAAAAAAACAGCAATTTGCACCGGGCCTTGGGTTACTAGGTTAGTCCCAAAAATAATATAAAAGTATATAAATAAGCCCAGTAACATCCAAAACAGATAATATAATAGCATGGAACAATAAAAAAATTATAGATACATTGGAAACGTATCAAGCATCCCCAAGCTTAATTCCTGCTCGTCCTCGAGTAGGTAAATGATAAAAAACAGAATTTTTGATTTGGAATGCTACCTAGCATAATTCTTAATGTAATTTTCTTTGTTGTGGCATGAATGTTTAGATCCGAAAGATTCAATACAAAAGTTTAATATTGACATAAAAATAATAATACTTCAAGCATACTAACTAAGCAATCATGTCTTCTCAAAATTACATGGCAAAAGAAAGTTCATCCCTACAAAATCATATAGTTTGGTCATGCTCCATTTTCGTCACACAAGAATGCTCTCATCATGCACAACCCCGACGACAAGCCAAGCAATTGTTTCATACTTTAGTAATCTCAAACTTTTTTCAACTTTCACGCAATACATGAGCATGAGCCATGGATATAACACTATGGGTGGAATAGAATATGATGATGGGGGTTATGTGGAGAAGACAAAAAAGGAGAAAGTCTCACATTAATGTGGCTAATCAATGGGCTAGGGAGATGCCCATCAATTGATGTCAATGCCAGTAGTAGGGATTGCCATGCAACGGATGCACTTGAGCTAGAAATGTATGAAAGATCAACAAAAGAAACTAAGTGGGTGTGCATCCAACTTGCTTGCTCACTAAGACCTAGGGCATTTGGGGAAGCCCATTGTTGGAATATACAAGCCAAGTTCTATAATGAAAAATTCCCACTAGTATATGAAAGTGACAAAACAAGAGACTCTCTATCATAAAGATCATGGTGCTACTTTGAAGCACAAATGTGGAAAAAGAGGATAGTAGCATTGTCCTTTTTGGGGCCTTTTTTGGCCTTTTTTTATTTGAGACAATGCTCTATTAATGATGATCATCACATTTCTATTTATTTACAACTCAATGATTACAACTCGATACTAGAACAAAATATGACTCTATATGAATGCCTCCAACGGTGTACCGGGAAGGGCAATGAATCAAGAGTGACATGTATGATAAATTATGCATGGTGGCTTTGCCACAAATACGATGTCAAGTACATGATCATGTAAAGCAATATAACAATGATGAAGCGTGTCATAAATGAAACAGTGGAAAGTTGCATGGCAATATATCTCGGAATGGCTATGGAAATGCCATAATAGGTAGGTATGGTGTCTGTTTTGAGGAAGATATAAGGAGGCTTATGTGTGATAGAGCGTATCATATCACGGGGTTTGGATGCACCGGTGAAGTTTGCACCAACTCTCAAGGTGAGAAAGGGCAATGCACGGTACCGAAGAGGCTAGCAATGATGGAAGGGTGAGAGTGCGTATAATCCATGGACTCAACATTAGTCATAAAGAACTCACATACTTATTGCAAAAATCTACAAGTCATCAAAAACCAAGCATTACGCGCATGCTCCTAGGGGGATAGATTGGTAGGAAAAGACCATCGCTCGTCCCCGACCGCCACTCATAAGGAAGACAATCAAAGAACACCTCATGTTTCAAATTTGTTACACAACGGTTACCATACGTGCATGCTACAGGACTTGCAATCTTTAACACAAGGATTTCTCAAATTCACAACTACTCAACTAGCACACTCTAATATCACCATATTTATATCTCAAAACAATTATCAAGTATCAAACTTCTCATAGTATTCAATGCACTTTCTATGATAGTTTTTATTATACCCATCTTGGATCCCTATCATATTAGGAATAATTTCATAACCAAATCAAATTACCATGATGTTCTAAAGGACTCTCCAAATAATATAAGTGAAGCATGAGAGATCAATAATTTCTATAAGATAAAACCACCACCGTGCTCTAAAAGATATAAGTGAAGTACTAGAGCAAAATTATCTAGCTCAAAAGATATAAGTGAAGCACATAGAGTATTCTAATAAATTCCAATTCATGTGTGTCTATCCCAAAAGGTGTGTAAAACAAGTATGATTGTGGTAAACTAAAAAGCAAAGACTCAAATCATACAAGACGCTCCAAGCAAAACACATATCATGTGGCGAATAAAAATATAGCCTCAAGTAAAGTTATCGATGGAAGAAGACGAAAGAGGGCATGCCTTCTGGGGCATCCCTAAGCTTAGGCTTTTGTTTGTCCTTGAATTTTACCTTGGGGTGCCTTGGGCATCTGTAGCGACCAGACCTCAAACGGTCTGATCTTTGTGCTCCGGTGTCATCCCTGGATCAGTAATGCTAACACCACACAGTACTCGGAGGATTTATAGCAGAGTAGCAATCACACACTTATTACATCGAGTGTCTCAAAAGAGAACTTATTACAATAAATATGGCTTAAGGCCATCTAATAACGATAACAGCGGAAGGCTTGGAAGATAAGTGAGTCCATCAACTCCAACGACATCACTGAGTATAGAACCACGACCTAAAAACTCCTTAATCGTCGTCTAAAAAGTCTGCAACATTAACGTTGTAGCCAGAAAACGGGTCAGCACATGGAATATGCTGGCAAGGTAACACATAGAGAGTAATGGAATGAAACATCTATACTACATGCATATTTGGCCGGTGGAAAGCTCTATGGTTACAGTTTTGCGTAAAGCCAATTTTTCCCTACTTCAAAGGAATAAAATTTAATTACTACCATGGTGGTTGTTAAACATTGAGAATGGTTGACAGCATCCTCAATCCCAATTAAGCATCATCATTAAACATAACCCAACAAAATTAATTTAGAGTAACATGTTGAGATTCACATGAAAATCCAGGTACTAGATACTCAAGATGTCCATAACCAGGGACACGGCTAACCATGATTAGTTTATTACACTCTGCAAAGGTTTGCGCACTTTTCCCCACAAGACTCGATCGCCTCCGTTTGGTTTCTCGCACTACATGGTGTTTGAGAAGACGGATGACCGAGACATAGTCTTTCGGAAGCGTTTGCACCTTACGATGGGTAGACCGTACCACCTACAACCCCTACATCTGCTAGTCTACCACTGTAAGAGTTCACACAACTTAGTCAACTATGCTAGAGCCCATAATAACTTGTGGCTGCACACGGAAGTTTCTAGTATGAATATTCTCATGATCCCTTTGAGCTTGGGTGGCGGTCCAAAAGAAAATAGGCAAGTCCTGGAATACCCAGGTGCCTCAATCCACCCAGATGTGTGTTTAAGTTGCCACCTTAGATAAACCATTAATTAACAATCTCACATCTGTCATGGATATCACTCACCCAATCCACGTCTACTAGCATAGCATAGCATAATAAGCAAACGTAGAAGTAACTCCCAAAGGTTTGATAATAATAGGTAATAGGTACTACCTCATCTACTTCCCATCCCATAATTTAATTAGATCCTAATCATGCAATGTGTGAGGATTGATCTAATGCAATAAAACTGGCTAGTAGAAAAGGTATGATCAAAGTGTTACTTGCCTTGCTGATGATTCGCGAAACCTAACGATTCGAAGTAACAGGCGGCGCACTCCGGGTATTCTATCACAGACAAATAACAAGCATACAATAAGTACTCATCTAATGCACAAGTAAAACTCAAATAAGAGATCTAACCAGAAGGTTCAACTTAAGAACTCCGGTTGGAAAAAAGAATCAAATCGAACGAAGCAACGAAAGTCAGACGACGAAAGAAAACAACTTCGTTCTAGTAATCTGGATCTAAGGCAAATTTTACAATAGCAAAAACTTGTTTAAGTTGGTTAAACGGGTAGAGGGTTTCGAGACGAATCCCTAGGCGCTTGAATCGCCTGATTCCGATAAACGAGCGAAAAGTTATACTAAAACAAAAATCGGATCAGGAATCGCGATCAGAAAAATCGCGGATTTAATCCGAGAAAAAGAAAAACGACGAACACCAAATTTCTTTTTCTCTTTTTTTTGGCACGGAAAATGAGGCGCGACGAACCTCGGCGGCGAGATCCGGCGGCGGCAGCGGCGGACGTCGGCTTCTTAGGGCGGCGGCGGCTTAGAGCGCTCCCTCCGGGGTCGGGCCTCGGCTTATAAAGGCCTCCCGGGTCGGTGTCCAGGTCGGACATGACCCGTTAAGTCGGTTCGGTTTTTTTAATTATTCCACTCGGAAGAAAAATAAAAAGAAATACTAAATGGACTCCAAAAATTCTGAAATAAATTTTCACGGGCTTCTAAAATCAAGCCGCACAAGGTGAACATTTATTTGGGACCTAAATGCAATTTTGAAAAACGCACTTTTTTCCTAAATTCAAATAAAACACCGAAATACTCCAAAATAAAATCTTATTTGATTTTATTATTAAATCCTCAATATTTCTTTATTTTGGGAAAGTCATTTTATTCCCTCTCTCATATTTTTGTAATAGAAATAATTGACGACAAAATAATTAAAATCAAATGATCCTATTCTCAAAATTTGAGAAAACTCAAATATGAAAATAACGAAATCCCCAACTCTCTCCGTGGGTCATTGAGTTGTGTAGAATTTCTAGGATCAACCAAAATGCAAAAATAAAATATGATATGCAGTGATGATCTAATGTATAACATTCCAAATTGAAAATTTGGGATGTTACAAACCTACCCCCCTTAAGATGAATCTCGCCCTCGAGATTCGGGTTGGCTAGAAAATAGGTGAGGGTGGTCTTTGAGCAAATCTTCCTCTCGTTCCCAGGTGGCTTCATCCTCTGTGTGGTGACTCCACTGAACTTTGCAAAACTTGATAACCTTGCTGCGGGTAACTCGGTTGGCAAACTCGAGGATCTTAACTGGTTTGTCCTCGTAGGTCAAATCGTTATCCAACTGAATAGTTTCCAAAGGCACTATATCTCTCAACGGTATGTCAGCCATCTCCGCGTGACACTTCTTTAACTGGGAAACTTGGAACACATCATGAACTCCTAACAATCCTTCAGGCAATTCCAACTTGTAGGCTACTTCTCCCATACGCTCCAAAACTCGATATGGTCCTACAAATCGTGGTGCTAACTTCCCTTTAACTCCAAAACGCTTTGTTCCCCGAAGTGGTGATACTCGAAGATAAGCTCTATCTCCAACTTCGTAAACTGTCTCCTTGTGTTTAGAATCTGCATAACTCTTCTATCTGGACTGGGCTACCTTGAGCCTATCGCGAATCAACTTCACCTTCTGTTCAGAGTCTTTAATCAAGTCAGGTCCAAATACTGGCGGTCTCCAACTTCGTCCCATGACAGCGGTGTCCTGCACCTCCTTCCGTACAAAGCTTCGAAAGGGGCCATCTTTAAACTGGTTTGGTAACTGTTGTTGTAAGAGAACTCTGCATATGGCAAATTATCGTCCCAACTAGATCCATAATCTAGCGCACAAGCTCTCAGCATATCCTCCAAAATCTGATTGACTCTCTCGGTCTGTCCATCTGTCTGTGGATGAAAAGCTGTACTGAATTCTAGCCTGGTACCCAAAGTTTCGTGCAACTGCCTCCAAAACTTTGAGGTAAACTGGGTTCCTCTATCTGATACGATACTCCTCAGAACTCCATGCAGACATACTATTCTGGTCATGTATATCTTTGCCAACTTAGCACTGGTGTAAGTGGTCTTTACTGGGATGAAATGAGCTACTTTCGTCAATCGATCGACTACAACCCAAATTGAGTCATAGCCTGAACGAGTCCTGGGCAATCCCGTGATAAAATCCATGCCTAGCTTATCTCACTTCCATTCGGGTATCGGCAATGGTTGTAACAATCCTGTTGGCTTCTGATGCTCTGCCTTTATTCTCTTGCATACATCACAAACTGCTACATACTCCGCAATATCCTTCTTCATTCTGGCCCACCAGAAAATATCCTTCAAATCCAAATACATCTTGGTATTTCCTGGGTGAATTGAATACGGTGAGTCGTGTGCCTCTTGCAAAATCAAATTCCTGATCTCTGGGTCATTGGGCATGTAAACGCGGTCTTCGAACCATAGGGTGTCGTGCTCATCCTCACAAAATCCTTTAGCTTTTCCTTTGCTCAGTTTCTCCTTTATAGCGGCAATCTCTTTGTCAGCTTTCTGAGCTTCTCTGATTCTATCCATCAAAGTTGACTGAATCTCCAATGCTGCTACATAGCCTCTTGGAACTATTTCCAAACATAGTTCACGAAGATTTTCTGCTAACTCCTTGGGTATTTCTCCCGTCATTAACGTGTTGACATGGCTCTTACGGCTTAATGCGTCAGCTACTACATTAGCCTTTCCAGGATGATAATGCAATTTCATATCATAATCCTTGATAAGCTCCAACCATCTCCTTTGTCTGAGATTCAACTCCTTCTGCGTGAAGATGTACTTCAAACTCTTATGATCCGTGTACACCTCACAATGATTTCCAATGAGAAAATGCCTCCATGTCTTCAATGCATGCACTACGGCTGCTAACTCCAAATCATGCGTGGCATAATTCAACTCATGAGGTTTCAGTTGTCTTGAGGCATATGAAACAACTCTCCTTTCCTGCATAAGCACTGCTCCAAGTCCTCGACGTGAAGCGTCGCAATACACCTCATAATCCTTGGTCTGGTCTGGCAAAATCAATACTGGTGAGGTAACTAAGCGTTTCTTCAACTCCTAGAAACTAGCCTCGCATTCCTCTGTCCATATGAACTTGGTATCCTTCTTCAACAACTCAGTCATAGGCTTCGCAATCTTTGAGAAATTCTCAATAAATCTCCGGTAGTATCTTGCGAGTCCAAGAAAACTCCGGATTTCTCCAACTGTTGTTGGGGCTTCCCACTTCGTCACGGTTTCAACTTTAGGAGGATCTACTGCTATACCTTCTCCCGATATAACATGTCCGAGAAATCCTACTTCCTTCAACCAAAACTCACATTTGCTGAACTTGGCATATAATTGATGTTCTCTAAGCTTTCCAAGTACCAAACGCAAATGCTCCTTATGTTCCTCTTCATTCTTCGAATAAACCAGGATATCATTAATGAACACTACGACAAACTTATCCAAAAACTCCATAAACACTTTGTTCATCATGTTCATAAAATAGGCAGGTGCGTTAGTCAGACCAAATGACATAACGGTATACTCATACAGCCCATACCTGGTGGTAAAATCTGACTTCGGAATATCCTGTTCTCGAATCTTCAACTGGTGGTATCCTGATCGCAGATCGATCTTGGAAAATACCTTAGCTCCTTGCAATCGATCAAACAGATCGTTGATCATTGGTAGTGGGTACTTGTTTTTGATGGTTACTTCATTCAATCCTCGATAATCAACAACCATCCTTAACGATCCATCCTTCTTCTCCACTAGAAGTACTGGCGATCCCCAAGGCGAAGAACTTGGGCGAATATATCCTTTATCCAGTAACTCCTTAATCTGCTTCTTAATTTCCACCAAATCCTTTGCTGGCATCCTATATGGTCTCTCTGATATTGGCCCTGTGCCTAGCAATAGCTCAATCAAAAACTCAATATCTCTATCCGGTGGCATGCCTGGCAACTCCTCTGGAAATGCATCAGGAAAATCCCTTACCACTGGTACTTCCTCCTGCACAACTCCTGTTAGGCAATTTACTTGAGTCCTCTTTGGCATATGTCGGGATACATACTTGATCCTTCTCCCTTCTGGTGTGGTAAGCAAAATAGACTTACTAGCACACTCAATATTCCCTTCATACTTTGATAACCAATCCATGCCTAATATCACATCCAACCCTTGAGATTCCAATACTATTAGGTCTGAGGGAAAAACATAGTTACCAATCCTTAATGGTAACCGATCACACCATAGACTAGCCACATACTCTGCTCCGGGCGAGGTTACTAACATGGGTGACCTAAGGGCTTGGGTTGGTAGGTTATACTTATCCACAAATCCCCTTGAGATGTATGAAATCCGGGGTCATGTCTCGGAGGCATCTGAGGGTTTAGAAAAGATGAGATATAAGAATAGAGGGGTCTAAAGAGAAAACACTACCCATATGCACATGAGGCAAAAACAAACAATTCACTTGAATCAATCAAACAAGGGCATACAATCGATCTATCTATCGCAAAAGTGCTCGGACTACTATATTTACATGGTGGACTACTACTACTGATGAGGTGGTCTACTAGAAATATTCTTCGGTTGCAGACTCCATGATATCTGCTCCAGCTTCATCAACATAGTCATCATCGCTACTATCTGCTTCCGAGTCGGTGCCGTCGATCATGATGTAGTCTTCTGGGCTAATTTCCTGGGGTTCTTCGTCTTCATCTACCGGCGTAGGGTCTCCCATAAATATTCCAATCTTCTTGATCAGGTCGTCATTCTTCTCCACCAATACTTCAATTTCTTCTTCATAATCTTCCCGTGTAGCCTTGAGTTCTTCCTCCAATTCCTTGATTCTTGTCTTAGCCTTCTTCAGATCTATCATGTCGACGCACATCTGGTTCTCCTGTTGTCGAATGTGCTGGTTTAATTCCTGGATAAAAGCTGCGATTGATCTATCCTTCCTGGTGTTGATCATCTCCCAGTGTTCATCTCGGCGCCCACAAATCTGGTAGATAGTATCCTTGAGATCCTTGTAGTAGACTTCCCCAATGCGTCCCATGGCGATGTGAGCTGCCATGCTCTTTCCTAGACTCCAAGTTGGTGCATCAAAAGAAAACTCTATGGGCTCAGTGACTGGCATGAACATCCTTCCTGGAACTTGAACTTGAATCATCCAGCGCTCTTTTTCAGGTAAAGTGGTGTTGTAGGTTCCCGTGAAGCTTGGTACTCCTATGTTCAGGTATCTAGTGACTTCCTTCAAGTGTCGTCCAAAGGGTGTATCTTCATCCGGTTGCGTGAACTTGTTCCTTGCATCCGCCATCCTAAAGAGTAGAAAAGATGAGAGGTCAGAAGAGAAGAGAGTGAATAGTGATCTAGGTCTTTTAGCTTAGTGGTCGTGTCCTACAGTCAGCGTGTGCTCTGATACCATCTCTGTAGTGACCAGACCTCAAATGGTCTGATCTCTGTGCTCCGGTGTCATCCCTGGATCAGTAATGCTGACACCACACAGTACTCGGAGGATTTATAGCAGAGTAGCAATCACACACTTATTACATCAAGTGTCTCAAAAGAGAACTTATTACAATAAATATGGCTTAAGGCCATCTAATAACGATAACAGCGGAAGGCTTGGAAGATAAGTGAGTCCATCAACTCCAACGGCATCACTGAGTATAGAACCACGACCTAAAAACTCCTTAATCGTCGTCTGAAAAGTCTGCAACATTAACGTTGCAGCCAGAAAACGGGTCAGCACATGGAATATGCTGGCAAGGTAACACATAGAGAGTAATGGAATGAAACAGCTATACTACATGCATATTTGGCTGGTGGAAAGCTCTATAGTTACAGTTTTGCGTAAAGCCAATTTTTCCCTACTTCAAAGGAATAAAATTTAATTACTATCATGGTGGTTGTTAAACATTGAGAATGGTTGACAGCATCCTCAATCCCAATTAAGCATCATCATTAAACATAACCCAACAAAATTAATTTAGAGTAACATGTTGAGATTCACATGAAAATCTAGGTACTAGATACTCAAGATGTCCATAACCGGGGACACGGCTAACCATGATTAGTTTATTACACTCTGCAGAGGTTTGCGCACTTTTCCCCACAAGACTTGATCGCCTCCGTTTGGTTTCTCGCACTACATGGTGTTTGAGAAGACGGATGACCGAGACATAGTCTTTCAGAAGCGTTTGCACCTTACGATGGGTAGACCGTACCACCTACAACCCCTACATCTGCTAGTCTACCACTGTAAGAGTTCACACAACTTAGTCAACTATGCTAGAGCCCATAATAGCTTGTGGCTGCACACGGAAGTTTCTAGTATGAATAGTCTCATGATCCCTTTGAGCTTGGGTGGCGGTCCAAAAGAAAATAGGCAAGTCCTGGAATACCCAGGTGCCTCAATCCACCCAGATGTGTGTTTAAGTTGCCACCTTAGATAAACCATTAATTAACAATAAACCATTAATTAACAATCTCACATCTGTCATGGATATCACTCACCCAATCCACGTCTACTAGCATAGCATGGCATAATAAGCAAACGTAGAAGTAACTCCCAAAGGTTTGATAATAACAGGTAATAGGTACTACCTCATCTACTTCCCATCCCACAATTTAATTAGATCCTAATCATGCAATGTGTGAGGATTGATCTAATGCAATAAAACTGGGTAGTAGAAAAGGTATGATAAGTGTTACTTGCCTTGCTGATGATCCGCGAAACCTAACAATTCGAAGTAACAGGCGGCGCACTCTGGGTATTCTATCGCAGACAAACAAACAAGCATACAATAAGTACTCATCTAATGCACAGGAAAAACTCAAATAAGAGATCTAACCAAAAGGTTCATCTTAAGAACTCCGGTTGGCAAAAATAATCAAATCGAACGAAGCAACGAAAGTCAAACGGCGAAAGAAAACAACTTCGTCCTAGTAATCTAGATCTCGGGCAATTTTTACAATAGCAAAAACTTGTTTAAGTTGGTTAAACGGGTAGAGGGTTTCAAGACGAATCCCTAGGCGTTTGAATCGCCTGATTCCGATAAACAAGCGAAAAGTTATACTAAAACAAAAATCGGATCAAGAATCGCGATCAGAAAAATCGTGGATTTAATTCGAGAAAAAGAAAAACGACGAACGCCGAATTTTTTTCTCTTTTTTTTCGGCACGGAAAACGAGGCGCGACGAACCTCGGCGGCGAGATCCGGCGGCGGCGGGCGCGGCTTCTAGGGCGGCGGCGGCTTAGGGCCCCCGGGGCCGGGCCTCGGCTTATAAAGGCCTCCCGGGTCGGTGTCCAGGTCGGACACGGCCCGTTAAGTCGGTTCGTTTTTTTAATTATTCCGCTCGGAAGAAAAATAAAAAGAAATACTAAACGGACTCCAAAAATTTGAAATAAATTTTCACGGGCTTCTAAAATCAAGCCGCACAAGGTGAACATTTATTTGGGACCTAAATGCAATTTTGAAAAACGCACTTTTTCCTAAATTCAAATAAAACACCGAAAAACTCCGAAATAAAATCTTATTTGATTTTATTATTAAATCCTCAATATTTCTTTATTTTGGGAAAGTCATTTTATTCCCTCTCTCATATTTTTGTAATAGAAATAATTGACGATAAAATAATTAAAATCAAATGATCCTATTCTCAAAATTTGAGAAAACTCAAATATGAAAATAACGAAATCCGAAAATGATGAAATCCCCAACTCTCACCGTGGGTCATTGAGTTACATAGAATTTCTAGGATCAACCACAATGCAAAAATAAAATATGATATGCAGTGATGATCTAATGTATAACATTCCAAATTGAAAATTTGGGATGTTACAACATCCCCAAGATTAGGCTCTTGCCACTCCTTATTCCATAATCCATCAAATCTTTACCCAAAACTTGAAAACTTCACAACACAAAAACTCAACAGAAAATCTCATGAGCTCCGTTAGTATAAGAAAACAAACCACCACTTAAGGTACTGTAATGAACTCATTCTTTATTTATATTGTTGTTAAACCTACTGTATTCCAACTTCTCTATGGTTCATACCCTTCGATACTAGACATAGATGCATCAAAATAAGCAAACAACACACGAAAAACAGAATCTGTTAAAAATAGAACAGTCTGTAGTAATCTGTAGGTTTCGAATACTTCTGTAACCACAAAAATTCTGAAATAAACTGGTGGATTTGAGTAATTTGTCTATTAATCATATGCAAAAAGAATCAACCTAATCTCACTCTCCAGTAAAAAATGGCAGAAAATCTCGTGAGCGCTAAAGTTTCTGTTTTTTACAGCAAGATCTCTAAAGCTTCCCCCAAGTCTTCCCAAAGGTTCTACTTGACACAAAAACTAATTAAAAGCATAAAACCACATCTAAACAGAGTCTAGAGGAATTATTCATTGAATAACAGCAAGGAAAAATATTGGGTTGTCTCCCAACAAGCGCTTTTCTTTAAAGCCTTTTAGCTAGGCATTGATAATTTTAATGATGCTCACATGAAAGACAAGAATTGAAGCACAAAGAGAGCATCATAAAACATGTGACAAACACACTTAAGTCTAACATACTTCCTATGCATAGGTATTTTATAAGCAAACAAATTATCAAGGTGAACAAAAACTAGCATATGCAAGGAAGAATAAAGGAACAATAGCAATCTCAACATAACGAGAGGTGATTTTGTAACATGCAAATTTCTACAACCATATTTCCCTTTATCATAATAATTACATGTAGGATCATAATCAAATTCAACAATATAGCTATCACATACAATATTCCCAACATGATCCACATGCATGCAAAGTTGACACTCTTCCAAAATAGTGGGATTAACATTAACTAAAGTCATGACTTCTCCAAACCCACTTTTATCAAAAACTTCATAAGATTGAACATTCTCCAAACATGTGGGATCTAAATTTGAGACTCTTCCAAACCCACTTTCAATATTATTGCAAACATTATAATCAATCTCATATTCATCATGGGGCTTAAATAAATTTTCAATATCATAAGAAGAATCACCCCAATCATGATCATTGCAACAAGTAGCAGACATAGCAAAACTAGCATCCCCAAGCTTAGGGTTTTGCATATTATAAGCACAATTGACATTAATATAATTTATACTATCATCATTGAAATTATGCTTTCTATTCAAAGATCCATCGTGAATCACTCCATAAAGTACTTCATCACAATTTTCAGATTCACGATTTTCAAGCAAAACTTAATAAAGAAAATCTAGTGCACAAAACTCACTAGCAATTGGTTCATCATAATTGGATCTCTTAAAAAGATTAGCAAGCGGATGAGGATCCATAGATCTTAGGGTCTTTGTTTAGCAATAAATAAACACCTATTCCAACCAAACGAGCAAACGAGCCAAGTAAGACATCAAGGCAAACGAAAAGACGAACAGAAGAAGGGTGAATGAAACGGCAAGGGTGAAGTGGGGACGAGGAAAACGAGAGGCAAATGGCAAATAATGTAATGCGAAGGATAAGAGTTTGTGATGGGTACTTGGTATGTCTTGACTTGTGCGTAAACCTCCCCGGCAACGGCGCCAGAAATCCTTCTTGCTACGTCTTGAGCACTGTTTTGGTTTTCTCTTGAAGAGGAAAGGGTGATGCAGCAAAGTAGCGTAAGTATTTCCCTCAGTTTTTGAGAACCAATGTATCAATCCAGTAGGAGACTACACGCAAGTCCCTCGTACCTACACAAACAAATAAGAACCTCGCAACCAACATGATAAAGGGGTTGTCAAGCCCTTCACGGTCACTTACGAGAGTGAGATCTAATAGAGATAGTAATAAGATAAATATTTTTGGTATTTTTATGATAAATATTGAAAGTAAAGATTGCGAAATAAAATAGATTGGAAACTTATATGATAAAAGATAGACCCAGGGGCCATAGGCTGCACTAGTGGCTTCTCTCAAGATAGCATAAGTATTACGGTGGGTGAACAAATTACTGTCGAGCAATTGATAGAAAAGTGCATAATTATGAGAATATCTAGGCATGATCATGTATATAGGCATCACGTCCGCGACAAGTAGACCGAAACAATTTTGCATCTACTACTATTACTCCACACATCGACCGCAATCCAGCATGCATCTAGAGTATTAAGTTCTTAAGAACAAAGTAACACATTAGGCAAGATGACATGATGTAGAGGGATAAACTCAAGCAATATGATATAAACCCCATCTTTTTACCCTCGATGGCAACAATACAATACGTGCCTTCCTGCCCCTGCTGTCACTGGGAAAGGACACCGCAAGATTGAACCCAAAGCTAAGCACTTCTCCCATTGCAAGAAAGATCAATCTAGTAGGCCAAACCAAACTGATAATTCGAAGAGACTTGCAAAGATAACCAATCATACATAAAAGATTTCAGAGAAGAATCAAATATTGTTCATAGATAAACTTGATCGTAAACCCACAATTCATCGGATCTCGACAAACACACCGCAAAAAGAGTTACATCAAATAGATCTCCAAGAAGATCGAGGAGAACATTGTATTGATATCCAAAGAGAGAGAAGAAGCCATCTAGCTAATAACTATGGACCCGAAGGTCTGTGGTAAACTACTCACACATCATCGGAGAGGCTATGGTGTTGATCTAGAAGCCCTCCCTGATCGATTCCCCCTCCGGCGGAGCTTCGGAAAAGGCCCCAAGATGGGATCTCTTATGTTGCGGCGGTGGAAATAGGGTTTCATGGTGCTCCTAGATGTTTTCGGGGTATATTGATATATATATATAGGAGGAAGAAGTAGGTCGGTGGAGCCACGAGGGGCCCACGAGGGTGGGGGGCGCACTAAGGGGGGCAGGCGCACCTCCCTGCCTCGTGGCCTCCTCGTTGATTTCTTGACGTCCACTCCAGGTCCCCTGGATCACGTTTGTTCCAAAAATAACTGTCCCGAAGGTTTCATTCCGTTTGGATTCAGTTTGATATTCCTTTTCTGCGAAACACTGAAATAGGCAAAACAACATCAATGTGCACTAGGCCTTGGGTTAGTAGGTTAGTCCCAAAAATAATATAAAAGTGTAAAAATAAGCCCATTAACATCCAAAACAGATAATATAATAGCATGGAACAATCAAAAATTATTGATACGTTGGAGACGTATCAATAGGGCTCAATTCAAAAATCTCATCAACCAAGGTAGATGATGAGTGGTGGAATAATTTTTGTAGTTTCAAAAGCACTCAATTAATGCACTCTTTTTCCTCAAAAATTATGTTTACCAATGCATTAATTTTGTGTCAAACTTTGACCATCTACTCCCTCCATCTAGGTTAATAACTCATCTTTGGTTGTGCACCATGACCAAGGAGGGAAAAACAAGAGAACTTGATAACCCACAAGTATAGGGGATCGCAAGAGTTTTCAAGGGTAGAGTATTCAACCCAAATTTATAGATTCGACACAAGGGGAGCCAAAGAATATTTGAAGGTGTTAGTAGTTGAGTTTTCAATTCAACCACACCTAGAGATTAATTATCTGCAGCAAAGTGATCAGTAGCAAAGTAGTTTGATAGTAGTGACAACAGTAACGACAACAGTAATAGTGATAGTGATAGCAGTAATTTTGTAGCAAGTGTAACAGTCATGATAGCAGTAGTAACTTAGCAGAAACAATAATGGAAAGTTCGTAGGCATTGGGTCGGTGACTTGTTGGATGATATTCATCATGTGACAGTTATAACCTAGGGCGATACGACACTAGCTCCAGTTCATCGATATAATGTAGGCATGTATTCCGTAAATAGTCATACGTGCTTTATTAAAAGAACTTGCATGACATCTTTTGTCCTACCCTCCCATGGCAGCGGGGTCCATATTGGAAACTAAGGGATATTAAGGCCTCCTTTTAATAGAGAACCGGAACAAAGCATTAACACATAGTGAATACATGAACTCCTCAAACTACGGTCATCACCGGGAGTGGGCCCGATTGTTGTCACTCCGGGGTTGCCGGATCATAACATGTAGTAGGTGACTATAACTTGCAAGATCGGATCTAGAACATGGATATAATGATGATAACATAAACGGTTCAGATCTGAAATCATGGCACCCGAGCCAAAAGTGACAAGCATTAAGCATAGCAAAGTCATAGCAACATCAATCTAGGAACATAGTGGATACTAGGGATCAGGCCCTAACAAAACTAAATCGATTACATGATGAATCTCATCGAACTCCTCACCGACCAACGAGCCTACGAAGGAATTACTCACTCCCGGTGGGGAGCATCATGGAATTGGCGATGGAGAAGGGTTGGTGATGATGAAAACGAAGACCCCCCTCTCCGGAGCCCCAAACGGACTCCAGATCTGCCCTCCCGAGGAAGAACAGGGCTTTGCGGCGGCTCCGTCTCGTGGATCACGATAATTCTTTCTCTCTGATTTTTTCTCCAACAATAGGAATTTATAGTGTTGGTTTCAGGGTCAGCGGGGCCACCAGGTGGGTACAACCCACCTGGGCGTGCCAGGAGAGGGGGGCACACCCTGGTGGGTTGTGCCCACCCAGGGGCCCCTCTCCGGTTGGTCTTGGCTCCAGAAATTCTTATATATTATATAAAAATTCCTCAAAAAGTTTTGTTGCATTCTAAGAACTTTTATTTCTGCACAAAAACAACACCATGGTAGTTCTGCTGAAAACAACATCAGTCTGGGGTTAGTTTCATTCAAATCATGCAAATTAGAGTCCAAACCAAGAGGAAAAGCATGAGAAAAAGTAGATACATTGGAGATGCATCAACTCCCCCAAGCTTAAACCTTTGCTTGTCCTCAAGCAATTCAGTTGATAAACTGAAAGTGAGAAAGAAAAACTTTTACGAACTCTTTTGCTCTTGTTTGCATAAATAAGCTTAAATATCACCCTGGTTTTCAGCCAACATTATAACTAACCATGTCGACAATAACTCTTAAAGATTATAATGACTCATATCAATGACATAATCAGCTAGCGAGCAATAATAAGATATCTCAAACGGCAACATGTTGTCAAAACAACTATGATATAATGTGACAATAGTGGTATCTCGCTAGCCCTTTCTGAGACCGCAAAACATAAATGCAGAGCACCTCCAAAGTTCAAGCAGCGACTAAACACTGTAATTCATGGTAGAAAAGATCCAGTCATGATTTACCCAACATTAGCTACACACAATGCATAAATCATGACCGTTATGCTCTACTCAGTTTCTGGCGCTTATTTTAGAGGGTGATGACTCAACATAAAAGTAAATAGATAGTCCCTTCACAGAGGGAAGCAGTGATTTGCAGAGGTGCCAGAGCTCAATTTTTAAAACAGAGGTAAATGATATTTTGAGACATGCACCCTTCTCATTTACATCACGACCATCAGTTATCAACGTCTTCCATGCTAAGCACGCTAGTGGCGGTTCCCAAGTGATAAAAGTAAAGGTTTACCCCCCCTCCACCAACAATCACACTCAACGGCTTGTCCGAAACAACGGGTGCCGTCCATACCAACATCAGTCCCGGGGGAGTTTTGTTTAATTATTTGCATTTTTGAGTTCGGGACTAGGAATCCCTATTACCGCCCATTTTCTTGTGCGGTGGCGAGTGAATAAACACTTGACCTGAGAATAACCCGCTTAGCATGGAAGATACCGACCACCTCTTGTCACTCCATGAAGGATCCAGGCACACAAAACGGATAATTTTTAGAAGTTTTTAGAGGTGGCACATGCAAATTTACTTAGGATGGCATGGTAATACCGTATATAGGTAGGTATGGTGGACTCATCTGGAATAACTTTGGGTTTAAGGTTTTTCATGGACAAGCAGAATCCCCACTTAGTACAAGCGAAGGCTAGCAATTTAGATTCAGAAGCGGCCAGCTAGAGAGCAACAACGATCATAACCATGCATTATGCGTAAGTAACATTGGGCACCAGCATGCGTAGGATATGAACACCATGAACATAAACATTAAAGAGGCTATTTTGGTTTTGATTCAACTACATGCATGAA
This sequence comes from Triticum urartu, assembly GCF_003073215.2. Lineage (NCBI taxonomy): Eukaryota > Viridiplantae > Streptophyta > Magnoliopsida > Poales > Poaceae > Triticum > Triticum urartu. Next base: position 574,681,254 of record NC_053023.1, on the reverse strand, counting down.
CATGTACCAAGTCAAGCCACTTGAACATTCATAGGAGGATATCATATCATCATACTACATCACAATCATTTTAACGCTATGTTGATATCCAAGATAAATCATTATTAACTCCCAGCTACTTATCCATGGCATGAGAAACATTCATAGGCGGCTAGGGCAGGGCCGCGCGCCCCTCCCCCTCTAGTCCGAATAGGACAAGGAGAGGGGGGCGGCGCCCCCCTTTCCTTCCTCTCTCCCTCCTCTTTCCCCCCTTCTCCTAATCCAACAAGGAAGGGAGGGAGTCCTACTCCCGGTGGGAGTAGGACTCCTCCTAGCGCGCCTCCTCCTGGCCGGCCGCACCTCCCCCCTTGCTCCTTTATATACGGGGGCAGGGGGCACCCCATAGACACAACAATTGATTTGATCTTTTAGCCGTGTGCGGTGCCCCCTCTACCATAGTCCACCTCGATAATACCGTAGCGGTGCTTAGGCGAAGCCCTGCGTTGGTAGAACATCATCATCGTCACCATGCTGTCGTGCTAACGAAACTCTCCCTCAACACTCGGCTGGATCAGAGTTCGAGGGACGTCATCGGACTGAACGTGTGCTGAACTCGGAGGTGCCGTGCGTTCGGTACTTGATCGGTCGGATCGTGAAGACGTACGACTACATCAACCGCGTTGTGCTAACGCTTCCTCTTTTGGTCTACGAGGGTATGTGGACAACACTCTCCCCTCTCATTGCTATGCATCACCATGATCTTGCGTGTGCGTAGGAATTTTTTTGAAATTACTACGTTCCCCAACAGTGGCATCCGAGCCAGGTTTTATGCGTAGATGTCATATGCACGAGTAGAACACAAGTGAGTTGTGGGCGATATAAGTCATACTGCTTACCAGCATGTCATACTTTGGTTCGGCGGTATTGTTGGATGAAGAGGACCGGACCAAAATTACGCGTACGCTTACGCGGGACTGGTTCTATCGACGTTCTTTGCACACAGGTGGCTGGCGGGTGTCAGTTTCTCTAACTTTAGTTGAACCGAGTATGGCTACGCCCGGTCCTTGCGAAGGTTAAAACATCACCAACTTGACAAACTATCGTTGTGGTTTTGATGCGTAGGTAAGAATAGTTCTTGCTCAACCCGTAGCAGCCACGTAAAAACTTGCAACAACAAAGTAGAGGACGTCTAACTTGTTTTTGCAGGGCATGTTGTGATGTGATATGGTCAAGACATGATGCTAAATTTTATTGTATGAGATGATCATGTTTTGTAACCGAGTTATCGACAACTGGCAGGAGCCATATGGTTGTCGCTTTATTGTATGCAATGCAATCGCCCTGCAATGCTTTACTTTATCACTAAGCGGTAGCGATAGTCGTGGAAGCATAAGATTGGCGAGACGACAACGATGCTACGATGGAGATCAAGGTGTCGCGCCGGTGACGATGGTGATCATGACGGTGCTTCGAAGATGGAGATCACAAGCACAAGATGATGATGGCCATATCATATCACTTATATTGATTGCATGTGATGTTTATATTTTATGCATCTTATCTTGCTTTGATTGACGGTAGCATTATAATATGATCTCTCACTAAATTTCAAGATAAAAGTGTTCTCCCTGAGTATGCACCGTTGCCAAAGTTCGTCGTGCCCAGACAGCACATGATGATCGGGTGTGATAAGCTCTACGTCCATCTACAATGGGTGCAAGCCAGTTTTGCACACGCAGAATACTCAGGTTAAACTTGACGAGCCTAGCATATGCAGATATGGCCTCGGAACACTGAGACCGAAAGGTCGAGCGTGAATCATATAGTAGATATGATCAACATAGTGATGTTCACCATTGAAAGCTACTCCATTTGACGTGATGATCGGTTATGGTTTAGTTGATATGGATCACGTGATCACTTAGAGGATTAGAGGGATGTCTATCTAAGTGGGAGTTCTTAAGTAATATGATTATTTGAACTTAAATTTATCATGAACTTAGTACCTGATAGTATCTTGCTTGTCTATGTTATTTATATGTAGATGGCCCGTGCTGTTGTTCTGTTGAATTTTAATGCGTTCCTTGAGAAATCAAAGTTGAAAGATGATGGTAGCAATTACACGGACTGGGTCTGTAACTTGAGGATTATCCTCATTGCTGCATAGAAGAATTACGTCCTGGAAGCACCGCTAGGTGCCAAACCTACTACAGAAGCAACACCAGATGTTATGAACGTCTAACAGAGCAAACCTGATGACTACTCGATAGTTCAGTGTGCCATGCTTTACGACTTAGAACCGGGACTTCAACGATGTTTTGAACGTCATGGAGCATATGAGATGTTCCAAGAGTTGAAGTTAATATTTCAAAAGAATGCCCGGATTGAGAGATATGAAGTCTCCAATAAGTTCTACAACTGCAAGATGGAGGAGAATAGTTCTGTCAGTGAGCATATACTCAAGATGTCTGGGTACTGCAATCACTTGATTCAACTAGGAGTTAATCTTCCGGATGATAGCGTCATTGACAGAATTCTTCAATCAGTGCCACCAAGCTACAAAAGCTTCGTGATGAAATATAACATGCAAGGGATGTATAAGACGATTCCCGAGCTCTTCACAATGCTAAAGGCTGCGGAGGTAGAAATCAAGAAGGAGCATCAAGTGTTGATGGTCAATAAGACCACCAGTTTCAAGAAAAAGGGCAAAGGGAAGAAGAAGGGGAACTTCAAGAAGAACAACAAACAAGTTGATGCTCAAGAGAAGAAACCCAAGTCTGGACCTAAGCCTGAGACCGAGTGCTTCTACTGCAAGCAGACTGGTCACTGGAAGCGGAACTGCCCCAAGTATTTGGCGAATAAGAAGGATGGCAAGGTGAACAAAGGTATATGTGATATACATGTTATTGATGTGTACCTTACCAGAGATTGCAGTAGCACCTGGGTATTTGATACTGGTTCTGTTGCTAATATTTGCAACTCAAAACAAGGACTACGGATTAAGCGAACACTAGCCAAGGATGAGGTGACGATGCGCGTGGGAAATGGTTCCAAAGTCAATGTGATCGCCGTCGGCACGCTACCTCTACATCTTCCTTCAGGATTAGTATTAGACCTAAATAATTGTTATTTGGTGCCAGCGTTGAGCATGAACATTATATCTGGATCTTGTTTGATATGAGACGTTTATTCATTTAAATCATAGAATAATGGTTGTTCTATTTATATGAGTAATATCTTTTATGGTCATGCACCCTTGAAGAGTGGTCTATTTTTGATGAATCTCGATAGTAGTGATACAAATATTCATAATGTTGAAGCCAAAAGATGCAGAGTTAATAATGATAGTGCAACTTATTTGTGGCACTGCCGTTTAGGTCATATCGGTGTAAAGTGCATGAAGAAATCCATAATGATGGACTTTTGGAACCACTTGATTATGAATCACTTGGTACTTGCGAACCGTGCCTCATGGGCAAGATGACTAACACCGTTCTCCAGAACTATGGAGCGAGCAACTGATTTATTGGAGATCATACATACTGATGTATGTGGACCAATGAATATTGAGGCTCGCGGCGGGTATCATTATTTTCTCACCTTCACAGATGATTTGAGTAGATATGGGTATATCTACTTAATGAAACATAAGTCTGAAACATTTGAAAAGTTCAAACAATTTCAGAGTGAAGTTGAAAATCATTGTAACAAAAAAATAAAGTTTCTACAATCTGATCATGGAGAAGAATATTTAAGTTACGAGTTTGGTCTACATTTGAAACAATGCGGAATAATTTCACAACTCACGCCACCCGGAACACCACAGCGTAATGGTGTGTCCGAACGTCGTAATCGTACTTTACTAGATATGGTGCGATCTATGATGTCTCTTACTGATTTATCACTATCATTTTGGGGTTATGCTTTAGAGACGGCCGCATTCACGTTAAATAGGGCACCATCAAAATCCGTTGAGACGACGCCTTATGAACTGTGGTTTGGCAAGAAACCAAAGTTGTCGTTTCTTAAAGTTTGGGGCTGCGATGCTTATGTGAAAAAGCTTCAACCTGATAAGCTCGAACCCAAATCGGAGAAATGTGTCTTCATAGGATACCCAAAGGAGACTGTTGGGTACACCTTCTATCACATATCTGAATGCAAGACATTCGTTGCTAAGAATGGATCCTTTCTAGAGAAGGAGTTTCTCTCGAAAGAAGTGAGTGGGAGGAAAGTAGAACTTGATGAGGTAACCATACCTGCTCCCTTATTGGAAAGTAGTTCATCACAGAAACCAGTTCCTGTGACGTCTATACCAATTAGTGAGGAAGTTAATGATGATGATCATGGAACTTCAGATCAAGTTGTTACTGAACCTGTAGGTCAACCAGAGTAAGATCCGCACCAGAGTGGTACGGTAATCCTGTTCTGGAGGTTATGTTACTAGACCATGACGAACCTATGAACTATGAAGAAGCGATGGTGAGCCCAGATTCCGCAAAATGGCTTGAGGCCATGAAATCTGAGATGGGATCCATGTATGAGAACAAAGTGTGGAATTTGGTTGACTTGCCCATTGATCGGCAAGCCATTGAGAATAAATGGATCTTCAAGAAGAAGACTGACGTTGACGGTAATATTACTGTCTATAAAGCTCGACTTGTTGCGAAAGGTTTTTGACAAGTTCAAGGGATTGACTATGATGAGACCTTCTCACCCGTAGCGATGCTTAAGTCTGTCCGAATCATGTTAGCAATTGCTGCATTTTATGATTATGAAATTTGGCAAATGGATGTAAAAAATGCATTCCTGAATGGATTTCTAGAAGAAGAGTTGTATATGATGCAACCGGAAGGTTTTGTCGTTCCAACGGGAGCTAACAAAGTGTGCAAGCTCCAGCGATCCATTTATGGACTGGTGCAAGCCTCTCGGAGTTGGAATAAACGCTTTGATAGTGTGATCAAAGCATTTGGTTTTGTACATACTTTTGGAGAAGCCTGTATTTACAAGAAAGTGAGTGGGAGCGCTGTAGCATTTCTGATATTATATGTGGATGACATATTGTTGATTGGAAATGATATAGAATTTCTGGATAACATAAAGGGATACTTGAATAAGAGTTTTTCAAGGAAAGACCTCAGTGAAGCTGCTTATATATTGGGCATCAAGATCTATAGAGATAGATCAAGACGCTTAATTGGACTTTCACAAAGCACATACCTTGACAAAGTTTTGAAGAAGTTCAAAATGGATCAAGCAAAGAAAGGGTTCTTGCCTATGTTACAAGGTGTGAAGTTGAGTAAGGCTCAATGCCCAACCACTGCAGAAGATAGAGAGAAGATGAAAGATGTTCCCTATGCTTCAGCCATAGGCTCTATCATGTATACAATGCTGTGCACCAGACCTGATGTGTGCCTTGCTATAAGTTTAGCAGGGAGGTACCAAAGTAATCTAGGAGTGGATCACTGGACAACGGTCAAGAACATCCTGAAATACCTGAAAAGGACTAAGGATATGTTTCTCGTTTATGGAGGTGACAAAGAGCTCATTGTAAATGGTTACGTTGATGCAAGCTTTGACACTGATCCGGACGATTCTAAATCGGAAACCGAATACGTGTTTACATTGAACGGTGGAGCTGTCAGTTGGTGCAGTTCTAAACAAAGCGTCGTGGCGGGATCTACGTGTGAGGCGGAGTACATAGCTGCTTCGGAAGCAACAAATGAAGGAGTCTGGATGAAGGAGTTCATATCCGATCTAGGTGTCATACCTAGTGCATCGGGTCCAATGAAAATCTTTCGTGACAATACTGGAGCAATTGCCTTGGCAAAGGAATCCAGATTTCACAAGAGAACCAAGCACATCAAGAGACGCTTCAATTCAATCTGGGATCTAGTCCAGGCGGGAGACATAGAAATTTGCAAGATACATACGGATCTCAATGTTGCAGACCCGTTGACTAAGCCTCTTCCATGAGCAAAACATGATCAGCACCAAGGCTCCATGGGTGTTAGAATCATTACTGTGTAATCTAGATTATTGACTCTAGTGCAAGTGGGAGACGGAAGGAAATATGCCCTAGAGGCAATAATAAAGTTATTATTTATTTCCTTATATCATGATAAATGTTTATTATTCATGCTAGAATTGTATTAACCGGAAACATAATACTTGTGCGAATACATAGACAAATAGAGTGTCACTAGTATGCCTCTACTTGACTAGCTCATTGATCAAAGATGGTTATGTTTCCTAGCCATAGACATGAGTTGTCATTTGATTAACAGGATCACATCATTAGGAGAATGATGTGATTGACTTGACCCATGATAACCCACAAGTATAGGGGATTGCAACAGCTTTCGAGGGTAGAGTATTCAACCCAAATTTATTGATTCGACACAAGGGGAGCTAAAGAATATTCTCAAGTATTAGCAGATGAGTTGTCAATTCAACCACACCTGGAAACTTAGTATCTACAGCAAAGTGTTTAGTAGCAAAGTAATATGATAGTGATAGTAACGGTAACAAAAGAGTAACGAAAGCAAAGTAATGTTTTTGGTATTTTGTAGTGATTGTGACAATAGCAACGGGAAAGTAAATAAGCGTAAACCAATATATGGAAAGCTCGTAGGCATTGGATCAATGATGGATAATTATGCCGGATGCGGTTCATCATGTAACAGTCATAACATAGGGTGACACAGAACTAGCTCCAATTCGTCAATGTAATGTAGGCATGTATTCCAAATATAGTCATACATGCTTATGGAAAAGAACTTGCATGACATCTTTTGTCCTACCCTCCCATGGCAGCGGGGTCCTAATGGAAACTAAGGGATATTAAGGCCTCCTTTTAATAGAGAACCGGAACAAAGCATTAGCACATAGTGAATACATGAACTCCTCAAACTACGGTCATCACCGGTAAGTATCCCGATTATTGTCACTTCGGGGTTAACGGATCATAACACATAATAGGTGACTATAGACTTGCAAGATAGGATCTAGAACTCTCGTATATTGATGAAAACATAATAGGTTCAGATCTGAAATCATGGCACTCGGGCCCTAGTGACAAGCATTAAGCATAGCAAAGTCACATCAACATCAATCTCAGAACATAGTGGATACTAGGGATCAAACCCTAACAAAACTAACTCGATTACATGGTGAATCTCATCCAACCCATCACCGTCCAGCAAGCCTACGATGGAACTACTCACGCACGGCGGTGAGCATCATGAAATTGGTGATGGAGGATGGTTGATGATGATGACGGCGACGAATCCCCCTCTCCGGAGCCCCGAACGGACTCCAGATCAGCCCTCCCGAGAGGTTTTAGGGCTTGGCGGCGGCTCCATATCGTAAAACGCGATGATTTCTTCTCTCTTATTTTTTCTCCCTGAAAGCAGTTATATAGAGTTGGAGTCGGGGGGTTTCCAGGGGGCCCACGAGGTAGGGGGCGCGCCCTGCGGGGCGGGGGGGGGGGGGCGCCCCCCCCCTCGTGAGAAGGGTGGGGGCCCCCTGGTCTTCATCTTTGACGAGGATTTTTTATTATTTATTGTAAGATATTTCATGGAGTTTCAGGTCATTCCGAGAACTTTTGTTTTCTGCACATAAAACAACGTCATGGCAATTCTGCTGAAAACAGCGTCAGTCCGGGTTAGTTCCATCATTCAATCATACAAGTTAGAGTCCAAAAACAAGGGGCAAAAGTGGTTTGGAAAAGTAGATACGGGAACGATATCACTCCCAAGCTTAAACCCTTTGCTTGTCCTCAAGCAATTCAGTTGACAAACTGAAAGAAATAAAGAAAAACTTTTACAAACTCTGTTTGCTCTTGTTGTTGTAAATATGTCAAGCTAGCATTCAAGTTTTCAGCAAAGATTATAACTAACCACATTTGCAATAATTCTCAGGTCTCATGATTACTCATATCAATAACATAATCAACTAGCAAGCCATAATAATAAATCTCGGATGACAACACTTTCTCAAAACAATCATAATATGATATAACAAGATGGTATCTCGCTAGCCCTTTCTGAGACCGCAAAACATAAATGCAGAGCACCTTTAAAGATCAAGGACTGACTAGACATTGTAATTCATGGTAAAAGAGATCCAATCATAGTCACACCCAATATAAATTAATAGTAATGAATGCAAATGACAGCGTGCTCTCCAACTGGTGCTTTTTAATAAGAGGGTGATGACTCAACATAAAAGTAAATAGATAGGCCCTTCGCAGAGGGAAGCAGGGATTTGTTGTGGAGGTGCCAGAGCTCGGTTTTGAAATAGAGGTGAATAACATTTTGAGCAGTATACTTTCATTGTCAACATAACAACCAAGAGATGGCGATATGTTCCATGCTACACACATTATAGGCGGTTCCCAAACAGAATGGTAAAGTTTATACTCCCCCTCCACCAACAAACATCAATGCATGGCTTGCTCGAAACAACGAGTGCCTCCAACATACATCAGGTCCCAGGGGGAGTTTTGTTTGCAATTATTTTGATTTAGTTTGCATAAAGCATGGGACTGGGCATCCCGGTGACCAGCCCTTTATCTCGTGAGTGAGGAGCGGAGTCCACTCCTCTTGAGAATAACCCTCCTAACATGGAAGATACAGACAACCCTAATTGATACATGAGCTATTCGAGCATACAAAACAGGATGATTATTTGAAGGTTTAGAGTTTGGCACATACAAATTTACTTGGAACGGCAGGTAGATACCACATATAGGAAGGTATAGTGCACTTATGTGGAATAACTTTGGGGTTTAAGGAGTTTGGATGCACAAGCAGTATTCCCGCTTAGTACAGGTGAAGGCTAGCAAAAGACTGGGAAGCGACCAACTAGAGAGCGACAACATCCATGTACATGCATTAAAATTAATGAACATTGGATGCAAGCATGAGTAGGATATAATCCACCATGAACATAAATATCGTGAAGGCTATGTTGATTTGTTTCAACTACATGCGTGAACATGTGCCAAGTCAAGTCACTTAAATCATTCAGAGGAGGATACCACCCTATCATACCACATCATAACCATTTTAATAGCATGTTGGCACGCAAGGTAAATCATTATAACTCATAGCTAATCAAGCATGGCACAAGCAACTATGACCTCTAATTGTCATTGCAAACATGTTTATTCATAACAAGCTGAATCAAGAACGATGAACTCATCATATTTACAAAAACAAAAGAGGTTGAGTTCATACCAGGTTTTCTCATCTCAGTTAGTCCATCATATATCATCATAATTGCCTTTCACTTGCACGACCGAACGATGTGAATAATAATAAGAGTGCATGTGCATTGGACTAAGCTGGAATCTGCGAGCATTCAATAAACAGGAGAAGACAAGGCAATATGGGCTCTTTTGTCAGATAAACAATAATGCATGTAAGAGCCACTTCAACAATTTAATCATGGTCTTCTCCTACCGACCCCCAAAGAAAAGAAAAGAAACAAAACTATTTACACGGAAAAACTCCCAACAAGCAAAAGAAGAACGGGAAATATTTTTGGGTTTTGTTTTTAATTACTACTACAAGCATGGAAAGTAAATTAATTAAAAGCTACAACTAATTTTTTTGGTTTTTCTTAAGGTTTATCAAACACACAAGAAGAAAGCATAAAATAAAATAAACTAGCATGGATGATACAATGAAAAAGTATGAGCACCGACATCTGGCAATGAGTGTGTGTGAACATAAATGTAATGTCGGTGAGAAATATGTACTCCCCCAAGCTCAGGCTTTTGGCCTAATTTGGTCTATGGCCAAGGCTGGCCTGGCTGATATCCATAATAATAGTTGTTGGGGTCGTACTGTGATGCAGCAGCTATCGCCTCCTGAGCTACAGCGGGGCGACGAGCAGCCTCTGCTCTCCTCTCGTACTCATCTGCCTCCTCTCTGCTAATAGCATATCCTCCTCTTACCTGATAATCAAAGAAAGCAGGAGTCGAGAGAGTAATATGGACAACACGGCATCTGTCAAAGATTAATCGGTACTGGAGAGGCGATTGGTTCCTCTCAACAAAATGGTGAGAAACCATAGAATCAAAATCTAAATAAGAAGGAGGCAACTCCATGTCTCCTTCACGAACGTCTATCTCAAAAAATTTAGCTAAGCAGGTTGCATAAATTCCTCCAAAGAAATCTCCATTATGTCTATTATGATGCAACCTACGAGCTACAATGGCTCCCATATGATAAGATTGGTCTCCTGACACAACACTCTTGAGAATGCTAAGGTTAGGGACACACATGTGACATGCTTCATCCTTAGCATTTATGCACCTACTGTCACGCCCTCGATGCGGCTATATCTCCCACGTGTCGAAGCATGACTTAGAGGCATAACCACATTGAAAGCAATGTCGCAAGTGAGGTAATCTTCACAACAACCCATGTAGTACAATAAGGGAAAAAATACATAGTTGCCTTACAATCGCCACTTCACACAATACATGAATAAAGCATTACATCATCCAGATACAAACAAGGTCCGACTACGGAACCAAAATAAAAGAAGACTACCCCAAATGCTACACAGATCCTCGATCATCCCAACTGGGCTCCACTACTGATCAACTGGAAATGAAACAACACAAAGAACGAGATCTTCATCGAGCTCCACCTTGAGCTCGGTTGAGTCACCTGCATGGTATCATCGGCACCTACAAACTGGTTTTTGGAAGTATCTGTGAGTCATGGGGACTCAACAATCTCACACCCTCACGATCAAGACTATTTAAGCTTATGGGTAGGGAAAAGGTATGAGGTGGAGCTGCAACAATCGACTAGCATATTTGGTGGCTAACATACGCAAATGAGAGCGAGAAGAGAAGGCAAAGGCACGATCGATGAACTATGATCAAGAAGTGATCCTAGAACAACCTACGTTCAAGCATAACTCCAACACCGTGTTCACTTCCCGGACACCACCGGAAAGAGACCATCACGGCTACACACGCGGTTGATGCATTTTAATTAAGATAAGTTTCAGGTTTTCTACAACCCGACATTAACAAATTCCCATATGCCCATAACCGCGGGCATGACTTTCGAAAGTTCAAATCCCTGCAGGGGTGTCCCAACTTAGCCCATCACAAGCTCTCACGGTCTACGAAGGATATTCCTTCTCCCAGGAAGACCCGATCAGGCTTGGAATCCCGGTTACAAGACATTTCGACAATGGTAAAACAAGACCAGCAAAGCCACCCAGATGTGTCGACAAATCCCGATAGGAGCTGCACATATCTCGTTCTCAGGGCACACCGGATGAGCAAGACGTCAGGTAGGCCAGCCCAGAGTTGCCCCTGGTAGCCCCAGACATCGCTCAGTTGGACCAACACTTAGAGAAGCACTGGCCCGGGGGGGGGGTTAAATAAAGATGACCCTTGAGCCGGCCGACCCAAGGGAAAGAAAAGGCTAGGTGGCAAATGGTAAAACCAATGTTGGGCCTTGCTGGAGGAGTTTTATTCAAGGCGAACTGTCAAGGGGTTCCCATTATAACCCAACCGTGTAAGGAACGCAAAATCAAGGAACATAACACCGGTATGACGGAAACTAGGGCGACAAGAGTGGAACAAAACACCAGGCATAAGGCCGAGCCTTCCACCCTTTACCAAGTATATAGATGCATTAATTAAATAAGAGATATTGTGATTTCCCATCAAATATCCATGTTCCAAACATGGAACAAACTCCAATCTTCACCTGCAACTAACAACTCTATAAGAGGGGCTGAGCAAAGCGGTAACATAGCCAAAGAATGGTTTGCTAGGACAAGGTGGGTTAGAGGTTTGGCATGGCAATATGGGAGGCATGATAAGTAAGTGGTAGGTATCGTAGCATAGGCATAGCAATAGAGCGAGCATCTAGCAAGCAAAGATAGAAGTGATTTCGAGGGTATGGTCATCTTGCCTGCAAAGTTCTCTGAGAAGATGAAAGCTTGAACCTCGAACATGAACTCATCTCCCGGCTCTACCCAAAACAAGAACACAAGCAAAGGGAGAACAATCAACCACGTGCAATGCACAAACAACATGATGAAAAACATGTCATGAAGTGCGGGATCCAATATGCGATGTAGATGCAAGATTTGGAAAGGAATGATTGATCCTGGCCTCAACTTGGAAAACCAAGACTGCCACTGGAAAGGTGGGTTGATTTCGGTTGAAATCGATATAAAGATCACTGGAACCGGATGCACGGTTTGGAAATGACAAGCAAAACAAATGTGGCACCGGTCTGCGATTAACAGCACGAGACCATCTAAATGCATCAAGAACAACATGCTACAGCATTCTAACATATCAACAAAATACATGGCAGGGATCCACTCAAGATTCTTGAGAAAAGATGAAGACTGAGGTATGGCTAATTCACTCAACAACAGGGTCAAACAAGCATGGCAAAAGTGCAAAAGATAACAGGTTACAGACTTAGTGAAATTAACATCAAGTCAGGAATTTAACATCAGGAAGCAATGTTTAGAGCATGATAACTACATGTTATAGGAACATATCATGGAAAAGAAATGCATGGCATGAAGCTACTCAAAGCATACAACAAAAGTCCCTTAGTGACCATAAGCCAAAAGGGATCAGAAAATACAATTTCAACCACGTGAACATAGCAATTAACGTTAACAGATTCAGACTTAGTGAAAAACTGGAACATGGCAAAACAGATATCAAGTAGGCATGTTTACGGGCTCGATGCACTCACTACAAGGCATTGCATGACAAACTAAGCATACACCCAGCAAGTAGACATGGCATAGAAGTTATACATGGCAAGAACAACAACATAGCATGCATAGATCAACAATAACAAGCTCGGCAAAATCGCTAAACATGTTAACAATCTGCCAGGAACATTTTATAGCAAAAGTAGAGCTCGATTGACTCGAGCTAGGGTGCTCCAAAAATGCAAACAAAGACATGGATGAATAGAGCACCACAATATCTACAAAACATCCTTACTAATCATGCTCAAAAGATGCACGGACCACTCGGAAACAACATGAACATATGGCATAAAAATAAGGACAGCGCAGAGACTTAGAATATCTCTAAGTCCCTGAAATCAGCAACATTAAGTAAGCTACTTTGCATGCTTGTGCTAGTCACCACAGAGATCACAAAAATACATGGCATACACCTCTGTAAAGATGGCATGGCATACTTCAAAACACATGTAGAACTCAAGATCATAGCATGCACACATTAATCATGGCAAAAATGACAAAAGTGCATTTGCTGATAACAGATCTGAAACTAAAATCACATAGCCCTCTTCCAACAGCATTTCGGGCATCAAGATGAGCTCAAATGAAAATGATGCAATGAGATGAAATGGATTACTCGTCGAGATGAACATTTCGATATGCTACACGCGTGAATCGGAGCAATGGTTGCAAAGATATGACATGTCAATGTATGCAAAAAATACTGGGATCTGGGGACTTAGCAGAATATCACATGAGCGCGGATCACTAAAAGACGTTCAGGGCGAGGTTTAGGCGGGCGCTCACCTAGCGGGCCTGGCCCAGGAAGCGGAGGAGGCTAGGCAGAGGCGGGCCGGCCAGTGCTGCGCTGGGCCTTGACGCTGGATCTGGGCCCACACGAGCGGTCAACGGAGGCGCGCACGGATCGGCAAGATCGGGCTCCTCCCGATCCATGGCGGTGGCGGCGCTGGAGGACTCCGACGACGGGGATGGCCGAAGCCGCGGCGGGCGGTGCCGGATCTTGGCGCAGGCAGCGGAGGAGAGCGCAACGGCTTGGGTCCCGCGCGAGGGTGCAGATCCAAGGAGGCGCCGCGGTGGCGGTGTGCTCCGGCGATGCGGCTGGCGTAGTCCGGCGAGGTCCTGCTCCGGCCGGCGAGGATGCGGAGTCGGCGAGCGGCGCAGAGCGATCCGAGGCGCGAGGTGGCGGCGCACACGCGGGATCTGGCGGCAGCGGAGATGGGCTTCGCGGGCTCGCCCCGGGCTTGGGCAGGCCGCGCGGCTAGGAGGTGTGGGGAGGACAGGTGGCGTGCGGCAGTTGGCCTGGAGCGGCAGCGGAGATGACGTGTCGCCTCCGGATTGGCCAGAGCGACGTGGTGGCAGGATGGCCGCGTCCGCCGGCGAGATGGACATGTCCGGCGGCGCGGTGGAGAAGATGGCTAGGGTTTCAACCGCGAAAAATGCGGGAGGCACACATATTTATAGGTAGAGGGAGCTAGGAGGATCCAGATGAGGTGCGGTTTGCGGCCACGCGGTCGTGATCGAATGGCCTAGGTGATGGAGGAGGTTTAGGTGGGTTTTGGGCCACTTTGGAGAGGTGTTGGGCTGCAACACACAAAAGGCCTTTTCGGTCCCTCGGTTAACCGTTGGAGTATCAAACGAAGTCCAAATGGCAGGAAACTTGACAGGCGGTCTGCCGGTAGTAAACCAAGGCCACATGACAAGTCTCGGTCCAATCCGAAAACGTTTAACACCCGCACACGAAAAGAGGTAGAAAGTAACACCGGAGGACATAGGAGCGCCGGATTGCAAAACGGACAACGGGGAAAATGCTCGGGTACATGAGACGAACATGTATGCAAATGAAATGCACATGATGACATGATATGCAATGCATGACATGCAAGCAATGACAAGGCAACAACAACGAATAACTGGAAGACACCTGGCACATCGGTCTCGGGGCATTACAACACTCCACCACTACGAGAGGATCTCGTCCCGAGATCTAGAATGGCACCGAAGGGAAAAACGGAAGAGAAAGAGAAGAGGTAAAACTAAGTTGCTTCTTTGACAAACGAGTGAGACCAAAGAACCTTGAAACGGTTAAGCCATTTCGAGAAAAGAATGCAACGGGGATGAATGAAGTTGAAAGCACTCCGTAAGAAAAGAGGAACAAGGATCATTACTAGAACCTTGTAGGTTGGAAAAAACATAAGAATGAAGGTTGCAATGAACAAGAAGCACATGCAAGCACTCCGGTTGAAACAAGAAGCACACGAAATGATAAAGATCAATTACGACAACACTCCGATTGGAAATGGAAGGAATTGAACATGATCTTGACAAGATGAGAGGATACTTGAAAAGAGCACACGACACTCCGGTTAAAAGGATAAGCACGAAAAGAACATGGTCTTGACAAAACAAGAAGATGGGTTGAAGAGTGCAACATCATAATGCCTCTGGAACGAAAGAATCGAAGATAGATAGTTGAAATAAAAGAATGGAGAAGAAAATGCCAAATTTTGCCACAAAAGAGCTTGAAAAGGCATCCTTAGGACAAGGGTCGAACGGAGATGTTGGAAAACCAGCAACGAAAAGAACAAGGTTTTAGTGGGCTTATGGAGAACATCTCAAAACTAAGAGGTGAAATTCTGCCACTAACGGAAACAATAGATTGGATTGGTATGAACAAGAAGACGAGGAACTTATTTCATCAGGAGGATAAATGAAGAACTTGGATCATTTATAAGCACCATAAATAGCAACAATCCTTAGGGAAGGCTTTAGGTGAAACATAACCCATGATACTCCAATGAAGAGATTGATGGGTTTAAAAATCTCATTCCTGACAACTTTTGAATCATGAAACATGAACTCAAATTATCAAGAATGGCATAATACCACCTCCAATGATATGGAAGAAAGAATTACACTCCGGATTGCAAGATTAAGAATGCTTGAGCTCCTTAGAAAAGAATCTCGATGAACACTCCGAGAATGAATTAAATCCTTGGTGAACCATCATGTAGAACCTCCATGAAGAACTCCGGTTACAAAAAGATGATCACACGAAAGGAAAGAGAAGTTGAGAACACAAGGTAAAACCTTGCAATGATTTAGATGAATCTCTATGGTGATATAATTGAAATAACTTGGAGCTCTAGAAAATAAAGATGAACAAAAGGAATCAAGAATTTGATGGACCTCCGGAATAAGGAATTGAATTGACTCGATGAAACAAAAATAAGAATTACATTATGCTTATCCTTCACCAATTTAAATTGATGAAAAACAATGGATTTGGCATACTACTTATTCTCATAGAAAAAATTAAGATGGATATAGCGCAAACTTGAGAAGGTCTTCGATGATCCACCAATAGGATGAAGAACGGATGAATCTGTATGACAACGCAGGAGAAGAACTCTTGAACGAACCACCGTAAGAATTGAAAACGATCAAGGAAAAGATAGAGAAACACCAAGAAGAATTAGCACATGAACGAAGATGCTTGAGGGGATTTGATACAAGTGAACGAAAGTTAACGAGCTGATTAGAGAAAACTTGAATGATGCACCGGTATGATTGAAGAACGAGAGCTGAAAGCTGGGAATGGATAACCCCGCAATGATGGTCTTCGAAGAATCAAACTGGAAAGACTCCTGAAATGCTCCGGATGGGTGAAAAGAATTCTCACAATCGAAAACAATTATGAGAGGATGGCATAAGGCTAGCACCATGAATCTTTGGGAGAACGGATAAAATTTGGAGGAAAAACTCTTCTTCGGTCTTCAAATGTTGAGAATGACGACGAGAAAACACCACCATGAATTGTTGAGATACTCCGGGATGAAAAATAGAAAGGTTGAACCAACTATGAAAAGAATTAGACCGATCTTGGTGAAAGGCATTAGACTGATGATAATTCATTCTTACGTCAAATTTTGAAAAAGAAATGAGAATAACTCCGAGAAGATAAGAAGAGTCAGGTAAGATCCTGGGAAAAGACCTGTGGGTTAGGGACCACTCAAAACAAACACCGTTAAACGATTGCTTGAAAAGAGAGATTCTACCGGTTGAATTTGAATGGCTTGAATGAGATAACATCCTCGAAAGAGCTTGAACGAAAGCATAGTGTAAGCACGAATCTTCGGGATATCTTGAGCACTCCGGAACAATTGAATAGCGAGAAATGACTGAATATGAGGTGCACCGGCAAGAGAAGGTATTGAAACGAGGAAAAAGGATATGATCAACAAAGCTTGATTTGAATCCACCAGAGAAGGAAAAGAATGAAGAATGATGAACTAATAGAGTATCTTCAAGAGAATCACCGGGTAAGAACATTGACGGAAAAAGAATGGAGAGACTTCCCATCGATAAGATGGATACTTGATTAAGATATCTGAGTCCTTGAAGAAAAAAATGGGTGGGTGGGTGGGAAAACAAAGACAACTTGGGACGGATGAGACAAACACCGTTGAGAAGAACTGATAATAGATCTTGCGAATGTTGACAAGATTGGATCCACTTGAAGAGGAGCACACCGGTTGAAAAAGAATTAACATGACAAACTCGATGATTGAGAGGGATTAGTATTCACATAGAAATATGAGAACACCACTTAGGTAAGGTATGGAATCAACATTTGACTTCGAAGCAACTCGAATACCACAATCAAAACAAAACAAGGATTGGCTTGCAAAATAAGCCGAAACAAACATATGATAGAGATTTCGTCCGAAGTTTTTGAAGTGGGGCCTACACGGGCTCGATCGTACATCACCATCATGTACAAGGTAGTGCACATGACATACGAAGCGTCCTTGAGTCAGCATAGCCAAGGACTCTTTAATACACAACGAGACCACTGTAAAACCAACCGTGGATAGGCGGACCACTAGACGTCGAACCCCAATTTCATATCATATATCCGTCGGAAAGATATCCTAAGAGCTACTTGAATTCCCACTTATAAACTCCCGAAACTTTCTGGTTATGCAATCAGGTGTTGGGGATACAGGGGAAGGATAATATCTCACCCAAAACTAGCAATCCTACATCCAGTTGTATCCATCCTTCAACACATAACCAAGAAACCTTCGGAAATCATTTACCTCAACCTTCGAAAAGCATCCGTTATATGAGTTATGGCAATACTCCCGAACTCCCGCCCCAGTACTGGGTGGCATCGAGGTTATCTCACCAACAACTGCATAAAAGAGATTTTCGATGTCGGTGAAACTCAGGTATTCCAGAACTCCAACGATAAAATTGTGACGACAACACCTCGGAGCTCAACTCCCCGGGACACTGCCACAACCCCTAAATATCAGGAGCCACCAAGAACAATGTTCTCGTCACAAAACCATCGGAACGATTCCAAGATACCTGCATGATCCTAATTTTTTTAGTGAAATTTGAGAAGAGAAGAGTCAAAACTCTACGTCAGGATGCCTCACCAGAGCGACGAAGGGACTGACGAGTAAAAAGAATCCTACTCTCCGATATATATAATCCTAAATGACTCAAAACATTTTTCTAGACTCAACAACGCCAGTGATTCGATCAAGCATTGGCTCCTAAGGTCGGGGAAGGCTCTGATTACCAACTTGTCACGCCCTCGATGCGGCTATATCTCCCACGTGTCGAAGCACGACTTAGAGGCATAACCGCATTGAAAGCAATGTCGCAAGTGAGGTAATCTTCACAACAACCCATGTAATACAATAAGGGAAAAGGTACATAGTTGTCTTACAATCTCCACTTCAAACAATACATGAATAAAGCATTACATCATCCAGATACAAACAAGGTCCGACTACGGAACCAAAATAAAAGAAGACTACCCCAAATGCTACACAGATCCCCGATCGTCCCAACTGGGCTCCACTACTGATCAACTGGAAATGAAACAACACAAAGAACGAGATCTTCATCGAGCTCCTCCTTGAGCTCGGTTGAGTCACCTGCATGGTATCATCGGCACCTGCAAACTGGTTTTTGGAAGTGTCTGTGAGTCACGGGGACTCAGCAATCTCACACCCTCGTGATCAAGACTATTTAAGCTTATGGGTAGGGAAAAGGTATGAGGTGGAGCTACAGCAAGCGACTAGCATATTTGGTGGCTAACATACGCAAATGAGAGCGAGAAGAGAAGGCAAAGGCACGATCGATGAACTATGATCAAGAAGTGATCCTAGAACAACCTACGTTCAAGCATAACTCCAACACCGTGTTCACTTCCTGGACACCACCGGAAAGAGACCATCATGGCTACACACGCGGTTGATGCATTTTAATTAAGATAAGTTTCAGGTTTTCTACAACCGGACATTAACAAATTCCCATCTGCCCATAACCGCGGGCACGACTTTCAAATGTTCAAATCCCTGCAGGGGTGTCCCAACTTAGCCCATCACAAGCTCTCACGGTCTACGAAGGATATTCCTTCTCCCAGGAAGACCCGATCAGGCTCGGAATCCCGGTTACAAGACATTTCGACAATGGTAAAACAAGACCAGCAAAGCCACCCAGATGTGTCGACAAATCCCGATAGGAGCTGCACATATCTCGTTCTCAGGGCACACCGGATGAGCAAGACGTCAGGTAGGCCAGCCTAGAGTTGCCCCTGGTAGCCTCGGACACCGCTCAGTTGGACCAACACTTAGAGAAGCTCTGGCCCGGGGGGTTAAATAAGGATGACCCTTGAGCCGGCCGACCCAAGGGAAAGAGAAGGCTAGGTGGAAAATGGTAAAACCAATGTTGGGCCTTGCTGGAGGAGTTTTATTCAAGGCGAACTGTCAAGGGGTTCCCATTATAACCCAACCGTGTAAGGAACGCAAAATCAAGGAACATAACACCGATATGACGGAAACTAGGGCGGCAAGAGTGGACCAAAACACCAGGCATAAGGCCGAGCCTTCCACCCTTTACCAAGTATATAGATGCATTAATTAAATAAGAGATATTGTGATATCCCAACAAATATCCATGTTCCAAACATGTAACAAACTCCAATCTTCACCTGCAACTAACAATGCTATAAGAGGGGCTGAGCAAAGCGGTAACATAGCCAAAGAACGGTTTGCTAGGACAAGGTGGGTTAGAGGTTTGACATGGCAATATGGGAGGCATGATAAGTAAGTGGTAGGTATCGTAGCATAGGCATAGCAATAGAGCGAGCATCTAGCAAGCAAAGATAGAAGTGATTTCGAGGGTATGGTCATCTTGCCTGCAAAGTTCTCTGAGAAGATGAAAGCTTGAACCTCGAACATGAACTCATCTCCCGGCTCTACCCAAAACAAGAACACAAGCAAAGGGAGAACAATCAACCACGTGCAATGCACAAACAACATGATGCAAAACATGTCATGAAATGCGGGATCCAATATGCGATGTAGATGCAAGATTTGGAAAGGAATGATTGATCCTGGCCTCAACTTGGAAAACCAAGACTGCCACTGGAAAGGTGAGTTGATTTCGGTTGAAATCGATATAAAGATCACTGGAACCGGATGCACGGTTTGGAAATGACAAGCAAAACAAATGTGGCACCGGTCTGTGATTAACAGCACGAGACCATCTAAATGCATCAAGAACAACATGATACAACACTCTAACGTAGCAGCAAAATACATGGCAGGGATCCACTCAAGATGCTTGACAAAAGATGAACACTAAGCTACGGCTAATTCACTCAACAGCAGGGTCAAACAAGCATGGCAAAAGTGCAAAAGATAACAGGTTGCAGACTTCGTGAAATTAACATCAAGTCAGGAATTTAACATCAGGAAGCAATGTCTAGAGCACGATAACTACATGTTACAGGAACATATCATGGCAAAGCAAGGCATGGCATGAAGCTACTCAAAGCATACAACAAAAGTACCTTACTGACCATAAGCCAAAAGGGATAAGAAAATACAATTTCAACCACGTGAACATAGCAAGTAACGTTAACAGATTCAGACTTAGTAAAAAACTGGAACATGGCAAAACAGATATCAAGTAGGCACGTTTACGAGCTCGATGCACTCACTACAAGGCATTGCATGACAACTAAGCATACACCCAGCAAGTAGACATGGCATAGAAGCTAGACATGGCAAGAACAACAACATAACATGCATGGATCAACAACAACAAGCTCGGCAAAATCGCTAAACATGTTAACAATCTGCCAGGAACATTTTATAGCAAAAGTAGATCTCGATTGACTCGAGCTAGGGTGCTCCATAAATGCAAACAAAGACATGGATGGATAGAGCACCACAATATCTACAAACCATCCTTACTGATCATGCTCAAAAGATGGACGGATCACTCGGAAACAACATGAACACATGGCATAAAAATAAGGACAGGGCAGAGACTTAGAATATCTCTAAGTCCCTGAAATCAGCAACATTAAGTAAGCTACTTTGCATGCTTGTGCTAGTCACCACAGAGATCACAAAAATACATGGCATACACCTCTGTAAAGATGGCATGGCATACTTCAAAACACATGTAGAACTCAAGATCATAGCATGCACACATTAATCATGGCAAAAATGACAAAAGTGCATTTGCTGATAACAGATCTAAAACTAACATCACATAGCCCTCTTCCAACAGCATTTCGGGCATCAAGATGAGCTCAAATGAAAATGATGCAATGAGATGAAATGGAGTACTCGTCGAGACGAACATTTCGATATGCTACACACGCGAATCAGAGCAATGGTTGCAAAGATATGACATGTCAAAGTATGCAAAAAAATACTAGGATCTGGGGACTTAGCAGAATATCACATGAGCGCGGGATCACTAAAAGACGCTTAGGGCGAGGTTTAGGCGGGCGCTCACCTAGCGGGCCTGGCCCAGGAAGCGGAGGAGGCTAGGCAGAGGCGGGCCGATCAGTGCTGCGCTGGGCCTTGGCGCTGGATCTGGGCCCACGTGAGCGGTCAACGGAGGCGCGCGCGGATCGGCTGGATCGGACTCCTCCCGATCCATGGCGGTGGCGGCGCTGGAGGACTCCGGCGACGGGGATGGCCGGAGCCGCGGCAGGCGGCGCCGGATCTTGGCGTAGGCGGCGGAGGAAAGCGCAACGGCTCGGGTCCCCCGCGAGGGTGCAGATCCGAGGAGGCGACGGTGGCGGTGTGCTCCGGCGATGCGGCCGGTGAAGTCCGGCGAGGTCCTGCTCCGGCCGGCGAGGATGCGGCGGCGGCGAGCGGCGCGAAGAGGCGGCGACGTAGAGCGATCTGAGGCGCGAGGTGGCGGCACACACGCAGGATCTCGCGGCAGCGGAGATGGGCTTCGCGGGCTCGCCCCGGGCCTGGGCGGGCCGCGCAGCTGGGAGGCGCGGGGAGGACAGGTGGCACGCGGCGGTTGGCCTGGAGCGGCGCCGGAGATGACGTGTCGCCTCCGGATTGGCCAGAGCGACGTGGCGGCGGGATGGCCGCGTCCGCCGGCGAGACGGACATGTCCGGCAGCACCGTGGAGAAGATGGCTAATGTTTCAACCGCGAAAAATGCGGGGAGGCACACATATTTATAGGTAGAGGGAGCTAGGAGGCTCCAAATGAGGTGCGGTTTGCGGCCACGCGATCATGATCGAATGGCGTAGGTGATGGAGGAGGTTTAGGTGGGTTTTGGGCCACTTTAGAGAGGTGTTGGGCTGCAACACACAAAAGGCCTTTTCGGTCCCTCGGTTAACCGTTGGAGTATCAAACGAAGTCCAAATGGCACGAAACTTGACAGGCGGTCTGCCGGTAGTAAACCAAGGCCGCATGACAAGTCTCGGTCCAATCCGAAAATGTTTAACACCCGCACATGAAAAGAGGTAGAAAGGGACACCGGAGGACATAGGAGCGCCGGATTGCAAAACGGACAACGGGGAAAATGCTCGGATACATGAGACGAACATGTATGCAAATGAAATGCACATGATGACATGATATGCAATGCATGACACGCAAGAAATGACAAGGAAACAACAGAGAATAACTGGAAGACACCTGGCACATCGGTCTCGGGGCGTTACCTACCTATGAAGAGAGCAAAATAATGTATAGCAGGAAAATGAATGCTCCCTATGGTAGCTTGTGTTATATCTCTGGATTCCCCTACAGTTATACTAGCAAGAAAGTTTCTAAATTCAGATTTAGGGGGATCCCTAACACTACCCCATTGTGGAAGTTTGCAAGCAAAAGTGAAATCCTCTAAGTCCATGGTATAAGATTTGTCATAAAGATCAAACATGACCGAAGGAGAATTACGCGAAGATGAATACTCAAACCTCCTCACAAAAGATCTTGTGAGCTCATGATACTGGGGGCATTTGTCTGCCTCAAAGTCCTCAAGATCGGCATTACGCAAATATGCGTTAAATTCTTGTTTGATTCCGCTCGATCCATAAAATTTTCAGAAGGCCACTCACAAGGACGCACTGGAGCGTCTCTTGGTGGCTCTTCGTCAGCATCACGCATTGCAAGCCTGGGTCCTTGCTTCTTTGAAGAACCACCTTGGAACATTTTCCTAAGCATATTTCTTCCTCTGAAAAATTCTGAAATTTTTTAGTAACTTCAAAATAAAAGTAAACCAAACAAAATAATATTGATAGCAACTACTCCTACAAGTGCCTAGGGCCTATATCATGCATCAAAACTACTTTTGACCATATAAATTTGACATGCAAGCTCAAGAACAGGGTCACCTAAGCAACAAAAATTTTCAATGAATAAAGCACTAGAACAAAAACTAATTGGACCAATGGAGGAGTCACATACCAAGGAACAATCTCCCCAAGCAGTTTTGTGAGAGGTGCTTTGAGCAAGGAGATCAAAAATGGCAGCAAAACGAGCTTGGACTCGGGTTTGAGCTGGTTTTTCGTGTTTGGGGGAGGAAGATGAAGTGTGTGGCTGAAAGAATAAATGGAGGAGGGCCACCGTGGGCCCACGAGGCAGGGGGCGCGCTCTATGGGGGTGGGCGTGCCCTCCACCCTCGTGGCAAGGTGGTTGGCCCCCATGGTGTGTTCTTTGTTCCATAAATCTTCAAATATTCTATAAAAAATCATATTTAATTTTCAGGGCATTTGGAGAAATTTTATTTTCGAGGCATTTTTATATTGCACGGATAATCAGATAGTAGACATAAAATTATTTATTTTTATTTTATTTCAACTAAATAACAGAAAGTATAGAAAGGGTACAAAGGGTTGTGCTTCTAGTTTCATCCATCTCATGCTCGTCAAAAGGAATCCACTAACAAGGTTGATCAAGTCTTGTTAACAAACTCATTCCGATTAACATGAAACCGGAGAAATTTCGAATAACACTAGGTTACCTCAATGGGGATATGCACGTCCCCAATAATAAGTATATCATATTTCTTCTTGACAGTAGGGAGAGGAAATTCAAAACCTCCAAATATAATCGATGAAATTTTTGCGATAGAATTGATACTATGAACTTGAGGTTGTTTCCTCGGAAAGTGTACCGTATGCTCATTACCATTAAAATGAAAAGTGACATTGCCTTTGTTGCAATCAATAACAGCCCCTGTAGTATTAAGAAAAGGTCTTCCAAGAATAATAGACATACTATCGTCCTCGGGAATATCAAGAATAACAAAGTCTGTTAAAATAGTAACGTTTGCAACCACAACAGGCACATCCTCACAAATACCGACAGGTATAGCAGTTGATTTATCGGCCATTTGCAAATATATTTCAGTAGGTGTCAACTTATTCAAATCAAGTCTACGATATAAAGAGAGAGCCATAACACTAACACCGGCTCCAAGATCACATAAAGCAGTTTTAACATAGTTTCTTTTAATGGAGCATGGTATAGTAGGTACTCCTGGATCTCCAAGTTTCTTTGGTATTCCACCCTTAAAAGTATAATTAGCAAGCATGGTGGAAATTTCAGCTTCTGGTATCTCTCTTTTATTTGTAATAATATCTTTCATGTACTTAGCATAAGGATTGGTTTTGAGTATATCAATTAATCGCATACGTAAAAAGATAGGTCTAATCATTTCAGCAAAGCGCTCAAAATCCTCATCATCCTTTTTCTTGGATGGTTTGGGAGGAAAAGGCATGGGTTTCTGAACCCAAGGCTCTCTTTCTTTACCATGTTTCCTAGCAACAAAGTCTTTGTTATCATAACGTTGATTCTTTGATTATGGGTTATCAAGATCAATAGCAGGTTCAATTTCTACATCATTATCATTACTAGGTTGAGCATCATTATGAACATCATCATTAACATTTTCATTAGGTTCATGTTCATTGCCAGATTGTGTTTCAGCATCAGACATAGATATATCATTTGGATTATCAGGTGGTTCAGCAATAGGTTCACTAGAAGTTTGCATAGTTCTGTCATTTTTCTTCTTCTTCTTCTTTTTAGAAGAACTAGGTGCATCAATATTATTTCTCTAAGAATCTTGCTCAATTCTCTTAGGGTGGCCTTCAGGATACAAAGGTTCCTGAGTCATTCTACCAGTTCTAGTAACCACTTTAACAGCATAATCATTTTTCTTACTATTCATCTCATTGAGCAATTCTTTTTGAGCTTTAAGTACTTGTTCTACTTGAGTGGTAACCATAGAAGCATGTTTGCTAACAAGTTTAAGTTCACCTCTAATATTAGCCAATAATCACCCAAGTATTTAATCATATCAGCATCTTGTTTTAATTGTCGACCAAAATAAGCATTGAAGTCTTCTTGCTTAAACATAAATTTATCAAACTCATCCAAGCATTGACTAGCAATTTTAGTAGGAGGGATTTCAGCTTTATCATATCTATAGAGAGAATTTACCTTTACTACCTGTGTCGGGTTATCGAGGTCTGGAGGTTCTTCAATAAATAAAGGATTAAGATCATATATTTCTTCATCAGGCGGTAAATTGAGACCATGTATTTCCTCAATAGGAGGTAAATTCTTAACATCTTCAGCTTTAATTCCTTTTTCTTTCATAGATTTCTTTGCCTCTTGCATATCTTTGGGACTGAGAAATAGAATACCTCTCTTCTTCGGAGTTGGTTTAGGAATAGGATCATTAACTGGAGCAGGAGCTGGCTCATGAGGTGGCTCAGGAGGTGCCCAATTATTTTCATTTGTCAACATATTATTCAATAAGATTTCAGCTTCATCCGGTGTTCTTTCCCTGAAAAGAGAACCAACACAACTATCCAGGTAATCTCTGGAAGCATCGGTTAGTCCATTATAAAAGATATCAAGTATTTCATTTTTCTTAAGAGGATGATCAGGAAAAACATTAAGTAACTTGAGAAGCCTCCCCCAAGCTTGTGGGAGACTCTCTTCTTTAATTTGCACAAAGTTGTATATTTCCTTTAAAGCAGCTTGTTTCTTATGAGCAGGGAAATATTTAGCAGAGAAGTAGTAAATCATATCCTGGGGACTACGCACACAACCAGGATCAAGAGAATTAAACCATATCTTAGCATCACCCTTTAATGAGAACAGAAATATTTTAAGGATATAAAAGTAGCGAGATCTCTCATCATTAGTGAACAGGGTGGCTATATCATTTAATTTAGTAAGATGTGCTACAACAGTTTTAGATTCATAGCCATGAAAAGGATCAGATTCAACCAAAGTAATTATATCAGGATCAACAGAGAATTCATAATCCTTATCAGCAACACATATAGGTGAAGTAGCAAAAGCAGGGTCAGGTCTCATCCTAGCATTTGGAGATTGCTTATTCCATTTAGCTAATAACCTTTTGAGTTCATATCTATCTTTGCAGGCTAAAATAGCTAAAGAAGCATCTTGATCAAATAAATAACCCTCAGGAATAACAAGTGATTCTTCATCATCACTTTCATCTTCATAATCAAATTCAATATTTTCAATCTCTCTAGCCCTAGCAAGTCGTTCCTCTAGAAAATCACTAAGTGGCATAGTAGTATCAGGCATAGAGGTAGTTTCATCATAAGTATCATGCATAGCAGAAGTAGCATCATCAATAACATGCGACATATCAGAACGAATAGCAGAAGTAGGTGTAGGTGTCGCAAGCTTACTCATAACAGAAGGTGAATCAAGTGCAGAGCTAGATGGCAGTTCCTTACCTCCCCTCGTAGTTGAGGGATAGATCTTGGTTTTTGGATCTCTCAAGTTCTTCATAGTGTCCAGCAGATATAAATCCCAAGTGACTCAAAGAATAGAGCTATGCTCCCCGGCAACGGTGCCAGAAATTAGTCTTGATAACCCACAAGTATAGGGGATCACAACAGCTTTCGAGGGTAGAGTATTCAACCCAAATTTATTGATTCGACACAAGGGGAGCCAAAGAATATTCTCAAGTATTAGCCGCTGAGTTGTCAATTCAACCACACCTGGAAACTTAGTATCTGCAGCAAAGTGTTTAGTAGCAAAGTAATATGATAGTGATAGTAACGGTAACAAAAGAGTAACGAAAGCAAAGTAATGTTTTTGGTATTTTGTAGTGATTGTGACAATAGCAATGGGAAAGTAAATAAGCGTAAACCAGTATATGGAAAGCTCGTAGGCATTGGATCAATGATGGATAATTATGCCGGATGCGGTTCATCATGTAACAGTCATAACATAGGGTGACACAGAACTAGCTCCAATTCGTCAATGTAATGTAGGCATGTATTCCGAATATAGTCATACGTGCTTATGGAAAAGAACTTGCATGACATCTTTTGTCCTACCCTCCCGTGGCAGCGGGGTCCTAATGGAAACTAAGGGATATTAAGGCCTCCTTTTAATAGAGAACCAGAACAAAGCATTAGCACATAGTGAATACATGAACTCCTCAAACTACGGTCATCACCGATAAGTATCCCAATTATTGTCACTTCGGGGTTAACGGATCATAACACATAATAGGTGACTATAGACTTGCAAGATAGGATCTAGAACTCTCATATATTAATGAAAACATAATAGGTTCAGATCTGAAATCATGGCACTCGGGCCCTAGTGACAAGCATTAAGCATAGCAAAGCCATAGCAACATCAATCTCAGAACATAGTGGATACTAGGGATCAAACCCTAACAAAACTAACTCGATTACATGGTGAATCTCATCCAACCCATCACCGTCCAGCAAGCCTACGATGGAATTACTCTTGCACGGCGTTGAGCATCATGAAATTGGTGATGGTGGATGGTTGATGATGATGACAGCGACGAATCCCCCTCTCCGGAGCCCCGAACGGACTCCAGATCAGCCCTCTCGAGAGGTTTTAGGGCTTGGCGGCGGCTCCATATCGTAAAACGTGATGATTTCTTCTCTCTTAATTTTTTTCTCCCCGAAAGCAGTTATATAGAGTTGGAGTTGGAGTCGGGGGGTTTCCAGGGGGCCCACGAGGTAGGGGGCGCGCCCTAGGGGGGGGGCGCCCCCAGCCTTGTGAGAAGGGTGTGGGCCC
Source organism: Triticum urartu (assembly GCF_003073215.2). Lineage (NCBI taxonomy): Eukaryota > Viridiplantae > Streptophyta > Magnoliopsida > Poales > Poaceae > Triticum > Triticum urartu. Next base: position 574,653,092 of record NC_053023.1, on the reverse strand, counting down.
CCCTGGTCTTCATCTTTGGCGAGGATTTTTTATTATTTATTGTAAGATATTCCATGGAGTTTCAGGTCATTCGGAGAACTTTTGTTTTCTGCACATAAAACAACATCATGGCAATTCTGCTGAAAACAACGTCAGTCCGGGTTAGTTCCATTCAAATCATACAAGTTAGAGTCCAAAACAAGGGCAAAAGTGTTTGGAAAAGTAGATACGTTGGAGAGTATCAACCCATTCCGTTAGCTTAGCACTCGATCGTTTAGTATGTTGCTGTTGCTTTCTTCATGACTTATACATGTTCCTATGACTATGAGATTATGCAACTCCGGTTTACCGGAGGAACACTTTGTGTGCTACCAAACGTCGCAATGTAACTGGGTGATTATAAAGGTGCTCTACAGGTGTCTCCGAAGGTATTTGTTAGGTTGGCGTATTTCGAGATTAGGATTTGTCACTCCGATTGTCTGAGAGGTATCTCTGGGCCCACTCAGTAATGCACATCACTTAAGCCTTGCAAGCATTGCAACTAATTAGTTAGTTGCGGATGATGTATTACAGAACGAGTAAAGATACTTGCCGGTAACGAGATTGAACTAGGTATTGAGATACTGACGATCGAATCTCGGGCAAGTAACATACCGATGACAAAGGGAACAAAGTATGTTGTTATGCGGTCTGACCGATAAAGATCTTCGTAGAATATGTGGGAGCCAATATGAGCATCCAGGTTCTGCTATTGGTTATTGACCGGAGACGTGTCTCGGTCATGTCTACATAGTTCTCGAACCCGTAGGGTCCGCACGCTTAAAGTTTCGATGACGGTTATATTATGAGTTTATGAGTCTTGATGTACCGAAGGTTGTTCGGAGTCCCGGATGTGATCACGAACATGACTAGGAGTCTCGAAATGGTCGAGACATGAAGATTGATATATTGGAAACCTATATTTGGATATCGGAAATGTTCCGGGTGAAATCGCGATTTTACCGGAGTACCAAGGGGTTACCGGACCCCCCCGGGGGGCTTAATGGGCCATAGTGGGCCTTAGTTGAGAAGAGGAGAGGCGGCTAGGGCAGGGCCGCGCGCCCCTCCCCCTCTAGTCTGAATAGGACAAGGAGAGGGGGCGGCGCCCCCCTTTCCCTCCTCTCTCCCTCCTCTTTCCCCCTTCTCCTAATCCAACAAGGAAGGGAGGGAGTCCAACTCCCGGTGGGAGTAGGACTCCTCCTGGCGCGCCTCCTCTTGGCCGGCCGCACCTCCCCCTTGCTCCTTTATATACGGGGGCAGGGGGCTCCCCATAGACACAACAATTGATTTGATCTTTTAGCCATGTGCGGTGCCCCCTCCACCATAGTCCACCTCGATAATACTATAGCGGTGCTTAGGCGAAGCCCAGTGTCGGTAGAACATCATCATCGTCACCACGCCGTTGTGCTGATGAAACTCTCCCTCAACACTCGACTGGATCGGAGTTCGAGGGGTGTCATCAGGCTGAATGTGTGCTGAACTCGGAGGTGCCGTGCGTTTGGTACTTGATCAGTCGGATCATGAAGACGTATGACTACATCAACTGCGTTGTGCTAACACTTCCGCTTTCGGTCTACAAGGGTACGTGGACAACACTCTCCCCTCTCGTTGCTATGCATCACCATGATCTTGCGTGTACGTAGGATTTTTTTTGAAATTATTACGTTCCCCAACAATGATTCAATGAAAAGTTGGTGCTGTTCACACTTATCTGAGAGGTAGGGACCGAGGCCGGCATTGTGAACATATTGCTCAAATTCCTCCTTAATGCCCACACGCACCATATATTCATCGCCAGGCCATAAACATGTCTTGTGAAGGAAATATGCCCTAGAGGCAATAATAAAGTTGTTATTTATATTTCCTTATATCATGATAAATCTTTATTATTCATGCTAGAATTGTATTAACCGGAAACTCAGTACATGTGTGAATACATAGACAAAACAGAGTGTCCCTAGTATGCCTCTACTTGACTAGCTCGTTAATCAAAGATGGTTAAGTTTCCAAACCATAGACATGTGTTGTCATTTGATGAACGGGATCACATCATTAGAGAATGATGTGATGGACAATACCCATCTGTTAGCTTAGCATAAATGATCGTTTAGTTTTATTGCTATTGCTTTCATCATGACTTATACATGTTCCTCTGACTATGAGATTATGGAAGTCCCGAATACCGGAGGAACACCTTGTGTGCTATCAAACGTCACAACGTAACTGGGTGATTATAAAGATGCTCTACAGGTGTCTCCGATGGTGTTTGTTGAGTTGGCATAGAACGAGATTAGGATTTTTCACTTCGATTGTCAGAGAGGTATCTCTGGGCCCTCTCGGTAATGCACATCACTATAAGCCTTGCAAGCAATGTGACTAATGAGTTAGTTATGGGATGATGCATTACGTAACAAGTAAAGAGACTTGCCAGTAACGAGATTGAACTAGGTATTGAGATACCGACGATCGAATCTCGGACAAGTAACATACCGATGACAAAGGGAACAACATATGTTGTTATGCGGTTTGACTGATAAAGATCTTCGTAGAATATGTAGGAACCAATATGAGCATCCAGGTTTTGATATTGGTTATTGACCAAAAGTGAGTCTCGGTCATGTCTACATAGTTCTCGAACCCGTAGGGTCCGCACGCTTAACGTTCGATGACGATTGGTATTATGAGTTTATGTGTTTTGATGTACCGAAGGTAGTTCGGAGTCCTGGATGTGACCACGGACATGACGAGGAGTCTCGAAATGGTCGAGACATAAATATAGATATATTGGAAGGCTATGTTTGGACACCGGAATGGTTTCGGATAAGTTCGGGCAATTACCAGAGTACCGGGGGGTTACCAGAACCCCCCAGGGAGTCAATGGGCCTTAGTGGGCCATGGTGGGAGAGAGGAGGAGGCGACCAAGTGGGCCCCCCAAGCCCAATCCGAATTGGGGAGGGGTCTGGCCCCCCTTTCCTTCTCTCCTTCTCCCTCTTCCTTCTTCTCCTACTCCAACTAGGGAAGAGGGGAAACCTACTCCTACTAGGAGTAGGAATCCCCCTTGGGGCACGCCATAGATTGGGCCGCCCCTCCCCTCCTCCACTCCTTTATATACGGGGGAGGGGGGCACCCCATAGACACACAAGTTGACAGTTGTCTTAGCCGTGTGCGGTGCCCCCCTCCACAGATTTCCACCTCGGTCATATCATTGTAGTGCTTAGGCGAAGCCCTGCGTCGGTAACTTCATCATCACTGTCATCACGCCGTCGTGCTGACGAAACTCTCCCTTGGCCCCAGCTGGATCAAGAGTATGAGGGACGTCACTGAGCTGAACGTGTGCAGATCACGGAGGTGCCGTGCGTTCCCCAACATCTTGGTGGCGGCATCTCGCGTGGAACTTTCACTTGGTTCAACATAAGAACGACGAGCAGAACTGTCACTAGAAGATGCCCCCGAGGATCGTCTCCTCAAAGAACTCCTTCCAAATAGGTTCATCATGTCCGCGTACAATTTCCTGAAAATAAAAAATTTGGAGTGACAAAAATTTGTCAACAAAACTTTGTAAGATTCATTGCAACTACTCATAGGGGTACATAGAGGCCATAGCAAGCATTCAAACTACTTAGAACACTAAGAATTCAACATGCAAGCACATCTACAACAGCACCAAGAGTAGCTAATTATTCAAAGTATAAGCCACTAAAAGAAAAACTAATTGGACAAATGGTGGAATCACATACCAAGCAACAATCCCCTGAAACAGTTTCGGAAATGGAGCTTCGAGCAAAGAGATCAAAATCCGCGGGTTTGAGCTCAAGAACATGGGATAGAGAGCAATGGGGATTTTTTTCTGGAGGTAAGTGATGATGTGGGCTAAAGAGATAAGTGAGGGGGCCCACGTGGGGTCCACAACCCACCAGGGCGTGCCTGGGGGTGCTGGCACGCCCAGGTGGGTTGTGCCCACCTAGTGCACCTCCCTCTGATGTTTATTGCATCAAAAATTCTCAAATATTCAGAAAAAAATCGTATTAAATTTTCAGGGCATTCTGAGAACTTTTATTTCTGGCTCATTTTTTATTGCACGGGAAATTCAAAAAACAGACAAAATATGGTATTTTATTTTATTTAACTAATAAAAACAGAGAATAAAAAGTAGGAATAGAAGGTAGTGCTTACTAAATTCATCAACTTCATACCGTTTAAAAATGATCCATTAATAAGGAGGCATTTTCAAGATATCAGTCAAGTGAGTACGCAAAAAGACTGGCCTCAGCATTTCAGCAAAGCGTTCAAATTCTTCATCATCATTCTTTTTAGTTGACTTGGGTGGAAAAGGCATAGGCTTTTGAACCCACGGTTCTCTTTCTTTACCGTGTTTTCTAGCAACAAAGTCTCCTTTGTCATATCTTTTATTCTTAGGTTGTGGGTTATCAAGATCAACTGGTGGTTCTATCTCAACATCATTGTTTGGTTCTTTGTTATTTGGTTGAGTGTCTTCATGAACATCAACATTATCTTTTTCATTATCACTAGGTGAGTGTTCATTACCAGACTGAGTTTCAGCATCAGAGATAGAAATTTCATTATCATTGTCAAGAGGTTTCTCTATTTCAGGTTCACTAGGAGTGTGCAAAGTCCTATTATTTTTCTTTTTCTTCCTAGAAGGACTAGGTGCACTAGTGTTAGCTCTTTGTGAATCTTGTTCAATTCTTTTAGGGTGTCCCTAAGGATAAAGTGGTTCCTGAGTCATTTTACCCCCTCTAGTTGCAACTCTAACAGCAGAGTCATGCATATTATTATTCATTTCATCAAGCAATTCTCTTTGAGATGTAGCAACTTGCTCTAATTGAGTTTGAACCATAGAAGCATGCTTTCCAGCACCTCTAACATAATTTGATATTCTAAATAACAAGTCACTCAAGCGAGCAATCATATCAGAATTATTTTTCAATTGCTTCATAACATTTGCATTGAAGTGATCTTGTTTTCTAATATAGTTCTCAAACTCATAAAGGCATTGACTAGGATGCATATTGTGAGGATTGTCATTATCACTAAACTTCATAAGAGAATTTACCTCTACCACCTAAGGCATTGGTGGTGTATTAAGCCCATGTATTTCTTCAATAGGAGGTAAATTTTTAACATCCTCAGCTTTAATACCTTTTCCATCATAGATTTCTTTGCCGCTTGCATATCTTTAGGACTGAGATATAATATACCCCTCTTCTTCGTAGTGGGTTTAGCCGGTGGTTCAGGAAGAGTCCGATGATCATAATTTTTCAATATATTGTTCAATAATTCTTCAGCTTGAGCAATAGTTCATTCCCTAAAAACACAACCATCAAACTATCTAGGAAGTCCCTAGAAGCATCAGTTAGTCCATTATAGAAGATATCAAGTATTTCATTTTTCTTAAGAGGATGATCAGGCAAAGCATTAAGTAACTGGCAAAGCCTCCCCCAAGCTTGTGGGAGACTCTCTTCTTTAGTTTGCATGAAGTTAAATATTTCCTGTAAGGCAGCTTGTTTCATATGAGTAGGAAAATATTTTTTAGAGAAGTAATAAATCATATCCTGGGGACTACGCACACAACAAGGAGCAAGCGTATTGTACCAAGCTTTAGTATCACCCTTTAATGAGAAAGGAAACAATTTGAGAATAAAGTAATAACGAGTTTTCTCATCATGAGTAAAAAGGGTGGCTATGTCATTCAACTTAGTAAGATGTGCCACAATAGTTTCAGTTTCATAACCACGGAAATGATAAGATTCAACCAAACTAATTAACTCTGGGTCGACAGAGAATTCATAATCCTTATCATCAATAAACATGGGTGAAGTAGCAAACTTAGGATCACATTTCATTCTAGCATTCAGAGATTTTTTTATGCTTGTGTAATAATTTCTCTAGATCATCTCTATCATTACAAGCAAGAATATCTCTAGTTGTTTCTTCACTTAACATAACCTTCCTGTACCTTAGGCAATTCATATCTAGGAAGGCTAGTTCTAGCAGGTGTTTCAGGAGATTCAGTTTCAAGCTCATCATCAGATTCAACAGCATCATGTTGTATAACTCTAGCAATTTGTTTATCAAGAAATTCACCAAGTGGCACATCATCATTATCAAGCAAGGTACTAGCATCATCATAAGCATCATTCATAGTGGAAGTAGCATCATCAATACCTTGCGACATATCAGAATTGATAGCATGTGGTGGTGTTGCAAGTTTATTCATAACAGAAGGTGAATCTAAAGTAGAACTGGATGGCACTTCCTTACCTCCCCTCATCTTCGAGGGAAATATCTTAGTCTTAGCGTCCTTCAGATTCTTCATAGTGATAATATGATAATAATCCGAAGTGACTCAACAAATATAGCTATGCTCCTGGGCAACGACGCTAGAAAAGGGTCTCGATAACCCACAAGTATAGGGGATCACAACAGTTTTCGAGGGTAGAGTATTCAACCCAAATTTATAGATTTGACACAAGGGGAGCCAAAGAATATTTGAAGGTATTAGCAGCTGAGTTGTCAATTCAACCACACCTAGAGATTAATTATCTGCAGCAAAGTGATCAGTAGCAAAGTAGTTTGATAGTTTTGATAGTAGTGGCAGCAGTAACGGTAACAGTAACCGTGATAGCAGTAATTTTGTAGCAAGTGTAACAATTCTGATAGCAGTAGTAACTTAGCAGAAACAATAATGGAAAGTTCGTAGGCATTGGATCGGTGACTTGTTGGATGATATTCATCATGTGACAGTTATAACCTAGGGCGATACGACACTAGCTCCAGTTCATCGATATATTGTAGGCATGTATTCCATAAATAGTCATACGTGCTTTATTAAAAGAACTTGCATGACATCTTTTGTCCTACCCTCCCATGGCAGCGGGGTCCATATTGGAAACTAAGGGATATTAAGGCCTCCTTTTAATAGAGAACCGGAACAAAGCATTAATGTAACATCCCAATTTTCAATTTGGATGTTATACCTAGGTCATCATATGCATATCATATTTTATTTGCATTTTGGTTGTGATCCTAGAAATCTTAAGCAACTCAAGGACCCAAGGAGAGAGTTTGAGGTTTCGTTTATTTTCATATTTGAATTTTCTCAAATTTGAAAAAAGGGTCATTCTGATTTTAATATTTTTTCTCTCCGAAATATTTCCAATATAAAAATAAAAGAGTGGAGATAAAATGACTTCTCTAAAATAAGAGGAATATTGGAGGGAAGTTTTCAAATCAAATAAATATTTTATTCGGAGTTTATTCGAGGTTTTATTTGAATTAGAAAAATATGCATTTTTAGGCTAGAAAAATGTTCACTTTGTTCTAAATATTTTATTTAGATGGTGAATTTTTTTTGGAATTTTTAGAATTTTTATATATTTTTTTAGGATTTTTCTTCGGCGGAATTCCTTAAAAAAACTCTTCGCCGCCCGACTGGGCCAAAGGCCCAGCCGAGCCGAGCCGCGTCCGCGCCCCCGGCTCCCCGTGCGGGAGAGTCCCCGCCGCCGCGCATCCGGCTGGGGCACGCCTCCCGTGGCCGACCCCGAGCTGGCCCCCCTTGCCCAAGTCGCTCCCCCGACCCCTTTAAATAGCCGCGCCGCCCCGCCACCCTCCCCACCTCGAGCCGCCGCAGGGCCGCCGCCGTTGCTCGCCGCCGCTGCTGCTGCACGCCGCTGCCGCTCGCCGCGCCGCCACCGCAGCCCCGCGCCGCCCGACGCCGCCACCCACCACCGTCGATCGGATCCGTCGCTGACCGGTTTTGTTTCGGTTTTCGTCGGTTTATTTCGGTAAGCCCTAGATCTAGTTCGGTTTTTTAGTAGATCGGTTTTTTCTCAATTTTCTCCGGTTTCGTTAGTTAGCGGACGTTCGCCCGAACGCCCCTATTCGTGAACATGTTCGTTCATCTCTGCTAGCGAACATTCGTTCGCTAGTCTTTTCTTTATATTTTTATTTTTGGCCAGGGACCTATCCGTGATTATTTTATCGCAGATTAGCCCTGATCTTCAAACACTCGCAACTTTTCAACCGTTCGTCCAAATCCAGTGAAACCAATGCCAAAATCTTCGTCTCGAACCCCTCTTTCCAGATAACCAACTTGAACATGATTTTGACAATTTAAAATTTGGTTGCAAGCAGATTTGAATTCGAACTTTTTTTGAGCGTAGTTTGAGTTTCGTAGCTCCGATTTGAGTGTTTCTTTTTGCAAATCGAAGCTCTTCAGTTGAACTTTCAATTTGGACTTTCTCATCTGAGTTTTACCCTTGCATCTATGCTTGAGTGCTTATGTATGCTATTGTTTTGTTTCCGATAGAGTTTCCAGAGTGCGAAGCATACTACTACGAGTCACTAGGGTTTTCAGATCGTCAGCAAGGCAAGTAACTCTTTGATCATATTCCTTTATTACCCAGTTTTTATGCATTATATTCAATCCTCAAACACTGCATGGTTAGGATTTGATAACTTATGGGTATTGGGAAGTAGTAGTTGAGGTAGTACATATTGCCCTTTTATTTAAACCCTGGGAGTTTCTTCTACGTTATGCTTATACTGCTATGCTATGCTCATAGACGTGGTTTGTTTTGAGTGATACATGACAGTTGTGAGTATTATTATGAACTAAGGGTTTATTTAAGGTGGCTACTTTAACACACATCTGGGTGGATTGTTTGTGGGCACTTGGGGCAAACCAGTGCTGTCCAAGGAGATCCCGGGGAATCCGTGTGATCATCCTATGGTCCGCCACCCAGGCTCAAAGGGATCATATTGTTATTCATGCTGGAAACTTCTGTGTGCAGCCACATGCCAATATGGGCTCTGGCATAGTTGAGTAAGTTGTGGGAATCCTTTCCATGATGGGCTAGCAGATGTAGGGGATTGTAGGTGTACCGGCCTATCTATCAGTTAAGGGAACCTCTTCTAAAAGACTGTGTCTTGGTCATCTGTTTCTCAAACATCATGCAGTGCGAGAAATACAACGGAGGAGATCGAGTCTTGTGGGGAAAAGTGCGCAAACCTCTATAGAGTGTACAAACTAATCATGATTAGCCATGTCCCTGGTTATGGACATCTTGAGTATCTGGTGCTTGAATTATTATGTTGATCTCATCACTTTATTTAATTAATAATTTGTTGGGTTAATGATTACTTTAATTGGGATTGAGATGGGGTTTCCATTCTCAATGTATATCAACTACCATGATAGTTAAATAAAATATATTCCTTTGTTGTAGGGAAAAATTGGCTTTTCGCAAAAACATAATAACCATAGAGCCTCCACCACCCAAATATGCATTTAGCTGTAGCTGTTACATGTTCATTGCTCTACAGTGTTATTTTGCCAGCATATTCCATGTGTTGACCCGTTTTCGTGCTGCAACATATTATGTTGCAGACTTTTTAGATGAAGAGTAAGGTGCACTAGGTCGTTGTCGTGCACTCAGCTATGCCGTTGGAGTTGATGGACTCGCTTTATCTTCCAAGCCTTCCGCTGTTATCTTATTTAGTTGGCCTTAAGCCATATTATTGTAATGAGTTCTCTTCTGAGACTATCGATGTATTAAATGTGTGATTGAAACTCTTTTATAAATCCTTCAAGTACTATGTGTGTCAGCATTACCGATCGAGGGATGACACTTATGCACAGAGATTTGACCGTTTGAGGTCGGATCGCTACAAGATGGTATCAGAGCACAAGCTGATTGTAGGACGCGACCACTAAGATAAGCCATAGGTCACTCTTCTCTACTCATTTCTGACTCCTCTCCATTTCCCACTCTATAGACGGCGGACCCAAGGAACAAGTTTGCTCAACCAGATGAAGACACACCGTTTGGATGACATTTGAAGGAAGTCACTAGGTACCTGAACATCGGAATACCAAGCTTCACCGGGACCTACACCACCACTTTACCAGAAGAGGAGCGTTGGATGATTCGAGTTCATGTTCCAGGAAGGGCATTTACACCAGTTACTGAGCCCTTAGAGTTTTCCTTTGATGCACCAACTTGGAGTCTAGGAAAGAGCATGGCAGCCCACATCGCCATGGGACACATCGGCGAAGTCTACAACAAGGATCTTAAGGACACAATCTACCAGATATGTGGGCGCCGAGATGAGCAATGGGAGATGATCAGCACCAGGAGGGACAGATCCATTGCAACCTTCATCCAGGAGTTAAACCAGCACATTCGTGGCTAGGAGAACCAAATGTGCGCAAGCATGATAGATCTGAAGAAGTTGATGACTAGGAACATGGAGCTTGAAGAGGAACTCAAGTCTACACGCGACAGATACGAGCAGGAAATTGCAATACTAGTAGAAAAGAATGACGACCTGATGAGGAAGCTAGGAGTATTCATGGGAGACCCCGCACCAGGAGGAGATGACGACCATCCCAAGGACTACATCATCATCGATGACACCACCCGACAGTAGTGATGATGATTATGAGGACGAAGCTGGAGCGGACTTCATGGAGTCTTCCATCGATCAAAATTTCTAGATGACCCCCATATTGTCAGTAGTATTCCCCCATGTATATAGTAGTAGTCAGAGTATTTTGTAACGGTAGCTAGATCGATTGTATGCCCTTGTTTGAATTGAGTGGTGTGATATGAATGTGTTTGTCTCAAGTGCATATGGGTAGTGTTTTTCTCCTTAGACCTCGTTCTATTCTAATCTGTCCCCTCTAAAACCATCAGATGCCTCCAAGACGTGACCCCAGATTTGTCTTCCCACCGGACCTCACTCAGTTGATCCAACAGCAGAATGCCTTGATGCAGCTACTAGTCTAGAACCAAGGCAACAACAACAACAATAACAACAATCCACCGCCACCACCTCCAGTGGACAACTTAGCCCGTTTTCTGAGGTTGAATCCGCCGGTGTTTTCCAGTAGCACCGAGATGATTGTTGATGATGACTGGCTACGCAGGATTGGAAGGGAGTTGACCACCGCAGGTTGCACAGATGCGGAGAAGGTGCGCTTTGCCGCACACCAACTGGATGGACCCGCAGCTTCATGGTGGGAGAATTACACAACCACTTTTCCCATAGCCAACGTGTTGGCGGGAAATGACACCTATGGGGTCACTGGAATCCCTTCTATGGTTGGCGGGCGCGGGGTTGTGCGAAGAGCGGGTCTGGCGGTCAGCACACAAATCATTTACCCAGGTTCGGGCCGCGGAGATGCGTAAAACCCTAGTCCTGCTTTGATGTGTATTTAGGTGTTCTTGTGTTCTTGAGCTAGGTGCAGTAGCTCTCTAGTCCAAAAATTCCTAATCCCCCTCCAGTATGCCTCGGGCCTCCTTTTATAGACAAAAAGGGGTTGCCACAGTGGTACACATGAGGTGGAAAGGTGTACATGGGCTGATTCTATCCGCTGGCATCGTAGGACAAACACATTTAATGCGCTACCGACGTGCCCCTCTGCTTTATTGGGGACGGCAAAGAAGCTCGTCCCAGCTGTCGTTGCCTCGCCTGGCTCCGACGCGCGTCCAAGCTGACGAGGTGTTGTAACGCCACGTTGGCAGGCTGCTGGGCTGGTGTGGTGGTGGAGCCTTCACGACGATTTGCATGCCACCACGTAGGTGCTTGCTGAGTTGGTGTAGAGGCCGCGCGCTGCCACACAGATGCCTGCCCAGCTGGTTAAGCTGGCAGCTATATGGGAGCGGTGGTAGAGGCTTTAGCAGACACGGGCCTGGCTGTGGCCCCGCGGGCGTCCTCGGCAAGGGTCTCGCTGCGGCACCGCGGTCGTCACTGGCAAGGGTCTTGCCGGGGGTCTCATGGATCTCCTTGGCAAGGATGTCACCAAGGGTCATCGTCTCCTGGTTCTCATATGATCTTGTGTATCTATGATCTCTACAAAGATCTACATGCCACCACGGAGGTGCCTCCCGAGCCTTGGTTCCAATATGGCGTGGGAACCCCTTGGGCTCAAGGGTGGCGCGCTCTGCTAGCGCCAGGAAAGTTGCCCCGGCAAGGATCTTGCCGATGCTGGGGAAGACACCCCGGTAAGAACCGGGGGAGTCCACCACGCCCTCTTGCTCTCTTTGTGTCTCTGGTCTTGGCGTTGCTCTGGTCGTTTTGTGTTCCTGCATCCCTCCCTTGCCCTGCATAGTGTGGCCGTGGGCGCGGCTCTGACTGCTCGTGCAGAAGTAAAGGGGTGCAAAAGGAGAGCCCCTACTTTTGTACACCGATAGGAGCCCCCTGGGCCTGGGCCACATATAAGCGCAACGCGTTGTTGGGCTAGGCCTAGAACGGTGCGCGGGCAGGTGGGGCGGATTTTTACCGTAGTAATTTCCCGTCCGCTGCGCTTCCCCATGACCCGCGTTGAACGCGCGACTTGGAGGGTCATGCTTGACGTGGGGGTCGTGCGTGGGGCGGTTTCCACACGCATGCGTCACATCATGGTAAAAAGGCGATCCGCACCTTCCCCGTAAAAGGGAACAACCACGGGCGCGCTGCTCATTTACCCTATGTGTCTTCTCCAATCTCGGAACCGCCATCCCCTCCTTCTTCCTCAAGCCTTTGCTCCCGGTCGCCGCCGCGTTTTCGCTCCCCTTTCTCCTCCACCTCCCGCAGCCGCCATGTCACCTAAAACCAGCAAGAGCAAAGGAGTGGCCAGGGACGCTGGGGGGGCGGAGCCGCCGGAGAGCGAGTCGGCGGCGCAGCAGACGCAGCTCGCCTACTTCCCCTCAACGGTCGACGCGGTCCACCTCCGGGACAACTTCAGGCCCCTGTGGGGGTGCAGACGGGGGGAGAGACGATGAGGCACCTGGCCACGCGCGTCATCCCCGCCAGTTGTGCCAAGGCCGCCCCGAATCGATACCCATTCTTCATCGACTACTTTTCCTGTGGCCTCTGCCCCCCTTTCTCTGATTTCTTCAACGACATCATGCACATCTACGGCTTCCATCTTATAGATTTCACTCCAAACGCCGTGGCGTGCATGGCTCTTTTTGCCCATCTCTGCGAGGGCTTCGCCGGAGTGCTTCCCAGCACGACGCTCTTTCACCACTACTTTTATCCTCGGATCCAGAAGGGAGGCGCCATCTCTGGTTGTGTCACTTGGATCCCAAGGCCCCTGGAGAAGGGGACATATCCAGAGGGCGCCCAGAAGGAGAGGTGGGAGGAATGGCGGAGCTGGTGGTGCTAGATTGAGGAGGAGGACCCTCAGGAGTTTTGCCAAGTTCGCCAGACTCCGCCAGTCCACAGAGATGACTGGGGCGACGTCGACGCCCAGGACGGGAGGTGCTACCTCTTAAGCACTTGCATTGGTTTCCCTTGAAGAGGAAAGGGTGATGCAGCAGAGTAGCGTAAGTATTCCTCAGTTTTTGAGAACCAAGGTATCAATCCAGTAGGAGGCTACGCGCGAGTCCCTCGTACCTGCACAAAACAAATAACTCCTCGCAACCAACGCGATAAGGGGTTGTCAATTCCTTCACGGTCACTTACGAGAGTGAGATCTGATAGATATGATAAGATAATATTTTTGGTATTTTTGTGATAAAGATGCAAAGTAAAATAAAAGCAAAGGAAATAACTAAGTATTGGAAGATTAATATGATGAAGATAGACCCACGGGCCATAGGTTTCACTAGTGGCCTCTCTCAAGAGCATAAGTATTTTACGGTGGGTGAACGAATTACTGTTGAGCAATTGACAGAATTGAGCATAGTTATGAGAATATCTAGGTATGATCATGTATATAGGCATCACGTCCGAAACAAGTAGACCGACTCCTTCCTGCATCTACTACTATTACTCCACTCATCGACCGCTATCCAGCATGCATCTAGAGTATTAAGTTCATGAAAACAGAGTAACGCCTTAAGCAAGATGACATGATGTAGAGGGATAAATTCATGCAATATGATAAAAAAAACCCATCTTGTTATCCTCGATGGCAACAATACAATACGTGCCTTGTTTCCCCTACTGTCACTCGAAAAGGACACCGCAAGATTGAACCCAAAGCTAAGCACTTCTCCCATCGCAAGAAAGATCAATCTAGTAGGCCAAACCAAACTGATAATTCGAAGAAACTTGCAAAGATAACCAATCATACATAAAAGAATTCGGAGGAGATTCAAATATTGTTCATAGATAATCTTGATCATAAACCCACAAGTCATCGGTCTCAACAAACACACCGCAAAAATAAGATTACATCGAATAGATATCCAGAAGAGAGGGGGGAACTTTGTATTGAGATTCAAAAAGAGAGAAGAGGCAATCTAGTTAATAACTGTGGACCCGAAGGTCTGAGGTAAACTACTCACACTTCATCGGAGAGGCTATGGTGTTGATGTAGAAGCTCTCCATGATGGATGCCTCCTCCGGCGGAGCTCCGGAATAGGCCCCAAGATGGGATCTCATGGATACAGAAAATCACGGCGGTGGAATTAGGGTTTTGGCTCCATGTCTGATCGTTTGGGGGTACGTAGGTATATATAGGAGGAAGAAGTACGTCGGTGGAGCAATAGGGGGCCCACGAGGGTGGAGGTTGCGCCCCTACCTCATGGCCTCCCTGTTGGTTGCTTGACGTAGGGTCCAAGTCTCCCGGGTCTTGTTCGGTGAGAAAATCACCTTCCCGAAGGTTTCATTCCGTTTGGACTCCGTTTGATATTCCTTTTCTTCGAAACCCTAAAATAGGCAAAAAAGAGCAATTCTGGGCTGGGCCTCCGGTTAATAGGTTAGTCCCAAAAATAATATAAAAGTGGATAATAAAGCCCAATAATGTCCAAAATAGTAGATAATATAGCATGGATCAATCAACAATTATAGATACGTTGGAGATGTATTAGGAGGCTCACGGTCGCCACCACCAGGATCCACAGCCTCTCCGCTGCCGGGCTCACCCTGGAGATGATTGGGGCAGATTTCATCCGCCGTCGCATCGCTCCTTTACACAACAAGGGGAGGCCAGCTTGGCTTTTCAGCAACGCGGCCGACATCATGTGGCTCTGCCCTGGTCTGAACCACAACTTCACGGTGATGGCACACACCCACTTCTGCCAGCGGCTCTTCCAGCTCGACGTGGGCTGCGACGGCAGGGCCGAAAGGGCCGGTGTCGGTGTCAAAACCAGTAGATCTTGGGTAGGGGATCTCGAACTATGCGTCTAAGGCGGATGGTAACAGGAGGCAGGGGACACGATGTTTTACCCAGGTTCGGGCCCTCTTGATGGAGGTAAAACCCTACGTCCTGCTTGATTTATTCTTGATGATATGAGTATTACAAGAGTTGATCTACCACGAGATCGGAGAGGCTAAACCCTAGAAGCTAGCCTATGGTATGATTGTATGTTGTCCTACGGACTAAAACCCTCCAGTTTATATAGACACTGGAGGGGGCTAGGGTTACACAAGGTCGGTTACAAAGGAGGAGATATACATATCCGTACTGCCTAGCTTGCCTTCCCCACCAAGTAGAGTCCTATCCGGACACGAGATGAAGTCTTCAATCTTGTATCTTCATAGTACAACAGTCCGAACAAAAGGATATAGTCCGGCTGTCCGGAGACCCCCTAATCCAGGACTCCCTCAGTAGCCCCTGAACCAGGCTTCAATGACGATGAGTCCGGCGCGTAGTATTGTCTTCGGCATTGCAAGGCGGGTTCCTCCTCCGAATACACCATGGAAGAATTTGAATACAAGGATAGTGTCCGACCCTGCAAAATAAGTTTCCACATACCACCGTAGAGAGAATAATATTTCCACAAATCTAATCTGCTGACACATTTTGGCAACATGACTTCATGCCATGGCCCGGCGATTATTCGAACCGTTTCCTTTAACTAGCCCCGCACATAACGCGAGGCAGTTTTTGACACATCTTGTCAAAGCAGAGATCGTGTCCCCCTTATTACGGGATTCACATCAATACGGGCGTGGGTAACCCAACCACGCCTAGGACTCCTACATTTTAGGCAAGTCACAAACGGCCACGAGGAGGATGCTTGATATTCACCCTCTTTATAAAGGGTCAAGGTTTTTACTTTTTTCCTCCCGTGCTCAATCGAATCCTTCCCCCGCCTCGTGTTCTAACACCCAAAGCCCAGGTCAGGTGCTTCAGACCTTCAATCATGTCCGGATCCAGCCTCCAGGGCTGGTGGATGCCCTCCTCCATCATGGAAGAGGATATCAAGAAGTTGAGGGAGGCAAGATACTTGACCGCTGAAGTCTCGCATCGGCTGCCCGCCCGAAGGCTGGTCATCCCTACTCCCGAACCCAACGAAGACGTCGTGTTCATCTCCCACTTCCTCCGAGGACTAGGCCTCACTCTGGATCCCTTTGTTAGGGGTTTGATGTTCTATTACGGGCTTGATTTCCATGATCTAACCCCGGATTCCTTTCTCCACATCTCGGCATTTATTGTCGTATGCGAGGCCTTCCTCCGCATTACCCCTCACTCCGGCCTGTGGCTCAAGACCTTTGATGTGAAGCCGAAGACGATCGAGGGTAAATATGCAGCGTGCGGCGGTGCATTAATAAGCAAGATTGCTGGAGTTCCGTGGCCAAAGGGTTCCTTTCCAGAGGTGTCCGGATTATGGAAAAGGGAGTGGTTCTACATCACCGCTCCCAGAAGTGCCAAGTGGGTAGCTCCCCCCGCCTTTTGCTTGGGCCCTCCACCACAACTGATGTCATGGATCAGCAGGGGGCTGAGCTGGGGTCCAGCCAAGGATGTGCCCATACTGCAGAGCCGCATCCGGGATCTCTTCGAGGGAGATTTTAGTTTGGTTATGATAGTGAAAGTCATGCTGGTTCGTCAAGTCCAGCCTTGCAAACGCCGGCCCCTCCGTCTATGGGAATTTAACCTAGAAGGACCGCACGCTATTCAGAATTTCCTCGGCCTGACGCACGAGGAGATGTACAAGTCATTCTTCGGACCCCAGATAGAGTGTCCGGACACCTCCAAGGACGTGGGCCTGAGCAGCAACCGCACCGCGGCCCAAGTAAGTAATCCTCTAACCGAACACATTGTGTTTGTTTTATCATGACATCATTCTGAAGGATCGCTCTTTGACCAGGACTTGATAGCAAAGGCGAAGATGATCCATTGTTCGGCTCCCCTTCCTGAAGGCTTGGACAATCCGGTGCTGGAAAAGATGCTCGAGCCATCACCTTTCCTAGTGCCCTCAAAGGAAGATGAAGGGGGGAATAAAGAGGGCCAAAGCGGGCCTCCATCGCTACCTGTTCCAACCGAGGGAACGAGCGCCTCCGTGAGGGAGGATAGCCAAGGGAAGGAGTCTGACGTTCCCTCACCCCGGGGGAGGAAGAGGACTAACTCTGATGATCCGGAAACCAAGGTTTCCAAATGGGAGAAGAAAACTCCACCAGAGGGTCCCGTCTCGGAGGGTGTTCTTGCGGCACAAAGTTCGTGTGGGGATCAGCCCCCTAACGAGTCGTAAGTGATCAAAATCTACTTAATAGTAGAAATATTCAACCTTTCTTATGAGGAAAATAACCGAAGCATTAATCTTGCAGTTCGGATCGTAGCCCTTCTCCACAGAGCTCATCTTCAGGGGACCTTCTTCCGGAGATGATGGAGAGCGAAACGCCTCCCCCGGACTCCCCCACTCAAGAAGCGGGCGACCTTGAAGTGTCGTCACGGAGGGCCTCTCCGGATCCGGTGAGGCCAGAAGATAATCCCATAGTCACCTGAAGTCCCCAGCATTCGGCTCTTGAAGAGGGCAAATAAAAGAGTCCGGCGCCGTTTGGTATGCGGTCGGACGCACTGAGGGATCTGCTGAAGCGAGTGACCATCTCGGAAGAACACCATACATTGATGGGTACGGTGATGGAAAGAATTTCGTCCGCTGAAAGCGGGTTGTATGACGCCTTTATGAGTCTACTAACGGGCTTTGAGGTACGTAAAATGATATACCTTTGTGATAGTACCGCACATTTTTAGGTGTGCCCGGTGTAGATAGTAGCCCCTGAGACTCTGGTTGTCACCAAGAACGGTGGCAAATACAGGATCGTAGTCCTAGGTAATAACCATACTGCCTTTATGTGCCGGTAGTGGAAGCTCCAGTGGCTAGCCGGACTCATGAGTTTGCCGAACTAAAGCGGCAACTGGATGCGGCGGATCCCAACATCGAGCTTGTTAACAAGCGGCTTGACGAGGCATAGGGTAAGTGATATTTTCTGGTGAATGTCACATAGTAAGAGCAGCGTGATGCCAGTATCTTTAATATGTTGTGACTGCAGATGGAGCTGCCACCGTGGAGACCCTTCGGGCAGAACTTGCCCGAGCCAAAGAACAAGCAAGGAGTAGTAATGCGGCTGCTTTGAAGGCGGCCGAAGAGTTAAGAGCCGAGAAGGCCGCGCATTGCGAGAGCAAAGAGAAAATGGCCAAGACGGCTATAAAGTTAAAATACACTGCCGACCGTTGTCAGGTCTTTGAAGAAGAAAACTGAACGAAGGCGACGGACCTCGAAATGGCCACGATGGCGACCAAAGACACCCGCTCTGCCATGAGAGCGAAGAAGGAGGAGCTGCGTGAAGCCGGTGATATTGTGGCTGAGAGGCCCTTTTTGCTGCGGAGGAAGTTCGGAGATCCGCGGTATACCCCTATGGATCGGCTGTGGAGTTCGGCAGACACATATCTGGATTTGACGACAAGTGCTGTCGATGCGGCCGAATACTTCCGAGATCAAACAGATCGTGAAGTGGACAAGCTATTCTGGTCGCAGTTTAATGTTCTAGAGCGTCCGCTTCCACCAACCGATCAGCTTGCCGAATGGGCTGAACTCAATAGATTGTCCGGACTCGCCGTGAGGTCCGTCGTAGATCATCTTTGGCCAGAAAAACCGAAGCCGAACAGCTATTTCAGCTTAGTGCAGTAGTTCCTTGGTGCGGTGCCGCGCATCAATGCGATGACGAGGTCGGCGTGCATAGAAGGCTCGCGAATGGACCTTGCCCGTGTCAAAGCATACTGGGCGGAAATGGATGCTACCACTGTTGCGGCGCAGGGTTCGGCCATAGGCCTAGTGGCTGCTGAGCACTATTTTGAAGAAGTTCTTGAGGGTGCTCGTTTGATAGAGGCCCAGTGCTCGAAGAATATTATGTTTGAGTGGCATGTATTCCCATTGTAAAAACAATGTTTTATTAAATTTATCAAGGCTGTATTTATACTTTTGCCTGAAAGTATTGTGATGCCTCTTGTGCGGCCGTTTATGTATACATGTATATAACCTGAAAGATTGCAGTCGTCGGCTTCAGCCCCCACGCATATGATGCGGGGGTGTTCGCAGAAGACGCGTATTCACACTTAATCCACCGTCTTGCTCCTAATAAGGAGGTGATAGCATAGCGAACTAGGGAACCAGACTATAATGCTTTAACACTTTCACTTAGCCATAGGAGTTTGACAGTGGGGCTACTATATAGCCCCTGGTGGCTCCGCACTCACTCAAGTTTGGGGTGCGTACGTGCCTGGCCGGGAAATGACCCTTTGTTAAGGCAGAGGAATTCTAAGATTCTGATAGGTCATCGAGTGGTTGACCAGTCTCGTGCTATATCATGACAGTCAGTTTTCGACTTTCTCTACTGAGGTGCTCGTCCGGATGAACCAGGGCACAATCGCAGTAGTTCTCCTAGTGCTGCCTTAGCCGATAGAGCGGAACATAAGGCAGCAAAACACAGGAGCCGGGCAAACCCAACATTTGACCAAAGACATGATTCGGAGCTGATGCATATAAGGCCAAACTCGCGACGCCGAACACTCCCGAAGGTATTCAGTCTTTATGGTGTAAGCCAGGCCTAAACAGTGCCCTTTGTAAGAAGCCCCTGGTGTCCAGGTACGTGCATTATTCTGACGTGGCCACATGCCAAGACGTCAGCATCCTTCTCAATTATACTGAGAGTCTGAGGGATGTGTGTCAACAAGAGACAGTAAAAAAAAGGTTGACGCAGGGTCTTAATCTAAAAAGAATCCTTGGAACGGGTCCCTGCTGCACGTCTGCGCCTGTGTCTCCGTTGTGCCGTGTCCTGGATGGGTGTAGCATGATGGTTATCTGTAAAAGAGAGGAACTTAGGTGAAAAGTTGTGTTGCAAAAAGGTAGGTTTAAAGAAACCATGTACAGTTCAAGATGAGTAAAAATTGCCACTTGTCTGCGCGCGTTGAGCCCCTTGTATTTGTAATAGGTGTGTGGCCATCAGACCTGTATGAATTATGTATAGCTGAGCCGGACTCGTCTAACCGTGTCCGTGGTCTTGACGACCTATCAAATTCTTTAGTTGGTGAGGCCATTTTAGTGTGCAGGGATCGCTCAATATTTCCATTTACTATAATGATGCCACGTGGACCGGGCATCTTAAGCGTGAGGGAAGCGAAATGCGGTATTGCATTAAAGCGAGCGAAAGCTTCGCGTCCAAGTAGTGCTTGATAGCCACTTTGGAACGGAGCAATGTGGAAGGTTAAATTTTCGCTACGGAAGTTATCGGGGAAGCCAAATATAAACTCTAGTAGCAGGGAGCCCCTACAATGAGACTCCGGGCCTGGCGTTACTCCTTTAAAGGTAGTATTGCTTTGGCAAATTTTTTTTGGGTCTATCCCCATTTTGCAGATTGTGTCCTGATATATCAGGTTTAGGCTACTGCCGCCGTCCATCAGGACTCGTGTGAAGTGGTATCCGTCAATTATTGGATCTAATACCAAGGCATCCCATCCTGCATTCTGGATACTTGCTGAGTAATCCTGATGGTCGAAGGTGATCGGTTGAGACGGCCAATGGCAGAACTCCGCGGTGATAGGCCCTTGGGCATATTTATCTAGGAGTGCCAATTTGTTTCTCCCCTTTATTACGTGTAACACGTTTACTATTTTGACTTCTGGTGGAAATTTCTTCTGTTCCCCAGTGTTTTGCTTGCGAGGCTCATCCTCATCTTCGCTTGGTATATCCTGCCCCTTATGTTCGGTGTTGAGCTTGCCGGACTGCTTGAAGACCCAACATTCTCTGTGGGTATGATTTGCAGGTTTATCGAGGGTGCTATGGATCTGGCATATTTGGTCCAGAATTTTGTTTAGGCTGGACAGTTCGTCTCTAGCGCCTTTAGAGGGCGGCTTTTGCTGACCTGGCCGAGAGCTTCTAAACCTGGCGTTTACCGCCGTGCTCTTCGGGCTGTCTTCTTTATTCCGGCGCTTATTATTTTTGCTGGATCGTGATTTCCCGTTTCCATCTCTAACTTCGGATGTACTTGGGTCGCTGGTGCTGCATCGGGCTAGCCAGCTCTCCTCGCCCGCGCAAAAGCAGGTCATGAGGCTTGTTAATGCTGCCATTGTTCTCGGCTTTTCTTGGCCGAGGTGCCTGGCAAGCCATTCGTCTCGGACGCTGTGCTTAAAGGCTGCCAAGGCCTCGGTGTCTGGACAATCGACTATTTGGTTGTTCTTAGTAAGAAACCCGTTCCAAAACTTTCGAGCTGACTCTCTGGGCTGTTGAGTTATATGACTCAAATCGTGCGCGTCCTGAGGTCGGACATAAGTCCTTTGAAAATTCACCCGAAAAGCGTCTTCGAGCTCTTCCCAGCTTCCAATGGAGCTTTCGGGGAGGCTTTTGAGCCAGTGCTGAGCTGGCCCTTTGAGCTTGAGGGGTAAGTACTTGATGGCGTGGAGATCATCTCCCCAAGCCATATGAATATGGAGGATATAGTCCTCAATCCAGACTCCAGGGTCTGTTGTTCCGTCGTAAGCCTCTATGTTTATGGGTTTGAATCCCTCTGGAAATTCATGGTCCAGCACCTCGTCGGTGAAACATAGAGGGTATGCGGCACCCCTGTATTTGGGTGTACCGTGGTATTCAGATGTTTGTTGTGTCGCCTTGTATGTTGGAGCGTGCCTACATGGTCCATAAATGGATCTGGTTGCGTCGTCCTTTTGATGCGAGCCCTTATGTGGATCGCGTACTGGTTTATGTGCGGCGTCGATTGCCGCTTTATGTTGGCTATGCGGTCGTCTATCCGATCAGATGGCCATTTTATTTTTTAATTGTGGACGATCTAAGGCCTCCTCATCGAATTCAGGTAGCAACTTTCGCTTCGGATAGCTCTTGGTGTGGCGATTACTACCGTACTTCGCTGCTGTGTTGAGTACTTCACTCCATTTGATTTTGAGTGTGTCTTGTGCAGCCTTGAGCCTTTGCTTCTGTTTTTTCAGACTCCTCGCCGTGGCAACAAGCCTTTGGTGGGCATTATGTTGCTCCTGGCGCCTGTCCGGTGTGATGTCGTCCGGACTATTATCTTCGACGGGATTGGGTTGTTCGGCTTGATTTTCCGTGTTGCCATGGTCGGGCAATTGTTCACCCTGCTCTAACCCTGGGTCTATGTGATCGTTATTTCTGTCGAGGCGGGATTTGGAGCTTCATCTTTCTGCTGCTCGAGGGAACCACCCTTCGCTGCGTCCTTCTGTTCCTCGTCGTTATTTTCTTCGGGTGTGTCCACCATGTATACGTCATGTGATGGGGTGGCTGTCCAGTGCCCTGTGGACAGTGGTTCCTCTTCGACTCCCGCATCATCGTCCATACCGTCGATGTCTTCAGAGTCGAAGTCGAGCATGTCGGTTAAGTCATCGATAGTGGCTACTAAGTGGGTGGTGGGTGGGCGGCGAATTTCTTCGTCCTCCGCATCCCAATCCTGCCGGACGTAGTTCGGCCAGGATCATCCTGACAAGGAAAGAGACCTTAATGAGTTCAGTATGTCGCCGAAGGGCGAGTGCTGAAAAATATCCACGGAGGTGAACTCCATGATCAGCGCCCAATCGGATTCGATAGGAACGGGCGCAGGCGGTTCGGAGTCCGTGGCCGGAGAAGGATCCGGCAGTTTGGCAACACGGCTCTCGTGAAGGGTAAGGTCGATATTCGGCTAGATCGCCGCAGAGGGTACGACCTCCGTGACGGGGTCTATCCACCCATCCACGGATGGCGAAACTGGCTCCGAATTAAGGGTCGGAGCGGCTGCCGGTACGATCTCCTGAGTATGGTCCGATGGTAGAGCTAAATCGTACTCATCGTGGCCACGTGGCGCACAAGGCAGGGGCTCGAATCCGTCGAAGATCAAGTCTCCGCGGATATCGGCCGTGTAGTTTAAGCTTCCAAACCTGACCTGGTGGCCAGGGGCGTAACTTTTGATCTGCTCCAGATGGCCAAGCGAGTTGGCCCGCAGTGTGAAGCCACCAAACACAAAGATCTGTCCGGGGAGAAAAGTCTCACCCTGGACTACATCGCTATCGATGATCGTAGGAGCCATCAAGCCTAACGGTGACGACATAGAGGAACTCTCAATGAAAGCACCAATGTTGGTGTCAAAACCGGCAAATCTCGGGTAGGGGGTCCCGAACTATGCGTCTAAGGCGGATGGTAATAGGAGGCAGGGGACACGATGTTTTACCCAGGTTCGGGCCCTCTTGATGGAGGTAAAACCCTACGTCCTGCTTGATTTATTCTTGATGATATGAGTATTACAAGAGTTGACCTACCACGAGATCGGAGAGGCTAAACCCTAAAAGCTAGCCTATGGTATGATTGTATGTTGTCCTATGGACTAAAACCCTCCAGTTTATATAGACACCAGAGGGGGCTAGGGTTACACAAGGTCGGTTACAAAGGAGGAGATATACATATCTATATTGCCTAGCTTGCCTTCCACGCCAAGTAGAGTCCTATCCGGACACGAGACGAAGTCTTCAATCTTGTATCTTCATAGTCCAACAGTCCGGCCAAAGGATATAGTTCGGCTGTCCGGAGACCCCCTAATCCAGGACTCCCTCAGCCGGCAAGGCCGCGAAGGCCGGCAAGGTCGCCAAGGGGCCCTTGTTCGGGTTGCCGGCGGGGATGGTCCTGCTGAGCAACAACTCTCGCCAAACCGACATCATCGCCATGATGCCGGACTTCAATGCGCACGGCCTTGACCCGAACTGGGCCGAGACGGAGGAGGATCAGGTGCAAGAGTTCTTCGACACCTTGGTGGAGAAGTACGTCGGCGAGGAGGCGCGACTCATCCAGGACACCACCCAGGCGGAGCTGGACTACATCGCCGCCAGAGCGGTGGAGGCGGAGCTCGTGAAGGAGGCCGACAGCGCTGGCGGCGTGGAGGACGAGGCCGTGACGCCCGCGGAGGAGAAGAATCTCACCCAATGGGCGGAATTCGTTGGGGAGGCCAGTAGTGCCGGCACCGGGTCCCCTCTCATTGAAGACGACGCCGACGAGTTGTTTGAGGAGGAGGCCGAGGCTGTCAAGCCCCCGGTCACGGGGAGAGGGCACGTCCTGTGGCGGGCCATCTCTGGTGAGCTGGTCCGGCCTGGTAGGGCCGCACAACCGGAACAACCTTCAGAGGCGCCCATGCGCCAGACGAGGGCCGCGGTGGCGGGGAAGGCAGTGAAGGTGGCGGTGGCGAAGAAGAAAGCAGCTGCCCCTTCTTCATCCAAGCGTCCCCCAACTCCACCCACTTCCCCTCCTCCTGCAGGTGACGACATGGAGGTCTTATTCGAGCTCGGGTCTCTTAGCCCGAGGAGGAAGAGGAAGGCCGCGGAAGAAGAGGCGGATGATGAGTAAGTGTTCTCATCTTTTCTCATCTCCGTCCTCTCGGACCATGCCACTTTTCTCGACTTATCTTCATCTTTGCAGGGATAGGGAGACGCTGGCCCAGAGGGTGGCGAAGAGGGCCAAGGCTTCAGCGGGCGGCCAGCCCCCAGCGGGCACCTCGAGTACGCTGCTGGTGGTGGTGGAGAGCAGCCCCAGGCACAGCCCCCAGCAAGCGTTCATCACTCTCTCCCCTTTGACGTGTGCTGGGGCACGATTTCCTGGTGCTGATCTTGTCGTGGTTGCAGGAGGAGAATGGCAACAGGAGGAGCCACTGAGGGCCACCCCCAACGCGCCGCCCCCATTGACCACGCCACCCCGAGGGGGGTCCCCGACAAGGGCACCAAGCACCGAGCCCATGCGCACGGAGGAGGAGGAGGATGTGAACCCGGGCGCCCGCGGCTCCGTCCCGGCACCGAATGCCAGTGGGGAGGGGGCCACTTCGTCCCGTCTTGGCGCAGGTGAGTTGTTTGCCTCCCGTTCCCGCTCGTTTTCTTCTTTCAGATTTTGATCCTGGCTTCGACTCATTCTCCTTCTCGGTACCCAGATCCTTCCTCGGCGGACTGGGAGGACATGGACACCGTCATCAGAGATGTCGCCAGAGAGGCCGCGGCAGAGGCCGACAAGATCGCTGCTGAGGAGGCCGCCAAGGACGTTGCTAAGGACGCCCCTGAGGGGCCTGCCGAGGAACCCGGCGAGGCTGCTGCCGAGGAGGCCGGCAAGGGGCCTGCCAGGGAGGCCAGCAAGGCCGCTGCCAAGGAGGAGGTGGTCGACGACCAACCTTCCTCCGCCGCTGCCCCTGGCTCGGGCAAATATCTGAAGGTGGGCGACGACTTGTTCGTCCACCTCCCATGGACGGCGAGCACCAGGGCGCTCGCCGAGGGGGAGGTGTTTGACGACGAGGTGCTTGGTGCCGCCGGGCTTGAGGTCATCGATGGGCGCCGGCGGTTCCCAGGAAGAGCGGCTCCTCTAAGGCATGAGTGCCAGCTTCCACAAGCTCTAGGAGCTTCACCGTGCCCGCCTGGACAAGGCCAAGTCCAGGATGGCAGCGGTGGACAAGGCAGAGGTGGACCTCGAAGAGCGCGTCACCGAGGCGCAGGCTTGGTTCCGCCAGGCCTGTGAGGAATTCAAGGCCGCCCAGGACCAGCTGGCCGAGCACAAGCTGGAGCTTGTCATGTAGCAGGCCGACATCTAGAAGGCCCAGGAGACGGCGAGTCGGCAGGCCGCCAAGGAGGAGGCCGCTTGGCTCCAGCACCAGGCCGAGCTGAACTCCTAGGAGGAGGATCTTGCCGCTCGCGAGGAGAAGCTCGCCGCGACACTCCGCGGAAAGGACGAGGAGGTCCAGGAGCTCATCATGCAGCGGACCCGAGAACTGGAGCAGAGGCACGAGTAGGCCCTCAATGCTTAGGCCCAGGTCCATGCCGGCAAGGTGAACGAGCTGGAGGCGGGGCGTGATAGGCTGAAGAGGCAGGTCCAGGAGCTGACGGGGGAGAGGGACGCAGCCAAGGGTGCTTTGGCTGACGCGCAGGCCGCAATCCTTGAGAAGGCCGAGCTACTCTCCACGGCCAACAAGTCCATCAAGGACCCGAAGCTGAAGCTGGAGAGCCTTGAAGGGACGCTCTCGGAGGTCAGGGCCCGGGAGGGGACCCTGACCAAGAATCTGTAGGAGGAGAGGCAGCTGCGGAAGAAAAACACCGCCAGCCACGCAGAGTTCGTGGCGGGCGAGAAGCTCTGGATCAGCCGCCTCGCCGGTGTCGCTGGCAGGATCTCCATGCATGCAGCTGGCTACCATGGGGATGCCAAACGTGAGGTATGTCCCAGAGCCAAACGTGAGTCCTAATGCCAGGCTGAATCTGTTCTTCGAGGGTGTTCTCGGGGCCCTGGAGCGATTCCACTCCAACAGGGCGGCCTCTCTGGCTGAAGAGGCCCGGAGGCTTTGCCGGGGTGCCATGACCAAGTTCCTCACCAAGATAGCGTACTGGAACCCTGACCTCGACTTCGAAGCTTGCATGCCTGCAGGTCGACTCTAGAGGATCCCCGGGTACCGAGCTCGAATTCGCCCTATAGTGAGTCGTATTACAATTCACTGGCCGTCGTTTTACAACGTCGTGACTGGGAAAACCCTATTTCTTATCACCGCTGCAGGTTCATGACCAAGACAATTTTTATCTTTAGTTAGAACCGCATCAACAAATGATGTAATATAACTATGTAGTACTTTTGAAACGATGCATGTTATTTTCCTGTTCGCTCTCCCTTTGTATGTCCACCCTACGTTAATCGAGTAGGTTTGCTGGTGCGGAAGCCCAGGTGGCATCTTGAGGACGGATCCACAATGGCCTGCCGGGCAGACCACCTCGCTGCTCTTGACGAGGCCGCTCGAGCTGTCGAGCGGACTTGAGACAGAACGAGAGCGTTGCTAATCACAGAAGGTCACCCTGCCGTTCTTGACGCAGCCGCTCGAACTGTTGAGCGGGCTCGAAACAGAACAAGGGTGTTGCCAATAGTGGTAGGGCCCCATCGCATGCAAGTTTTCCATACACAGGGCAAGATCGTCGAGCACAATAACTATATATAAAAAGGAATTACTCACTAGTTTCGCATGACTTAGCTTTTCTGCCGCTGCGTGAGCGTTCGCCGCGTCCACCGATGATGCCATTTTTTTGATAGTCTCCTTTCTTGAAGTGACAACCATGATGAAGCCGTTGCTTTGTCCAGACCGGATTCTCACAACTGCGCACGCCCTACCTGGCGCGCCAGAGATGTAGGCGGGAATCGACACCTATGGGGTCACTGGGATCCCTTCTACGTTTGGCGGTGATGACCCACAAGTGTAGGGGATCTATCATAGACTTTTCGATAAGTAAGAATGTCAAACCCAACGAGGAGCAGAAGGAAATGATAAGCAGATTTCAGTAAGGTATTCTCTACAAGCACTGAAATTATCGGTAACAGATAGTTTTGTGATAAGGTAATTTGTAACGAGTAGCAAGTAGGAAGTAATAAAAGTAAATAAGGTACATCAAGATGGCCCAATCCTTTTTGTATCAAAGGACAAGCCTGGAAAAACTCTTATATGAAGTAAAGCGCTCCCGAGGATACATGGGAATTATCGTTGAGCTAGTTTTCATCACGTTCATATGATTCGCGTTCGGTACTTTGATAATTTGATATGTGGGTGGACCGGTGCTTGGGTACTGCCCTTACTTGGACAAGCATCCCACTTATGATTAACCCCTATTGCAAGCATCCGCAACTACAATAGAAGTATTAAGGTAAATCTAACCATAACATGAAACATATGGATCCAAATCAGCCCCTTACGAAGCAACACATAAACTAGGGTTTAAGCTTCTGTCACTCCAGCAACCCATCATCTACTTATTACTTCCCAATGCCTCCCTCTAGGCCCAAACAATGGTGAAGTGTCATGTAGTCGACGTTCACATGACACCACTAGAGGGATGACAACATACATCTCATCAAAATATCAAACAAATACCAAATTCACATGACTACTTATAGCAAGACTTCTCCCATGTCCTCAGGAACAAAAGTAACTACTCACAAAGCATATTCATGTTCATAAGCAGAGGGGTATTAATATGCATAATGGATCTGAACATATGATCGTCCACCAAGTAAACCAACTAGCATCAACTATAAGGAGTAATCAACACTACTAGCAACCCATAGGTACCAATATGAGGTTTGGATACAAGAGATGAACTAGGGTTTGAGATGAGATGGTACTGGTGAAGATGTTGACGGAGATTGACCCCCTCCCGATAAGAGGATCGTTGGTGATGATGATGGTGATGATTTCCCCCTCCCGGAGGGAAGTTTCCTCGGCAGAACACCTCCACCGGAGCCCTAGATTGGTTCCGCCTCGTGGCGGCGGAGTTTCGTCCTGTGATCTAGCTTATGATTTTTTCCTCGACGAAAGACTCCATACAGCCAAAGATGGGCATCGGAGGGCCACCAGGGGCCCACGAGGCAGGGGGGCGCGCCCAGGGGGGTAGGGCGCGCCCCCACCCTCGTGGACGGTGGGTGGCCCCCCTCTGGTACTTCTTTCGCCCAATAATTTTTATATATTCTGAAACGTGCTCCCGTGAAGTTTCAGGACTTTTGGAGATGTGCATAATAGGCCTCTAATATTTGCTCCTTTTCCAGCCCAGAATTCCAGCTACCGGCATTCCCCCTCTTCATGTAAACCTTGTAAAATAAGAGAGAATAGGCATAAATATTGTGACATAATGTGTAATAACAACCCATAACACAATAAATATCGATATAAAAGCATGGTGCAAAATGGACGTATCAACTCCCCCAAGCTTAGACCTTGCTTGTCCTCAAGCGAAAGCCGAAATCGAAAAATATGTCCACATGTTTAGAGATAGAGGTGTCGATAAAATAAAATACGGACATGAGGGCATCATGATCATTCTTAGAACAGCCACACATATATATATATCTTCATATGATCTCCCATAATAAAGTAACAATTCATTCACATACTCAAGTATGAATCAGAAACTTCATTGAAAACTAACAAACTATAATCTTAGTCATTGAAGCAATTGCAATTTATCATAACATAGGAAAGAGTCAATATAAGAGCTTCTCAGCAAGTCCATATACTCAACCATATTTTAGTCTTTCACAATTTCTAACACTCACGCGATATTTATGGTTATGAAGTTTTAATCAAACACAGAGAAAGACAGGGGCTTATAGTTTTGCCTCCCAACATTTTACCTCAAGGGTAATGTCAACAATAATAGTTCATGAAAACCCACATCCAATTAGCCATATATATCAGAATCTTTCCAACACATTATGCTTGCCAAATGATAAAATG